>NC_081410.1:36004543-36347668 GCF_030272615.1 Cryptomeria japonica | reverse complement strand
AGGCTTAACCACTAGGAAGGGATCTCTAATCCTAAAGAAAATATGGGTGAAGGAATGAGCTATATAGAGATGGCTAGAGAACTTGTTGAAACCAAGGATGAGCTAGAAACCCTAATAGGCAAGTATAAGACATCACTAGCTAAAAGGAAGGAACTGACCGAACAATTGTTGGAGATCTCAGACAACAACTCTTCAAATGAGGTGAACATTGATGCACTAGTTGAAGAAGAGGATAAGTTGAATGGTGAGAAGACTAACATGAGAAGAGAGCTGGAAGCACTTACAATCCAGATGAGTGAAGAACTTGGAGCTAGTAGAAAGGCTGAGGATTAGATCCAAGATAAAGAGCATGAAATCTTTAAGATCAAGTAGGAGAATGCAACTTTATATGAACATTGGCATGAGGAGAAAGAATAAAAAGAAGCATTACATTTAGATCTTGAAATGGCAATGTCTCTTAGAGAGACCCTCATGAAAAGAAATGAAGATCTTACAAAGGAACTTGCTGAGGCCAATGAGAAGCTTGATAAATTCAAAAAGAGCTCCTCTATGCTAGATGAGAAAATCCACTCTCAAAGATGAAAGGTGATACATCTGGGTTAGGATACAATACATCTGAGAAAGGTGAACCTTCTGGTACCAAGAGCGACATGCATGAAGGTAAAATTGTTCCTAAGGCTTAAAAGCCTACCAGTAAGAAATCTTACAAACCTATTTTTTTTAACTGTCATAAACCAGGACATATTGCTAATGTTTGTAGAAGCAGATATAATGTTAATATTGGTTATAGACCTAATACTAGATATGTGCCTAGGAGATTTGAAGGTTATTGTTATCCATGCAACATGTATGGGCATAGATCAGTTGAATGCAGATATGGAGCAAACAATCCAACACCTCACATGAACCCAAGACCTACTGGTGACTTGAGAAGGAATTTCATTGATCGAAGGAAGACAAATTGGCAAAGACCCTATGTTAACCGGTCCAATCCTTATGAGATGGAAAAGAGAGTCAATGTGACTTTTTCAATCTGCAACAATTTTGGACATGTGGCAATGAACTACATAAGAATAGGTAGATGCAACTCAAGACCTTGGAGAGCATTTGGAATGGCATGCTATCATTGCAACAAATCGAGACACATTGCCAAGTTTTGCAGAACACAGAAGAACCAACCGGTGAATCATCTTGCAGACCGGAAAGGAAATTAGAAGGTTGATATTGAAGAAACTAGAGCTAAGATGAATAAGACTTGGAAGAAGAAAAGTGATGACAAACCATCTGAGGAATCAGATTCTTGACCTAATGTGGAGAATCCATCTTTGACAAACTAATTTGTTTTCACAACTTGGGGCGAGCTTATTGTCAAATCTTGAGTTGAACCCCTAGATGATGTACTATAAGTTAAATCTGCATATTCTAATGCATTTTGATGTTTTGATATGTTTTTGGATCATAACTGGTAAATATCATTGATTTTTTGCTACCGGTAATATGCTTTAGAGTTTGCTAAGGCATTTTATGCTTTTGTTAGTAAATGCATTTATTGCAATAGTTAGAATGCAAATAAATAGAACTTCTAGAATTTCATTTGTCACTTTGCATCTTGAGAACTCTTGGCAAAGCAAGTAGAGAAAAGATAAGCTTGTGCAAGCTGCACTTAGACCATTTACAAACAATTTGAGGTGATCAAAGTGAAGTTTGATTCGGTGATCGAGTATTGAAAGCTTTTGATGTTCGGAAACCCTAGTACCAAAGTAGAAGAGGTATTTAACTGAGAAATTCTACTCTTTGCTTGGTGATTTGGATATCTAAAATGGATACACCTCATCTTGTTGATGTGACCAAAAGGGAAAGACCTGAGTACAAGTCGGAGGAAACTAACCATGTGAGTGCCCTATCTGGTGTACCAAATGGTTTTTGAATGTAGAGGATGTAAGATCCTTTTATCACTGCAAACTTGAAGACTTGGGAGTTGCAATTATTTATGAACAATACAGATCTCGATGTAATGAATAGGGAAGATTGAAATAATAGTTCAGAAGCGTAGCCAATAAAGGTTTTAATCATGCCATCAATTTCATTGATGATTTTGATTACGAGTTGGTGAGAATTGTTTTTAGCCACATTAATGATCAGTTTATGTGGTTGGACAAACCTCACAAAATCACTAAGGAAGCAATCCATGCTGTAACCGGCTTCTGCTCAACCGGTGAAGTGCCATTGCTTAGGTCTATACCTAAGAATGATGTTGAGAAGTTAACTGGATCTAAATGGGATAAAATAGCCATGACCATGAATGATATTAATGATCTTGTTGTTAAATTTTCATCTATGGTGATTGGCTATAGAATTTTCTATTCAAGCAGAATGAACAGCATACTGGCAATAGCTATTCACATTGCCTACCGAATGATTAAGGAGGATGTTGATTATGATCTTTGTGAAGTAATAAGAAGAAAATTAGTGAAAAATTAGGAAGCTATGAAGAAAGACAAGAAGCTGAGATTCAAGTTTGGATAGCTTATCATGGGCTTATTCTTTTATTTTCAAAATGTTTTCCCCAGTATTGGTGATGTACAATGGATAACCGAGACACCTGCCCTATTGCAAATGAAGAACAACATTAGGATGCTGCAAAAAAAGTTTGATGACATTTCATAGGGATATTTTAAGAAGTTTCAGAAGGAAATGCATGCTAGGGAACGCATACTGGCAGAGGTAGTCAATTGGTATGAGGATTATATCTATTTTATGGTTGACACAGATGCATGCTTGATGGAGGTTGTTATTCCTAGGACTACAAAGATAATACCCATGGGTTATGAAGTAGATAAAGATATACTTGTTGCTTATGTTGATATTTGTTAGCTCAACTGGTTGATACCACTACTGAAAGGTTTGGAACCTACAAGGAGAAATTACTGAAAGTGCATTCTAAATTATAGAAACCATTGATTGCAAAGAAAATAAGAAATGAGGTACATGCCTTTGTTGAGTAGGCTGAATTCACAAAAGAACATATAGTTATAGCAAGAGCCAAATATGAGGCTCAATAAGGTGGAACTTCCAGTGTACCAACCAGTACCCCCACCAGTAAGACCAAAGCAGCCAAAGCAGTTGAGAAGAAGAAAGAAGAAGAAACTAAGGTGAAGCCTATTGAATCCCAAAGAGGGAAATCCTCTAAAATACAATTCCAAAGGAAAGGTAAAACTGTTGAACCTCCTGTTATGTCTGCCCAAACTAGAAAAAGAAAGGAGAAAGATCACAAACTGGTGACAGATATAGAGGAAACAAAATTAGAAGAAGATAAGAAAGCACTAAGGACAAGTGCTAAGAAACAGAAGACTACTCGAAAAGGTAAAGTAGCTACAAAAATGTTGACACTTGAAGATTCTTTTACTAGAATGATTAGAATTATTAAGGAGTATGGTATTTACAAAGGTTTAAACATATTGTTTACTCATTTATTTGAAAGTCAACAAAGGGAGATTGAAGATGTAGTCATCTTCAGTATGAATAAGTTTAGTAGAGCCCTCATTGAGCTACAAGGACAAATTCCAGACACTTTGTAAGAATATTATTGATGCAATATGGCAAGCCACCATTAGTCAGGATAAATAATTTATTGGTTACACTCTCAAGCACCTGCAACTAGAAGCTAGTGAGGAAGAAATAGAAGATGTACGAGTAAATGCAAAATCTTTTCTTAGATCCAAGAAAAGACTGACTAGAATGTTGATAGGTGATACTGAATCAGTCCAAAAGGAGACTGAAATTTTAATAAGGAAATATTTAGGTCTCATCCCTGAAGAAGAAGAAAAATATGAAGAAGATGAGGATGATACACCTATTAAGTTAAAGGGAGAAGATTTTCCTGAGGGTGTTAAGCCTACAGATTTAGAGCCGGATAATAAGTACTTGTATGATGATCCTATTGATACTGAACCAGTAGATATAATAGATGATGATACCAGTGATGCTAATAATATAGATGTTTTTGAAGTTTATGTACATATGTTGGATACCCAGCAGAAATAGGTTGAGAACAAAGGAAAAGAGAAAGAAGCTGACAAAAGCTCAAGTGAGAAACCAGTGAATGCAAAATCCACAGGAACACAAAATCGACCGCTAAATGCAACCATAGATACAAATGTAAATGATGCTATCAATGACAACCAAAAGGATATGGCTGAGGAAAAGAAGGCTTAGGAGGCACCGGTTACTGAACAAAGTGTGGAAATGCAACCACCACTGGTAAAGGAACATCATGTTGAAAGTCAACTGCCACTGGTCACTACAACAACATAGAAGGAACAAACGGAGATAGGGAAAGAGAAAACAGAGTAAGAAAAGATGGAGAAAAGGGAGAAGACAGATAATAAGGATCAAGAGAAGAAGAAGAAAACCTTGATCAACTATGATGATGATGAGGACCTCATAAGTATTAAAGGTCCTATAGATATGGACAATCTAAGTTCTTTTGAGTTAATGGAGATTGCTACTACTATGCAATCTCGTGCACATAAGAAGAGGTTGAAAGAGCAGAAATGAGAAGCAAAGACCATTCAAACTATTGTTGAAATTCTATCAAGTCTCCTATCAGAGACTGATACGGAACATTTGGCCACCCCTATTGCCAAACTTGGACAGTTAGTTTTTGATGCTAGTGGACAACTAAAATCACTTGAAGAGGCAACTCATGTTTTAGCAAAAAAATTTTACAAGAAGAGAAGGGAGATTTTAGAAATTGACAAAGGTAAGGTTGCTTTAACAATGAACAAAGATCTTTTGAAAACCGGAATAGAAACTAGAGGTAAAATTTTGGCCACTATATCTAAAGTATCATTATTTTGTTTGGACTTAAGGTAAAAGAGAGAAGATACAGAGAAGGAACTAGAAAGGATAAGTGAAGCATACATACTAGTATAGGACTCCACTTTGACTTTTGGTAAATTAGTTGATGCCTTACAGCACATATTAGAAATTTAAGATTTTAAATAGGTGAAGCGAATAAGATCCTTGAAGGAGCTGAAGAATCAGTTAATTCCGAAAGTTGAAATTTTACAGAGAGAATAAAAGGAGTTTGAAGCAATTTTGGCTACCTTGGAAATGAGCACTGTTGATGCTATGGAAGAATTGGCTACACAGATTTTGACTCATGTTGAAATCCCTGAGACACTGTTAGAAACATGAGACAATGACCTTAAGCAGTTAAAGTTTCATTTCAGTGACATTTTCTTGAGAATTGCATTGTAAAGACTTCAAAACTCTTCTATCTGTCTATATATGCAATTTTTTATGACAAATTTTGATGTAATGTATGTATTTAACTTCTTTATTTGACATTGTTGTCAAAGGAGGAGTAGAAATAGTTAAGAGTCAAGTCAAAATTTTGTATGTACTCTTAAGGGGGAGTAATGATTTCATTTTTGTAATGGCATGAAATTGCTAAGGTGGAGTGTATGTCATGTAGTCACTTTTTGTGTTGCACACTTAGTTGAATTTTTTTTTTCCCAAGTGTTGCCATCAATGCCAAAGGGGAAGATTGTTGGCATTTGATCATTTGGTCAATCGGTACTTGTTTGTAGATGAAAGAGGTTAAATTGATGAATGGCGACTATTCTACATGTTGTCATTGATGGAAACTATATTTTCTTTTCATCTATATTATATAGTGCAACCAGTAAAGGTTAAGTGGTAAACAAAGGCAATTTCATCAGAATTGGTAATTAGGACTTCATCTAGTAAAATGACTAATAGAGTCTCAGACTGACAAACGGTACATGAAATCCATGAAGGATCAAGGAATGTAGTTTTGCAGCAACATTGATAACTATCAGATGAAGATTACTTCATGACCACATGAGTAGATTTGATCAACAAGGCAGAGATCAAGAAACATTGTTAACTAGTAGTGATAAATTTCACTGAGATCAGTAAAACGACATAGAATTGGATTTGTTATGTTGGTGGCCGACATAACTAAAGCGTACAGTGCAAGATTGTCTAGATTCATTGAACCTAGGGAATTGTAATAAGGTTCTAGCCAACCTTATGATAATTTTAATTATGTGATGAGGTATGAAAGGATATATATACATGAACTTGATAGTGTGATAAGTGATGAGCAAATTTTGTATTTTTAATTGTGCAAAGATCAGAGGAGTTGAGAGATGAAGTATTTGTGATGTTGTAATGTTCTAAAGTGGATCATATCAGACACAAAAGGTGTTATACTAAGATCATTTGTACTTTTGTATTCCTAATAGTTGCAGTAATAAAATCCTCTTACAAGGTAACTCCTAACAGGGTGCAGTTAGATCCTAACAGTTATGATCATTATGTTGGCAAATGCACACTCCAATGATAAATTGTAGGTGATTAAAGGTATTGTCATTGCTGGCAACCTTACAATCATATGTTACCAGTAGGCACTGGTATTGGCAGACTCTACACTGGCATACAGTTCACCGGCACCAAAAAGATTGATTACCAACACCATGGCTGATATGAATTTTGCTTAAATGTATTTTGTATTTAATCATAAAATCTTTCTGTAAGCTGGCATGGCGGATTGTAATAAGACTCGTATAAGTATGAGATCTTGTAGATCATTTAGGAAGTGTGTATGGTTAGATTATTGCAAACCTAATGTGTGAATTGTAAGGTAGATCTTGGATAAGGTTTTATGATTATTACAAAGCTTAAACTGGTACTGAACCTGGCATAGCAAATGCTGATCAGAAGCAGTACATGACATTGGATTTTCATAATCCACTTTTGTAAGTTAGTGAGACTTCTTTTGTAACTAAGTAGTGAGGTCTAGGCACTTGGCCTTCCTGCATGTGCAGGCCCCTATTGTAATAGTAATATTCTCTTATTGGCCAGTAAGCGAATATTGTGAGTCACAAATCCCACCAAGGTTTTTCCCACACCGGGTTTCCTTGTTAACATATTGTGTTATGGTGTGTCTTTCATGTTGTTCTTATTGTTCTTATTTAATGCATTAATTTTGGTTTACCGGTACATAGTTTTTGAATGCTTTTCATATAATAAGTTCAGAAAATTCATCAACCAGTCACATACTGATTCACCCCCCCTCTCAGTATCTTAATCCTAACAATTGGTATCAGAGCCTGGTTCTCTATTTTCAAAAGCCTAATAGCTTGAGGAAGATTCTGACACTAGTAGAGATGGAAAACTTGAGAAAGCAATTGGAAATAGCTCTTTCAGACTATGATGTAGAAAAAGTAAAGAATATCAAACTTGAAGATGATCTGAAGGCTGCATAGGATATCATTCAAGGACTTCAAGAGAATCTCACTATTGTAAGAAACAAAAGGAGAGAACTTTGTGAAAAGATGCAGAATGATGATGATGAAAAGGAAACTCTTAAGGATCTGGTAAACAAACTAAGACAAGAAAACAGTACAATGAAGAATGAGATGCGGGATATGACTATGAGATTTTGTAAAGAGACTGAAAATCAGAAGAAGAATGAAGATGACTTGACCAAAAGAATCAATGATGCTACAAATGAAAATCTAAGACTAAGTCATGAGAATGATATGCTAAAAATAGATCTAATTCACTTAGAACATGACAAAACTGAACTCATGAGACAAAAAGATTTCTTGGAAAATGAATTGGCTACTGTAAATCAACACAAGGATAAATTCAAGAAAAGTTCAGAAGAACTTGATGACATGCTGAAGAAACAAAAACCTAATGGTGATACAAGTGGCCTTGGATTTGAAGTTGGTGAAAGCTCTGGTACTGCAAACAATCATGATCACAACAAACCAGTACGACAACCTAATGCTTACAAATTTAATGGGAAATGCTTTAACTGTAACAAGTATGGTCATAGAGCAAATCAATGTAGATCTAGAAATTATCAAAACACTAATACACCCACCGGTCAATGTTCTAAATGCAACAAAGTTGGTCATAATTCAAAAAATTGCAGAATGAATGTATGATGTTATGTTTGTAGAAGATTTGGACACTTATCTAATCAATGCAAAACACATACCGGCATAGGATATGGAAAAGCTATTCAAAAAAATAATGTGACTTGTTATGCTTGCAACAAGATTGGACGTATTGCAAAATTTTGTAGAAGTAGGACATCACCGACAAATAACAACGGATCCAGCTTGAAAGGTAAAGAAAAAGTTGAAGAGGTAAAGCAAGAATTCTCAAAGCAATGGATTAGAAAGTCAAATCAGAATGTTTATGGGAATACTCCTCCACCGGCAGAATAGGGTATCACTCCACCAGTAGGAGATTCTTCATCTAACTGAGAAATAATCATTTGGGGGTATGGCAAAAAATTGAAAACATGCTAATTTACCCTCGGTTGATGGTGAGAAGTTGGATTACTTCTTTACCGGCAGATGAGTTAATTTTTTGACTTAACTGGCAGGCATTAAATGTGATAGTTGAAGGAAATAACATTATAAAGCAAGTGTTTTGGCTCCTTTTTCATTCATTGAGCATTCAAATCTCCAAAGAGCGCAAAAATCCCGAGCGAAGGCTTCCTTAGTGAAAAGTGAAGCAGTTCATTCAAGCACTCATCCTAAAGGAAGATTAAGGTATTTATAACTATGGATTCTTCATCTACACCTAAATTTATTGCAAACCCTATTGTGATTGAAGTTATCAAGCGCCCTAGACCCGTGTTCAAACTTATTCCCAAAATTGCTAAGAAAGATGATACCCTAGGAGTATTTTTGAAAATACCAAAGGGAGTAGTTTATGCAAAGGATCCTAGAATGTATATACATTGTCATATTGAGGAACTAGGAGATGATGAAATTAAGAACATGTATAGGACTGTAATTTGTGATGAAAATGGTAATGTTAAACCGAAACACAAGGTAGTGGAAACCCTAGGTTTTGTGGACATTCTTAGTATCCCTGATTTTCCAAAAGATGTGATAAGGATAGTCCTGAGCAGAGTCCATGGTGAATTCTTTTGGTTGGACTCCATCCATAAGATCACTAAAGAGGCAGTTAGGGCAGTAATAGGCTTACCTTCCACCGGTAGCAGGCCTGATAGAACTAAGAAAGTTTCAAATGGCACTATGATGACCTTAACTGGTGCAACATTTGACAAAATATCCCTAAGAGTCAATGATGTGAAGGACATCAATGTTAGATTTGTCAGTATGATTGTTGGCTATAAGGCTACACATGCAAACAAACTAAACTCTATCTCTAGCATATGTATTAAAAGTGCATATGACATGGTGAATGACAATGCAAGAATTGATGCATGTGAATGGCTTAAAGATGAATTGATAGACAACTTGAAGAAAATCAAAGGTGATAAGAAGGGAACTTTAAGATTTGGTAACTTGCTTGTGTGCTTAATGCTATACATTACCAAGGAAGTACCCAGTATTGGTAGGAAAGACTTTGGTTTTGATATACCGGTAGGAAAGCAACTGTTGGACATACTAAACAACATGGGAGATGATAGAGAGAAAAACACAAACAAATATATTCAAACTTTGAAAGCAAGAATGAAGACAAGAATAAGGCTATCTCAATAACAAATGATGGAAACTTATCAAATGTAAGTAAATTGTATGATACTTTTACAAATGAGGAGAAAGAAAGCATAGAAAATAGTATCATCTTACACCTAGATATTTATAAGAAAGTTTTGATAGAGGTTGTAGATGATTTGCCTAGTGATCTATATAGGCGGCTTGATGCTAAAAGTTTAGCCACTATGGAACTAGACAAGAAAATCAAGATTGATAGATTGCTAGCTATTCATCCAGTGAAATTAGTTGAGGAAATTGATGAACTGATCAATGAAGCAAACAGGATAGTCTTTTCTAGTGGTCACCGACATGTAAGTCTAATGGCAGGCAGAATGAATGAAATCTCTGAAGAAACAACTGATAAATGGGACATCTTCTTTGTGGAGAAAGAAAAACAAGAAGAACTAAAAGGACCAAAACCCTTTAAGGTATACCAAAAGGATAAGGACAAAGGAAAAGGCAAAGTAGGTGTACCACCAAATATAAAAGTGACAGACAATTTTCCACCACCTTCAGTTACTCCACTGGTACTAACTGATAGTTCACTGGCTACTGAGAATGTGGAGACTCCACATGAGGATATGAATCCTGATTCTGTGGTGTTATACACAATGAAGATTGACACTCAGGAAGTCAATATTATGGTGGATAATGTTGGCAGTGGGTCAGCGTCCCTCATGGGAATTCACGACATGGTTTAACAACCTCTTGTGGATTCTATAAGTCTAATGGTTGTATCGGGCATTGATAGGTTGATCTTCTGGTGCAACAACAACCCTAGCTTGTAACAAGTGGTATCAGAGCTTGGTCACAAGTTCAAATCATGCAGGCCATAGTGAGTGATGCTAGGAGGGGGATTTTTGGCAGTGGGTCAGGGTCCCTCATGGGGATTGATGACATGGTTTAATAGCCTCCTATGGATTCTATAAGTCTAGTGGTTGTATTGGGCATTGGCAGGTTGATCTTTTGGTGCAACAACAACCCTAGCTTGTAACATATAAGGAATCAACTGAGAAGACAGATGTGGCAACAAGGCCACTGACAGGATTGGAATTGAAAACATTGAAATTGGGGAACAACAACAAACTGAAGGATCAAATGATCACCCTAACACTAGAAAAGAAGAGGCCATAGATGTGCATACAGATGCATCTACTAAGCCACTAGCAACTACAAAAACTAAAAAACCAACTAATTCACCGATAGTAGATAGCACAAAGGTAAACACAGAAAAACTGGCAGTGGACACTATAGTGAAATCATCTGAAGCACAAATAGAGAAACCATTAGAGAAATAGGCTCTTGCTGAGGAAAACACAAAGAAACAAGTAGAGCAATAGGCTCCTTCTTAGGTACCTACTCAAACTATACCACTAGCTTCATCTGAAAATCCCAAGCCCTTGGTAGTCGAAATGCAAACTCAAATAGATCCTCCAGAGAAAGAGGAAAGCAAAGCTATCACTACAACTGACAGACTACAGATTGTGAGAACTGTTGGATAGGCATCTGGCACATCAATGAATGAATTTAGGCCAACAAATGTAATAGAGGTACTCTTGGATTCAATAAAGAAAATAACAGAGTGTAATGCACAAGCTTCTAAGGCTATAGATGACACATTACCAATTTTGAAGATGATAGCTCCAAAGTGCAACATAGATAATAAAGATTCTTTGAGCCAATTAGACACATTGTCTAAGTATATAACCGACAACCTAATAACACTAGACAAGATAAATGAAGGTACATTCAAAGAGAAAATGAATAAGGAGAAAGAAAAATTCTTTTAGGAAACAATAAAGAAGAATAAGGAACAAATGGAAAACTTATTACCAGCATTAGGAGAAACAATTTTGGATTTCAAGAAACTGTACAGAGATACCTGCAAAATTGATATTTTGACAGAGGACATAGATTCAGAGATCAGCAAAGCACAAAAAGAAATCAACAATATTGCTGACAACTTAATAGGAACATATGATTCATTTTTGGAAGTTGAAAAGAATATTGCATTTCTTGAGGAGAAAATTGAAAAATTAGAAAAAGATAAAGAAAAGATAAAGTTTAAGGCAAAAGATTTAAAATGCAAACTAGGTCCTAATTAAACTCGATTACCTCATTTATTTGAGAAAATAAATTTATGAGGCTCTGGTTCCAAGACTTAAGACACTGGAAGAGAAAATGCACATACTCACCGGTACAATTCAAAGAATAGAAGTAGCAATAAAGGACAGTGAAAGGTTCAGCGACAATCAAAATTTTGCATTGGCGGACATCTATCAGATTGTAACCCATCGGTTACAAGGATCTAGGTAGAAACCACACTCCATTGATAGTGAATGACTGCCTTTGTCATTGATGCCAAAGGGTGAGTAGTGGCGATGAGAAAAATGATCAGAAGAAAGACATCATCAGCTTAGGGGGAGCACACATTTTGATAACACAGTTTTGATAAGACATTTTGGCAGATTCTTTTTGGACAACATTTTTGGACACCTTTTGGATTTTTCTCATGAGTGTTGCCATCAATGCCAAAGGGGGAGATTGTTCGCAAATGCACACTCTAATGAGAAATTGTAGGTGATTAAAGGTATTGTCATTGATGGCAACCTTACAATCATATGTTACTGGCAGCCACTGTCATTGGTAGACTCTACACCGGCATACAGTTCATCGGCACTAAAAAGATTGATTACTGGCACCATGGCCAACAAGAATTTTGTTTAAATGTATTTTTTATTTAATTGTAAAATATTTTTGTAAGCTGACATGGAAGATTGTAATAAGACTCATATAAGTATGAGATCTTGTAGATCATTTAGGAAGTGTGTATGGTTAGATTATTGCAGACCTAATGTGCAAATTGTAAGGTAGATCTTGGATAAGGGTTTATGATTATTACAGAGCTTAAACCGGTATTGAACCTGGCATAGTAGATGCTGATCTGAAGTAGTACATGACATTGGATTTTCATAATCCACTTTTGTAAGTTAGTGAGACTTCTTTTGTAACTGAGTAGTGAGCTCTAGGCACTTGGCCTTCCTGCATGTGCATGCCCCTATTGTAGCATTAATATTCTCTTATTGGCCAGTAAGAGAATATTGTGGGTCACAAATCCCACCGAGGTTTTTCCCACATTGGGTTTCATTGTTAAAATATTGTGTTATGGTGTGTCTTTCATGTTGTACTTATTGTTCTTATTTACTGCATTAATTTTGGTTTACCGGTACACAGTTTTTGAATTCTTTTCATAAAATAAGTTCAGAAAATTCATCAACCGGTCAGATATTGATTCACCCCCCCCTCTTAGTATCTTTGGGAATCCTAACGCATTAAATCCTTTAACTAGGTGACACATTAACTTATTTTTGCAAATCCCAATAAATTGGGTAGATCCTAATAGGGCTAGTCCTCATAGGCCTTTTTGTAAAGCTCTCAACTAGGCTTAGACACTTCTAATAGGGTGTGCCCCTAACCATGTGTTGTAGACCTTAACCGGTCAGATCTCTATACTACAGATAGTGGATCTTGTGGGTATTAACTCCCACCGTGGTTTTTCCCATTTGGATTTTCCATGTACAAACTCTTGTGTCATGTGGTTTACTCTTTATGTGGTGATTGCATACTTGATGTTATTTCTTTCATGTCTATTGAGTTTTAAGTTGGTGAAATTGATATTCAAATTTGTATTGTTTTTACTGTCACCGATTCACCCCCCCTCTCAGTTCCTTATAAGTTCACCACATATATAATTAGATTAAATATATCAATTTTTATAATTATATATAATATCTACTTCATAAAATTAAATAACGTTAAAGTGTAGTCGAATGTTATAACATATCACAAAAATGTGTTAGCCCTGGGGCATCATGAATTTTACATACAAGCATTTCATGGAATTGAAATTGTCTTTGTCCTATTGGTCTTGAGATGTCATACATAGTGATGTCATTCCATAAATTTTGTAACTCGTCAATAAGAGGCTCGATATATACATTCATATCTTTAAATTTGTACTTACCTAGTTGAATGAACATAAACATTACGTAATTATTATAACCATTTTACTATAATATATATAAATTAATATACATGACTATTAAATGATAAAAATATATCATTATGCAACAAAAAAGACAAAAGAGATGTTACTATGTTAAAGAAAATTGATGTAAATAAATACTTGGAACAATCATTGCCAACATTATGTGCTCCCTTTTTATTGACATCCATGGAGGAATGTTATTGTTGACAACAAAAAGAGGCCACATCGAGTAAATAGATCTTTATTCTCCAAATGGATTGACACCGTCCACTGCCAATGAAAGCCTAAGTTTATGAGGTTCTTCTTTAAAGTGTGGCCATTTTTCCTCCATGTCCCTAAATGCAGAACCATCTACACGCATTCGAAGAATGCCATCTCCACTTCTATTTCTGCATGGTAATCCATAAATTGCACTAAGTTTTCGCACCTAAATAATTGTTGCATACGTAGAATAATGAGAATATAATGAAGAACCTTGCAAGACATCTTTTTTGTTAGTTGATTTGGTTGATATCTATTGATATGGCATTCTGAGCATTCTGTTGCAAATTCATGTTGTTTATGATATATAATATGATCATTGGGACATGCATCTATTGCTTGATACTCCATTCCAATATGTTTCATAATGGCAGAAAAATCTGAGTACGAGTGAGGTAAAATATTTGATGGTGGTAACAAAAATTCACCTATCAATCTACAACAAAAAAATAATTTGTTAATATAAAGAATATTAACGATAATTATTTCATCCTTTATTTACTAGTGATGAACTAACAACAAAAATAGATGACATATATGACATACCTTAACATCTGTGAGATTGCTATGCTGGATAAACCATTCATAACTTTCAAGTTCAACACAAACAATACAATAGAGAGAAGAGTTGTTTGGGAGCCTTCATAAAGGGGCTCGTATGCCTTCTCAAGTACATGTAAATCATGGAAATCATCAAAGTCATCTTAATCATCATGATCAGTTGCACCACTAAATGTGTCATGGATCAATGTATTTGTACCATCATCTTCAACTATGTTTTCTAGTGCATGATCATCTTCTTCCATAGGATCATTAACTTCATCTTCGATATTCACAACACTGTGTTCCTTTTCTTATAAAACCACATTCTTTGGGCCGTGATAATCCATATCATGTACCCTAGGGGGGCCCACCTTTATAATAATGATTGACACAAATAAACCATGATCATGATCAAATTTTTTTTTGTATATATAAAAAATGTTAAAACGATATAAACATTTACAAATTCAATCAATATAAAGACATATAATGAACATCTTACCAATGGATGATAATGATGCCCCCATTCAACATGACCATGTTGCCTACAATATTTCTCAGTTGTTGTTATTAAAAGTCTTCTCATCTTTAATCCCTTGCAATTATTGCAAGGACAATAACATTTCCCATCACCCTTTCTTTCCAATATAGCCCACAATCTAGCAATTGTCTCTTCATTTTGTTCCGAAATAATATTATGAAACTTGATTTTTCTTTACCTGGCTCCCAAGTATATGCAAATTTGATTACAATGGATCAAGTTGAAGAGTCAGCCATAAAAGTGCATACAATTAGTTTTATAGAAGGTAAAAGACCCTCAAAGGTCAAAATCCCCTAATAAGAGTGCAAAATCCCCTACACAGTTAGTTGTAAATGCTTTTTGACAAGCATTAGCTGCACTGGGTTGCAATTATAGATAAATTATCTAAATCAATTTTATTTATCAAAAAACATTTGTCGGAACCCCGATGAATGCTAACCATATACTCTTCGGCCCAAATATTAAGGTGGCACTAAACATATACCCATCGGCCCACAAATTTAAGAGAATGTTGAAATAGTGACGAAAATCATGGAGCATTGCAAGTTTGATGAACGTCGGTTAGAAACATAAAAAAAGAAAATTTCGCACAAGCACCCGATGATACAAATAATTATTGGAATTTCATGGGAAAGTTTCATCGCATTTTGCAATCAAATGAGTTAGTGAAATTCATCTATTGTCAAGTTTTCATCGACCATGGAAGTTTCAAGAGGCATTAGAGGATAATAAGGGAATCACTGATTGTTAATTGGCTTGTATCTCTTCCTAATGATTTGGTATGATTTCATATTGTTCTTATGCCTCTGCATTGAACTTCAAATGTACATCATATTATTTTTCAAACTTACATTATTGCTTTAGATTTGCATCATAATTATGATTTAAATCAATCTCATTACAATCATTTAGGGTTGCTTTAACACATTTGAGTAGGATTTTAGTTTGCATTTTAGCTCATAGCAATCTTAGACACACTTAAGATTCAAGAGCACATAATTTTCTAGTTAGAATACCAACCTTTTCAAGGTGGAAATCACCAAAAACAAGGGATCTTTCCAAGGAAAACCCCTATATAGCCACAACCCTACCCTTTTCTATATTGCAGGTGTAGCTACAAGAATCCAACAGAGTCGAAGGACTTTGTGAGACTTCCAGAAGCAGGTAGATGTTTATTGTTAGAAATTGCACTTGGTTATCAGGGGCTAGAATGCTAGGGAACCCTTGTCCCTACACCAAGGTGCCAAATCACCCTATTCCTCCCAATTTTTCTCCAAATTTCAGGTCTATCATCTTGACTGCATCAGGATTTAGACTTTTAGACCACAACTCAGAAGACTAGGGCATTTGGTGCCTTGGTCTTGTCAATTCAGCCTCAAATTTCAATTACAACTACACAATCATATCCTTCTTCCATTTCTATGTTTACTATCTCAATTCTATGATCTTATAGTCTACTTCAATATCTTTGTGTTCTCTTTCCTTTGCACTCTAACTATAGTAATACATTCTCACATACATTACATATCCATTTTCATAGCATCAAAGGAATAAAAACCCTATAAGAATCACTTGACTCTCTTTTAGAAGAGTTAGTCAAGTATGATCACTCCTCTAGGTTCTTTTGGATTCCAATATTTGTGTCAAAGTAGATTTAGATCCTAATTCTACCAAATTCCATTTTTATCCAAAACAACATCTTATGAGATATGCCAACAAAAAACACCTACTATCAAGTATTCTAGAATTTTTGGAATCAAGTGCTACATAAGGAGAGATGAAGAAGACTTGGGATATTTTGACACAAGATTAGATGAAGGATTATTCTTGGGGTATTGTATAATAAGCAAGGCTTACCAGTTTTATGACAAGAGACTATAAAAGATTGTGGAAAGTATGAATGTGAAAGTACTTGTGAAGAATGGAATTATGTTGCGCCTAAACCTGAGGTTGAGAATGCTCCTGATGTAGTGGAAAAGAAGTAAGTTTCAAAAGACAAAGAAATGATAAATGTAAAAGAGAAGGAACTTGAACAGGTACCTAAGACACCTAAAAAGTATGTGGGAAAGAATCATTCAGAAGATCAGATTATTGGAGACAAAGAAAAAGGAGTTCAGATAAGAAGAAGACTTTTTGAGACTAGTGATCAAGAAAATTTCTATTTTTTGTCTTAGATGGAACCAAAAATATTTGTGGAAGCTACCAAAGATGAAGGTTGGATGAAAACTATGGAAGAGGAGATGAATCATAGTGAAAAGAATCAACCATGGGAACTAGTACCTAGGTTGGTGGACAAGTAGGTGATAGGAACAAAATGGGTATGCTAGAATAAGCTAAATTAAGATGGAAAAGTCACAAGGAACAAGGTAAGAATGATTTATTAAGCCTACTCACAAGTTTAAAGTATATACTTTGAAGAGAATTTCACTCTAGTATCTAGGATGGAAGCTGAAAGGATGTTTCTTGCATTTGCAGCATATTATAAATTTTAGGTATATCGAATGGATATCAAGTCAATGAATGAAGAACATGAAGAAGAAGTGTATACTGAACAACCAAATTGGTTTAAGTTGTCAAAAGATCTGAATATGGTTTAGAGAATTAAAAGGGCACTTTATGAACTCAAGCAAGGCCATAGTGCTTGGTATGCAACGTTGGGTAGATAATTATTGTAAAAAATTTTTAAGAAAGGTACAATAGAAAGTAATCTTTATTTTAGAGTTGAAGGTGATAAACCATTGGGAAAAATCATGAAGTTGTGTCACACTTGGGGGTAACTAGGGTTAGTCCAACCGGACTACCACCTTGCCACATGGCACCTCGTCTCGTTGGCATGGCGCCTAAATGGCGGTCATCAACCGAATTGAGTTTGGTCGGACTCTTGGTGCCATTTAGGCGCTTTTGGTGAGCACTTGAGCTTAGAATTTTCAAAAAAAATCAAAATAATTTGATGGAACTTAGTCTGCCTGGATTGAGTTTAGCTAGACTCACCTATGTGGTAGGTGATGTGGCAGCCAAATCACCTATTTTGTCTATATTTTTGAAACTTTTCACTTTTGCTCAATTTTTCTTTAGGCATAATATTTTTTAACAAAAATTAAAAAATACCCTTTTGTAGAGCTCAAAGTCACAAATCTAGACATATAATTTTTTTTTTGATAGATCTAGACATATAATTTTTTTAGTATTTTGAATAATTTTAATATTATTTATTAATTATACATTGTGAGTAGGTTTTTTAAGTTAAAAAAGAAGCTGATTAGAAATTAAAAAAAAAAAGTAAATGATATAAATTTTTTAAAAAAATATACTTTCACTAGATGAGAGAATCTTCCCCAAAAGGGTATAATTTTTTCTTTATAATCATAAATTTAATAGACAAAAGTTGACGCTGAGTGAAAACTACCAAATTTAGCTCTGTTGGACTTTAAAATATTATTACGAGAAAAATATACATCAAAGTTTAATTTTTTTTTTAACACTACATATATGTCCTCTATTTCAAAAATTAAAATCAACAAAAAATAAGTTCATTTTCATTTTGTTTGGTGACGTCGACTAGAACCTTTGATTTTCAGCAATAAATTTTTTGTGTTTGAATATATAAAACAAATGTCAATTTAAAAAATAAAAATAAAAAAAATAACAAACATAAATTTCAATAATATTTTTTATATTTGATTAGTTTACATTATTTTCAAATTCAATTTAGAAATGCCACTTTTATGTGGTCCAAGTTAAACATTTTTAGTTGTGTTGGCCACTTCCTTTATAAAAGTGTCACATAGCATTATGCTTTTGCCCCATTAATAGTTTTTGTTTATGTTGATGATATCTTTTTTGGAGGTGATGATACTATTTGTAAGAGATTTGCAAAAAAAATGTAGAATGAATTTGAGATGTTAATGATTGGTGAGTTCTTTTTTTCTAGGGCTTCAAGTGACACAATCAAAAGAAGGTATTTTCATTTCTTAAACCAAGTATATTAAGGAGATGTTGAATAAGTTTTGTATGGAGGATTGTAAGCTAGTTGGAACTCCAATGACTATTGGTTGTAAGGTGATTATGGTAATGGATCTCCAGAAGTTGATCTAAAACAATAAAGATCTATAATTGGAGGATTGTTATATTTGATTACTTCAAGATCAAATATTATGAAAGTTGTCTATTTGGGTACCATATATCAAGCTAATCCAAATCAATCACATGATCAAGTAGTAAAAAGGATATTCAAATATTTGAAAAGAACTACAAACTTTGGTTTGTGGTACAAAAAGAATGGTGATTTTGTTGGAATCAATGAATATTGAGAGGGGGGAGTGAATCAGTGTTCTACAATTAACAACTTTCTTAAACTGATTCTTAGACCACCGAATGCAAATGAAGAAAAGAAAAGTGCAGAAACCAAATGCAAACAAGCACAAAACCATAACACCAAAATTTTTACATGAAAATCCAGAAAGGGAAAAACCACAATGGGACTGAAACCCACAATATTATAATACTGTCATCAAGAGTATAATAATATTACAATAGGGGAATACATATGCATTTAGTTACACTGCCTAGAGCTCACTGTTCAATTACAAAGAAGAGGGCTACAACCCCCGAAGGACTCACTATCCTACAAATGTTTACAAATGATAACAAATTGTATGAATTGATGAGTAGCATCTACAAATGCCAAAATGCAATTCCGGTTAAGCACAAAATGTCTTCTTCCACTGTTATGTCTCACTGCTTTGTTCTACTTTGCTCTGTCATATATCGGAGCATCAATGGACAAGGATAGCGCACATGAAAAATATGCACCAATGTTCACACAATATTCACACACACACATCTATCCACAAAATACTTAAATATATTGGTCTTATATATCCACATCATTAGATTAAATCAATTCCATGTCAGCATAAAACCCGCTTAACATGCAACATGAAACATGTAACAATAAGTCAGCTCAGTCCGATTACAAATCCATATGCGAACCTAAACAAACTAATAATATGCTTCACACATGTCAGCTCGACCACCTCGAACTTAAAACCAATCACTGAAATCATCCCAACGATTTCGCAGAACATGCTTCATCACTAATCACCAAAATAACCATGGGGTAAAAGCACAAAATTGTCACGTTTTAGGCCAACTTATCACCACAAGCAAATTTAAGTAATTATATCTAAAAATTAATTTTAGTCAAACATATGGTCTGTATAGATTCATTATAGCTAAGTTATATATGGGCCACAACTTTTCCAGTTGGAAATGTCAACTAAATGTATATTTTATACCACTTTGGGTCTAATTACAAAATAATAAAAATAAACTTGATGTTTCAACAACTCCTATTCTTATAAATAATTTTTTTTTTTGAAATGTAAAAATACCCTTTTATAGATCTATAAGTGAAATTTCCAAAATATATATCTTTTAATACTTTAATTAGTTTTTATATTTTATTTTTATTGAAAGTACGTCATCAACATTAAAATATAAGGTTGATTATCTTGTCAAGGAAAAATACTAAACTTTATTTAAATTTTTTGAAAAAAAATGATGCAGTAGAGAAAAGAATCTATGCCAAGATATAATTCTTTTCTAATTTGGATAAATATTTAACAAGAAATGTGGTGGGAGTTGAAAAGAGTTATATTTCAACACATTTTAACTTTCCAAATTTATTGAAAAATATATATTTATAAAAAATATATTCATGCACTAAAGTTTCAAGTTATCAATATACATAAAAAAAAGTTAAATTTACTAAATAAAGTGTGGTAGCTTGTGTAACTTCAATTTCAACATTTTATCAACAACTAAATTATAGTGTTTACTTTATAAAAAACTACATTCAAATAATTTTTTAATTTTTTCTTAAAATTACAAAAATAAAATAGACAAAAGAATATTTAAAATTCAAAACATATATTTCACTTTCTATTGATTTAATTTAAAAAGTTGAATCGACATTGACCATTTCCTTTATAAAAGTGGGACACAACTTTGTACTTTTACCCCAAGTTCTTCTTGAAATACCAGATACAGGATCTTCTATCTTGCATGAGAATTAATACTTGAGGCTAGCTGGATTGTGAATTAAGATGTCTCAAACATCCAATCACCTAAATCTTCCACCACAACCAAAACTATGCAACCAAAATTGAGTTATTCTTGATGTACTCATACTCTATTGCATATTGTATTCCACCTTCTAGACTTAAGAAAAATGGATATCAAACTTCTGGTAGAACGATTCTGCATATACCGGATGTGATTTCTAATTAGATTTTCCATCAATGACAACCCCAAAACATTCCTTAAGCCCTTAACTAAACTGGTATAGTGTCTCTTGCCAATAATGTCCCCCTTTGGCATTGATGGCAACACTTGATGAAAAATGACACTGTTATACACTACAAAACCTCAAAACTACAAAAATGTAACAACTCAATAAGCTCCCCCTAAGAATACACACTATTTTTCACTCCTCTCTCTCCCCCATTGAAATCATTGGAAAAGGTAGGTATCTACCAAAAATTATGTACATGGGTATACTCAATAACTTACCAAAATTTGAAAATGCCTGCAAAAATGGTCTTCAAGGACTACAAGTGATCATCCCAACCTTTCTTAAGGTTCTCTAAAATGTTAATAAGAGCACTAAACAGATAGGCATTCATCTTTGATCCTCTAAGGTCTAAAGGAACACTCTTATTTGGAGCATTCATAGTATCCTACTAACTGCTAAGAAAAAGTATCCAGTCGGGGAGTGATTAAGTTCCTTAGTTCTCCCACTCTACCAACTACTCTATCTTTTTCTTGATTTAGGCTCTTGATTTTATCAAGTAGAGACATCACCTAAGCTTCAATATTCATAGCAAAAACTAATTGGGGGGCATAGGATTGAGAGATATTAGCTAATTTCCCTTCGCGTTCTTTGATCTTCTTATCAATCTCAATTGTGAACTTAGGTAAAAGAAGACATGACTTGTAGATTTATCTCCTTCATCCAGTGCCTCTTTAATGCCCTTCATACCAGAAATCAAACTAGCCCTATCACCTTCAACTATTCTCAAAACCATCCTTAACTGCATAGCATTAAATTGGCTAAGAACCTTTCCTTTTGCATCTTTCTCTAAAGCTACAAAATGAGAATCTACTGATTTAAGCATATTCAACTTACGGAAGGGTGAGTCTATTATATCTTGCTGAAAAGATGGTATTTTATCAAGCATACTTATATCCGTATATACCCACTCTTTATCCTCATAGTGAGACTTCAGCAAGTCTTCACTAGCTTTGGCCTATGCAAGTGCTACAAGCTTGAGTGCTTGGACAAGAGATAGTGAGTTAAGATTAGTAGGCCCTTTGATGAGATTGTGTCGCTGATACTTTTCCTACCTTTGTCTGATTCCTTAGTGTCTCTTGCCATTGGAGCTTGTTCAATCTTATCTAAATCTTTCTCCTTCTTTGTCTTCTCTACATCTTCACCCTTCTCACCGTCAACCTCCTCAGCATTCTTCTCTAATTCAACATTTATCACTAGAGGATCCTTATCTGCTTCACCAGAGTCTGCAACCTATTGATTATCAATAATATCATGTACAATAGTAGCTTACTACTTGGTCAGTTGTTTGTTCATCCAAATCTAAAACTTTTAGTGCATTTCCTATGGGTGGCATCCCATGGACTTCCATAATAGACTTTTGAACAGTTTCATACTGATATTTTTTAAGTATCTTCCTCAAAATTTCCTACGTTTCCTTGTGAACTTCTTGATTCTTCCCAAAAATTATTTTGTTTACTCTTTTTTTTCTTCTAAATTTGTCCTTATTTTCTCTAAGAATTCTATCAACTTTTGTCTTAGCAATTATTGGACAAAGTTGCACTAACTCATACTCCCTTATTCTCTCATCTTCTATGTTAGATGTATGCCTTTGGGCATCCAAAATTTCATACAAACCATTTGGAATCATTGATGATAATTATATCAAGGCTTTACTATATACATTCATATATTCTACAACAACTTCTTCTAATTATCTTTTACCATTCTCATCACAATTCTCATACCATTTTGATACATGCTTCAAACTTCCTTCCTTTACTACTGTATAAACTATTTGACTTAATTTGATGGGGGGCACAATAGTGTAGTTACCTTCAAGTTTCCCAGACTTCAATGTTTTACCAAGCTCAGACTTGGGCTTCTTGTTTGATCGAGACCTTCTAGATTGCTCAGCTTCAACTCTTGGCTGACCTTCACCAAATGCTTGCTTCTTGACTACCCTAGTAGAAGTAGTAGTCTTCTTAACTTCCCTCACCGATTCATTAGATTCAATCTCTTCTTCTATGGTGGCTGCCACATAGACTCTTTTTGGCTTCTCTTTCTTCCTCTTCTCAGCTCCACCAGATGATTTGGATTGAGGCTTTGGTGGGGGAACAACCTTTTGAGCACCGAAGGAATGTGTAGACCTTTTTTTCCTTTTCTTAATAGGAGTAACCGGTTTAGTCTTCTTGGGTTTGACAATGTCATCTTCTTTCAAGATAATATGCTCTTGGGCTCTATGGATTGCTTCCTTTGATATTCCCATCTCCTATGCTAGTTGCTCCACTTCCTTTCTTATCTTCCTCTACCTACCAGGCTTGGTAAATTGGGAGTGCAAGCTTAAATTTTTCTCTTTATAAATCCCAAACGTTTCGTCCTTTTCTTCCATCGGCTTACTAATAAGATGTTGTGCATATCCATCAAGAGTATTTGCATCAACTTCATACCCCATGGCCATGATCCACATTGTCCTTGGTTCAATGAATGTTATTAGGCATTGTTCAATTTCTACCATGAAGCATATGGTTTCCTCATACTTCTCCACAATTCTTTTGGGATCCTTCCCCTTGTTTTGCATCATTCCTTGGATGGATTTAAAGTAACCCCATAGGATAGATTTTTGTGCTTGAGCATCTCCTAATCCTTGTAAGGCTTCTTTGATCTACATCACCACCAGTTTGTCATATGTCCATTGAACTTTACCTACACAAGGGATCTCTCTCATGAAATAGAAGGATAAATAGATAATAAAAGTACCAAACTTAAAAGCATGCTTCTTGTCTTTCTTGATCTTCTTCAAATTGCTCATAAGCTCACTCTAAAGTACTACACATAGATCATACAACTTGTCCTCCTTAAGAATTTGATAAGTTGCATAAATTGTCATACCAAAGACTGAGTTTTATTTGCTAGATTGATAGACCTTATAGCCCATCACCATTGATGCAAATCTGACATCATACTCAACAATGTAACTGATTGTCATTGATCTGCTATCATGTTGGGAACTAGTTACATCTGTCACTATCGTGTTCTTCACATTCCTTAGACTAAGAACTTAACCGGTTGCATTCAAACATGTCACTGCTTGGATCTCTTCCTTGGAAATCTTGTGTGGTTTATCAAGCTGCATAAATTCATCACGAACCTTACTCAAAATATACCATTCGGGTTCATAAAAAATCAAAAAGTTCACAAACTGAATGAAACCCTTGTCCTGCAGAGATCTGAATTATGGTTTCAAGTTGCCCATACCATCCATCATATTCTTGGTACATAGTTAGCATTTCAGAATTCCCAAGCTCCTTAATATTGCAATGGTGATATGTAGTACCCCTACCCTTTTCAGACCCTTTTTGGCCTTGTTGACCAAGGTTGACTTTTTAGTGGCTTATGTCGATGGTTGATTTATTGTGATTGTGATGTGTATTATGGTATTACGCTTTGGAGTGTGTTTGGTGAATATGATTATGCATTATCGTTCATTGAGGAATAGATATTGAATATACATTATTGTTTATTGATGAGTAGTTGTTAACTCTGCTTGTACATCATATTTTATTAATGAGGAAATGTTAAGTTTATTTATGAATTACTAATGATGGACTAACACATTTATTTTACGTGCGAGTTTCTTCATGTATATATCGTCATGTTGTATGGAAGTGTATGGGGTGCAGGGAGATGATTTTTTATCACTCATTTTGGTGAGACACAGAATGCCATGATTCTCCTTCACCGATGTCTCTACTGTGTTTGTATATATATGAATATGTGGTTTGTTGATGCAAGAAATTGTAGGTACAAGTACCGTATAGGTACGAGGTATCATCTCCACCTGGCTCCACAGGTCTGAGCATACCCAATTAACCTAATGGAAGTGAATGAGGTAGTTCTAAGGTCCTAATATTGTCCCTAGACTTTCTCAATTGTGAGCATCATCAGTCTTTTGTTTTCCCTACCAGATCGCCAAGTAGGCCACTTTTCCGATGTTGGTATGTGGGTCATGTTCTATTTTGGTTTCAGTTGAGTGTTGCATGTTATGCATTTTGTGTGTTTAATTATTCTCTTCTTGAGTAGTTAATGAGAATTTAATATGTATCATTTTGCTTAAAGGGAATTAAGAATAAATTATATTAGAATCATTTTTGTGGTTAATTAATTAATCGATTATTTTTAATTGTTTAAGTTAGAGTGAATTTTGAAATATTAGTGAAAGTTAAATTATATTTGGCTTGAGTAATTGTTTAAAAAAAATAATAAGACCATTGTTTTTATAAATGGATAAATCAAATTCTATTAAGCTAGCAAATTAGAGTATTTATTTATTACCATATGGTGGAATTAACGAGGGGTTATGCATTTTTTGAACAATTAGTATTATTTTCCAAGTTTTGGATATTTCCAACCCTACAATGGGTTTTTGAAATTTTGATTGGGAAGGATTTGCTTGGAGAGATTTTGTAGGTAGGAGCTAGTTGGATTCAAGAAGGATAACTCTTGTTGCTACTTGGTTTTTGTGAGTTCTTTAAGAGTTTTTGGCTCCATGTTTCATTTTGAAATTCTTCAACTTGAAGGTGAGTTTTATTTGATTTCTCCCTTGATTCTTTATGAAATTATGTAATTCGTGTTGCAAATGGATAGCAAATGGATTTAGAACCTTTCTCCAACTTGAATTTTGGATTTTAGTTTAGATATGAATTTGTATGTTTCAGTTTTTTAAAATGAGAGTTGCTTTAGGGAAATATTGTCCCAATTTTTATGTATGCCGAAAAAGTGAATTTTATTTCATAAGTGTGATGTTGTTCACCCATCAACCAATGGGTTTTAAGGAATTTTTGATTTGGCAAGCTTGAATTTTTTTATTTTTTGGAGGTCCATCAATGGTGGATGGCCTCCAAAACCTAGTTATTGGTCTCCTTAAACTTTTTGAAAAATGTGAATCTAATGTTTTAAATGTGAAATTATTATGTGGAATAATGATATTATATATGAAAATTTCATTTGTGGATTGAATCGGATCCATTCTCCTATTGTTAGGGCCAATTGAGTAGTTGAATACATGTGTTGGAAATGCATTGTTGCCATGAGTTTTTTTTGTGTAAAAAAAAAAAAAAAAAAACTCAGTCAAAACAAAATCACAGTAAATGTTATTTCCTCTGCAATGCATAATATTTAATATTGTTTTTAATTCGATTTAAATATATATTTATAATTTGTAATTTTTATTTGGAAAATTGTGTTAAAGGAAATTCAGTTTTTAAAAGAAATATTAGTTTAGTATTGAATATATAAATATATATTTATACTATGTATTTAAATTAGCAATATGAAGAGAATGTTAAATTTGATTGGATATAATAGTAAATGATTTTGTGAAAACAAAGGCTATAGGAATAACCATCAATTTTGTTAGTCGAAATGATTTTCATTTGGAAAAGATTATTTTGATTTAAATATTGAATTTAGTTTTCAAAAGTATTTTAAATGTTATTTTCATTAATTTGAAATTCAAATTCAAATGGTAATTGTTAAAGCCAAATTGTCTTAAATTGAAATGATTATATATTTGTTTATACATGATGGTTTAATTAGACTACGAGTTGTTGTTATTCCTTTAAGGTGTGGTTTAAAATCAAGTATTCAGCAAAGTTATTTGGGGTGTATGTTTACTTTGACCCTTTTGATGTGTTATTCCTTAATGTGGATTTTATTATCATGAAAGAGTTAGTTATTGAAATAGCTGCAATTAGTTGACATTATCTTTTAAGTATATTTTGAGTGATTGTTATGATTCCTTAACATGGATGATTTAGAGTGCAAGTGTATTCATTTGAGTTGTACTCTGCTTGGTGGATTTTTGGTGCTGATTTGTAAGAGTCATTTTCATGTCATGATGGCATGTTGTTGAATGTAAGTTTATTGTGCAAGTTGATTGGGTTAAGTTTTGGTTGTGGTCGTACTTTCCTTATTGTGGTTTTGGTCTTATTTTGTGGATAGACCAGTTGTTCATTTCACACCTCCAATTGATTTAACCTTGGTAGAAGGTTTGTTTCATCAAGTTGTCCTTCAGTTTTTCTTTTTTAACTCCTTATGTTGGTTGGATTTTGTGATTTGCCTTGGGGTTCTTCGAAGGTTGTGTAGTTTCATAAGGAAGAGTGGCTTTCGAGTGGGGGCCGTGCCCAAAGAGGTAGTAGGATAACCCATTGAAAGTTGAGTAATAAGAGATAAATTAATTAAAAAATGGGGGGTTAAGTTCTACAAATATTAATCAAGATAAATTATGCCTCGCTCATGGTTGAGTGCTAGTACAGACTCAGGATGCATTGGGAAGGCCTGGAATGGCAAACCAACTACCTTGTCTTAATGAAAGGTTTGTTGGGTCTGCATGAGACATGGATGGGGGCCAAAGGTTTGGGAGAGGCTACCAAGGTAACCCAAGATGGGGGTCAGGGAGGACTACCAAGGTAACCCATACCAGCTATGTGATGACGCTCTTCCCTTATATTCACTAGTGTGTAGTCATGTCCTGGATTTACTTGGAGCACTCTTGTGGGAGTCATGCTTGTATGCTTATGTCTTGTGTGAGTACTTGATGTACATGTGAGACCATGTGATGCTTTGTTGTGGCTTGTTTGAGGGCCTTAGTACTATCTCCTAGCATAGAGGGGTGGTACCTTTTTGGGCCACATGGTTGGGTGGTAGTGCCACTTTCCATTGGATATTTTGTTTGTTCCTTCTTGCGATGGATTAGCTTCGTAGGTGCTCCAAATGTTTCTCTTGGATTCATTTCATTTTGTTGTTCTAGTTGGATCCTCTTTGATGCCTCAGATCATATTTGTATATCTTGGACCCTTATGTGGTTGGTTGTATCATTTGTTTATGTACGCCTTGATGTTAGGTTGTAATTGATGTAAACTTTATGTATTTTTCATCTTTTATTTATTAGAATGGTGTTTCACTTGAAGCGGACCCAAAGACATAGCCCATTAGGGGTGAACTCTACTATCAATGTGTGTTGTATGGTGTATGTGTTCATTTGGTTCCTTTTAATTTTGGATTTATGAATGGTATAATGGTAAAATTGTATAATGTAATTTATGTGATATTAATCTTAATTGTATGTATTAATTTATTAATTTAAATGCAATAATATGGATTATGATGAATGTAGCTTTAGTGATGTGATGTAACAAATGACAGATGTATATATTCAATCATGCTTAGTTTAATTTCATATAGAATTTAATTGCTATGTTCATGTGGTAATCATTCTATCATGAGTAATTTTAAAAAATCTCATTGTTAATGGGATTAATACACCTTAATGTTCATTGGATTAATCAAGTAATCTTCATTGGAAACCCTTTAGGAGTTTGTGTTAAGTCTTCTGATTGTGAAACTTCTATTGCAATATTTATCTTATAGGTTATGTGTTCTAATTCTTATCAAAAAAATTATTTGCACTCTTTTCGAGTGTTTGTAGTTGTTTCCTTTAGGGTTTCTTGGCAGGGCATTACATGGTATGCCCTAATATCTTCAACGTGTAATACGCCATATGGAACAGATGAAAATGCTCCATTAGGATCATCTTCCACTGATTTGAATGGGTGTTTCTTGAACTTAGGCCTTTCCCTATCAGTTACCTCAACAAACAATGGAGTCACCACACTAGATGATGCCATTATCGAATTCTAGGTTATGAACAAATAGACCAAACTAAGAAAATACATTTTTTATCTTCAACCAAATGCAAGAAATCTTCATCGAATCTTCTCAAGCTTTGGTTTTTGCTACACAATCTTCTTTTCCAAACTCTCATTCTCTTTCACTTCAAACACAATGTGAGAAACTGCCTTTTTATCTTCAACATACCTAACTTTTAGGTGTAATAAATTCTCAACCCTAAATTTTTTCTGGATGCTCTGTTTCTCAAGAATACTTCACCAGAATCTCAGATCAGCATGAAGTCTTTTAGAGATCTTTTAGGACCAACTGCATAACCATTCAGAATCATCTGCAACCTTCCATAGCTGATTCCATATCTCAGATTGAGGGTTTTTAATATTTGCATGAAAAGCTTCCCCCTAAGGCCAAATGCCTTAGTTATCGGATGAGGTTCCAGCATCAGAATCAGGTGTGGACCCATTTACTACATTTGAATCATCCTTTTTAACCCACATCTTCTCATGCTTCTCTTTGATCTCTTCAACCTTCATTTTTCCCTTATCATCTTCTTTGTTATTGTTTTTCGGATCATTCTTGCTCATATTCTTGATTCTGCAAAATTTTGCAATGTGACTAAATTTGTTGTAAGCATAACAAACAATGTTGTTTCTCTGATTAGGCCTGAAATTACCTTGATTTCCCCTTGATCTACATTTATTAGCAATATGTCCAAATATTCCACAATCATAACATCTTATATTTCTCTTATATACCATACTTCTGCATTCAACTAACTTATGACCATACTTGTTGCAATTAAAACATTGTCTAGAAAATGATGGATTATTCTGATTAGCTCTATTTCTACATTGACTTGCCATATGACCAAATTTATTGCAAACAAAGAATTTACCATTGAATTTATAAGTATTAGGTTGTCTTACTAGAGATCTCTTGTTCTTCTGATGATTGCTTTGACCAAATACTGAGATATCTCCTTTCTCAAATCCAAGTCCTCCCATATCACCTTTATTCTTCCGACTTCATAGCATTTCATCCAACTTAGCTAAGCTAGCATTGGATTTTTATTTGTACTTATTAGTCATGGTAAGCTCATCTCTCAAAATTATGGTCTTCCTCTCAAGCTCTTGCCCATCATTCTTGGATTGTATCAATACAAGCTTCAACAGGTCATTTGCATGATTAAGTCTGCAACATTCATCAACTCTATCCTTTAGTGTCTGAGTCAAGATTTCCTCATTCTTGTTCCTATCTTCAATCTCCTTTGTTATCTTCATCACAATGGATTGTATTTTATTCTTCATGACTACATTATCTCTAGCAAGTTTTTTAGATTCATCTGTCTTGTCTTTTAGGACTTGATTATCAATGCTTTGCTCTTGTTTCTCCTTGAGTTTGTCAATCAAATCCTTTATTTTATCTTAGGATGTGTTCACTTGTTCTTTTAATGATTCAATGAAATTTTCAGCATCACTCAGATTTCTTCTCAGGCTACTTGCTTCTTTCCTTGTTGCATCTAGGTCTTCAAGTGCCACAATAAGTTGTTTCTACAAACCAGAGTTCATTGATTCAATCTCCCAGATCTTCCTCAAGATGTTAGACTTCCTCAGAGGAACTAAACTTTGATATTGATTGTTGGAATCAATGAACACTGAGAGGGGGGTGAATCAGTTTTTTTATAATTAATAACTTTCTTAAACTAACTCTTAAACTACTAGATGCAAATAAATAAGAGTAAAGTGCAAAAACTAAATGCAAACAAGCACAAAACCATAACACTCTGAATTTTTACGTGGAAATTTAGAAAGGGAAAAATGACAGTGGGATTGAAATCCACAATAATATAATACTGTGATTAGGAGTATAATTATATTATAATAAGGTAATGCACGTGCATTTAGGCACACTACCTAGAGATCACTGCTCAATTATAAACAAGAGGGATATAACCCTCGGAGGGCTCACTATCATACAAATGTTTATAAATGATAATAGATTGTCTGAACTAATGTGTAGCATCTACAAATGCCAAAATGTAGTTCTGATTAAGCACAAAAGGTCTTCTTCCACTATTCCATCTCACTGCTCTATCATATACTAGAGCATCAATCCAAGGATAGCGCATGTGAAAACTATGCACCAAATCTCATACGATCTTTGCATAGACACATCTATGTAAAAAATTATCAAATAGATCAATCTTATACATCTACATCATCAAATTAAATCAATTCCACATTTTCCTATAAACCACTTAACACGCATCTTGAAATAGGTAACAATAAGTTGTCTCAACCCGATTACAAATCCATATGCAGACCTAAAAAAATTGGTAATATGCTTCACACATATCGGCTCAACTACCTCAAACTCAAAACCGATCACCAAGATCATCCCAAGGATTTCACATAACACACTTCATCACTAATCACCAAAATAACCCTATTCTTCCTGAAATACCAGATGCTGATTGGGTTGTGTGGTAATGATAGAAGTGTTGGCATTTGCATGATGATTGCATTAATGAAATGTTATGTTGTCATTGATGTCAATTAACCGGTAATGATATTGTTGTAATGTTGTTTTGTAACTAGTAGGAAGAGCTAGTGAAAGGAAACTGTAACCGGTAGATAAGTTTGTGGAGTGAACTGGTATTGCTAAGTATTGGAAAGTTGAACTGGTAAACCCTACCTATTGATTTGATAAACCCTAACAGATTAAGTCTAGTGAATTGGTTATACTGGTTTATGATCTGATGGTGAGTGGTAATGATTATGACACGCATGCATATTGTATGAAGAGAGCTTCAAAGTGTTTTTGGCATGTTGAGGTAACAGTTTTTGTCTTGGGAATGAGCAAGTATACTGCATGTAATGCAAAGTACGTGATGAGTTACTAAGTTTGATGAAGTGGTGATCAAGGAGTGTTCGAGGATTTCTTGAATGATGTGTAGAGATCAAGTTATGTAATCCAACGGTCATACTTAAACCAACTTGTTTGTAATCTCTATGTGAATTAGGTTTTTGTTGTGTTACCAACCTTGTTGATTTGTTTATAAGGTCGATGAGTTGTTTAGTTTCAGAGTTGGAAAAGTTTTTGTTGAGTGTGTGGTTTCCAAACCGGATGGTGTATCTATAGTTTGAGTAAAGGCAGATAGGAGCATGAAAAGGATCTGAACAAGCAAGTGTAGTGCTATTCAAATAGATCAACAAACTCGTGTTGTTTTCTAATAATTACAACAGTTAAATCCCCTAACCGGATAAGCTCTAACAAGCTTGGTGCTATTCAAATCCTCTAACAAGCTGATCCATTAGCTTGGATTCTAAATCCTTTACAAAGGTTACTCCTCATAGGGTATTTCCTCTAACAAGGCATTATAATCAATCCTTTAACCGGGTGGTCCCTAACAGGATCTAATCTTAACAAGACTTTTTATAAAAGCTTTAACAAGCTTGGCTCCTAACAGGGTGAACTTCTGAAGAGTTCAGATAGTTATCTTGTGAGTCTTACCTCACTGTGGTTTTTACCATTTGGGTTTCCACATCAAAAATATTGTGTCAAGTGGTGAATATTTTTGTGGTTATGTTTTCTATGGTTGATTTTCTTAACTACTTAATCCACTTTGATAAGTCATGATAATCGATAGCAACATGAAATGATGTTTTACTTATGTTAGTAAAAGTATTTGGATGTTTTTGAGTTTCAAGTTGTTTACTATTAATCTATTGTAACAGTCAACCAATTTAGCTTGACAGTGATATTGCATTGATAGTTCTAAGTTTACTTTGAGAGATTGATCTAGAGATTGGTGAAGTTTATCGGTTTTTCTATCTACTAATTCACTCCCCCTCTCAGTAGTTGATCAAATCCTTGTTCTTTCATTATACCATCAATTGGTATCAGAGCATCCTAGGTCCTCTAAGGTCTAAGCCTAATAGCTTGAGGTAAAAATCTTGTAGAACATGATGAAGAAGGAAGGTCTGAAGTTTAATAGAGAGAACTATAGGATATGGAGTGATAGAATGAAAATTTATCTCAAGTCTTGGAAATCAATACTGGGAACATGTTGGTACTCAATATGTTGCACCTAGTGGGATTATCATTGATGATTAGAAGAAAGAGAAACCAGAAAACAATCAAGAATTGGAGGCTATTATCAGTTCTTTGTCTGATGCAGACTATGTAGATGTCCATGTTCTAGAGACTGCATATGAGGTATGGAAGAAACTTGAAGAGATTTATAGTGGTGATGAACATTTGAAGATTGCTAAGGAAGAGAGTCTAAGAGAAAAGTTTGATGACATGCGGATGGCTGAAGGTGAGAATATCCAACAGTATGGTCAGAGGATAAAAGAGATAGTTGGTGAGATCAACAGTGCAGGTGGTAAAGTGGAAGATGCCACATTTCTTAGTAAGGTATTGAGAACCCTACTACTAGTCTATGCTATCTAAGTTGAAGCCATTCAGGGGTTGAACTCTATTGATAAAACTAAGGTAACCCTTGACTCCATCATTGGTAAGCTTATTGCTTTTGAATTAAATGTTTATGATGGTAGTGTTAAAAAATCTGATTCAACATTTAGAGCTTCTATTTCTAACCCATCTATGAGGAAAAGTAGAGATGTCAGTCATAGTTATGAATCTAGATCCAGGAGAGACGTTAATGATGAAGAGAGTTTGGTTGATCTTGAAGCATTGTTGGCCAAGCGGTTGCCTAGAGGTAAATTACCTTTGAAATGTTTTGTATACAACAAGATTGGACACATAGTTGCTAACTGTTCTAATGGTGATAATGAGCACAAGTGAGAGAAATTGAAGAAATACAAAGGAAAAGGCAAAAGAGATTATCTTATTGCAGTTGATGGTGGTATCACTGATGAGGAATTTGACGGTGATGCTAATGAAGACATTATGTTTGTAGCCATTAAAGAGGAAACATCTGATAAGAAGGATTTAGTTTCACAAATGGATAATTCTAGTGATTGGATCAATGATAGTGGTTGTTCACAACATGACCGGTGACTGGAGAATTTTTTTTTCCTTGAAGGAATTTGATGGCGGAATTGTAACAGTTGGTAATGACTCACCCTGCATGGTTAAAGGTAAGGGAACTATTTCTCTTAAAGGAAAGAGAAGTGCAGATGATGTCTACTGGGTTGAAGGTCTAAAGAACAATCTTTTGAGTGTTTCTCAACTCAATGGAAAAGGATATGCATTGGATTTCAAGAATGATATGTGCAAAATCTATAGGAGAAAAGGTGAACTGATTGCAACCGGCAAGCAGACTAAAGGTAACATGTTTCACCTAAATCCTAAATTCAACAACTGTTATAATTGCTAAAGTAGATGATAGTTGGCTTTGGCATAGGAGATTTTGTCATATAAATTTTGATAACATTGTTAAAGTGAGTAAGTCAAAGACAGTGAGAGGTTTGCCTCAGTTGGACAAACCGGTTAATGCTCTATGTAACAAATGTCAGTTGGGAAAGATGGCATCCTCAACTTTTAAGAGAAAATATTTTTTAGCAGAACATCTATTAGATTTGGTTCATACAAACCTTTGTGGACCAATAAGGACTAAAAGTATTCAAGGTGACAGATATTTCATGACCTTCACTGATGATTGCTCAATAATGATTTGGGTCACATTCTTGAAAGATAAACCAGAGGCATTTGGTAAGTTCAAGGCATTTAGGGCCTTAGTTGAAAAGGAGAGTGGAAAGAAGATAAAGTGTCTGAGGACTAATCAAGGCAGTGAATTTACTTATGAGGAATTCACTAGATATTGTAAAGAAAATGGTATCAAACGATAGCTTTCTACATCGAGGACACCACAACAAAATGGTATTACAGAGAGAAACAACTAGTCAATTGTTGAAGCTGCTAGGACAATGTTGATACAAGGAGGTGTAGCAAAGACTTTCTGGAGAGAAGATGTCATGACAACTATCTACACTATGAACAAGATTTTGCTAAAAAGAGATAAGGACAATACTCCTTATGAATACTGTTATGGTAGATCACCTAATGTTAGTTATTTCAAGATATTTAGCAGCAAATTTTTTATCAAGAGAGGTGACTATGTTAGCAAGTTTGAGGCTAAAAGTGATGAAGGTATATTTCTTGGTTATTCCACCAAGAGTAAGGCCTACAAATTTTATAACAAATGGACACAGAGAATCATTGAGAGTGTGGATGTTTGAGTGGATGATTTTCTTGAAGTCTTAGAGGAAACCAGTGTGGAGAAAAAGGATGAAGATCCTTGTATTTTGTTTTTGGAACCAGAACCTGTGAAACCTGAAACCAGTAAAGCAAACGTTGTTGTACCAATTCAACTAGAATAGGTAGATTTAGAAGAAGATGATGATAATAATGAAGAATAACCTAAAGTTAATGATCATGTTATTTTGAGGTATGTGAGACTCAATCACAATCCTAAATAGATTATTTTTTATAGGGATGCTGGAGTATTAACCAGAACAAGAATTAGAGAGAATTCTTGCATGATCTCCACTATTGATCCTAGAACTGCTAATGAAGAATTTGGAGATGATCATTGGGTTAAAGCTATGGAGGAGGAGCTTGAACAAATTGAGAAGAATAACACATGGACCCTAGTACCCCGACTAGTAAATAAAAATGTGATAAGTACTAAGTGGGTTTTTAGAAACAAGTTGAATGAAGATGGTATTGTAGTTCACAATAAAGTTAGATTGGTTTGTAAGTCTTATGCATAAGAAGAAGCAGGAGATTATGGTGAGACTTTTGCACTAGTGGCTAGACTGGAAGGTGTCAGAATTTTACTTGCATTTGCAGTACATAAGGGATTCAAAGTATACTAGATGGATGTAAAGTCAACATTTTTGAATGGAATACTCGAAGAAGAAGTATACATTGACCAACCAGATGGTTATGCTCTGATTGATGAGAAAGATATGGTATGTAAATTTCACAAAGAATTACATGGATAAAATCAAGCACCGAGAGCATGGTATGAAAGGCTTCACTCACACCTAAAGAAGATAGGTTTTTAGAGAACTAGTGAAGATAGCAACATATATCTCAAATTTGAAGGAGATAAAGTACTAGTTAGTGAAGTGTTTGTAGATGATATCATATTTGGAGGTAATGATAACATGAGCAATGACTTTGCAAATGAAATGAAAAGTGAGTTTGAAATGTCTCTAGTGGGAGAGAGAAAAAATTTCATAGGTTTGAAAATACAACAAATGAAGAGTGGTATTTTCATTACACAATCTAAGTATGTGAAGGAGGTATTAAAGACATTTGGTATGAGTGACTGTAAACTAGTTGGGACACCAATGGTTATAGGTTGCTAGTTGTCTAAGGAAGATGAGGCTACATCTATTGATGAGAAGGAGTACAGGTTGATGAGAAGGAGTACAGGTTAATGAATAGAAAATTGCACTATTTTGTTCACAGCAAACCAGATATAGCTCATGCAATTGGTCAAGTTGCTTGATTTTAGAAGAATCCAAAGGAAACACATTTGATAGCAATCAAGAGGATATTTGGATATTTGAAAGGTACTGTTGACTATGGATTATGGTATCCATATGAAGGAAGCTTTGACTTGAAGGTGTACACGGATGTAGACTGGGTAAGTAATGTTGATGATAGGAAAAGCACAATCAGTGGAGCATTCTTTCTGGGAGGAAGACTTGTTTCATGGAGTAGAAAGAGGAAGAGTTGTATTTAATAGTCTACTACTGAAGCTGAGTATGTTGCATCTTATATGAATTGTACCCAGGCTATCTAGATGAGACACATTTTAGAATGTTTCAAGATGAACTTTGCAGAACCTATAAAGATCTTATGTGATAATACCAGTGCCATAAATATTTCAAAGAACCCTATCTTGCATGCACCAACCAAGCATATTGAATTGAAGTATCATTTCTTAAGGTAAAAAGTGCAGAGTAAAGATGTGATCTTGTAGCATGTTTCTACCAAGGAGAAGCTTGCAGATATCTTTAATAAACCTCTGCTTAAGACTACTTTTGAGTATCTTTGAAGTTAGCTAGGGGTTGTACCCCTTCATGAGGTCAATTGAGCATTATGTAGATTACATTAGTCTCAGAGCTACTTGTAGAATTTTACAACAGGATTGATGTAGAAGTGGAGTTATTCCACAGGGGGGCATCAAGTTGTAGGTTGTTGATGCTGAATAGTGAATTTTTACATTGCATGTTTTACTTTCAATTTGGCATTGTTGTCAAAGGGGGAGAAGAACTATGTGATTATGGGAGAAGAACCAGTGACAAGCTGAAGACAAGGAGAGTACATGGTAAAATGTAAATGAGGATTCCTATTCTCAATCACAGCAATCAATGGTATTGATATTTGTATTTCCATCAATGTCAAAGGGGGAGATTGTTCGTATTTACATGAAGATTGCATTAATGAAATGTTCTATTGTCATTGATGCCAATTAACTGGTAATGATATTGTTGTAATGTTGTTTTGTAATCGGTAGGAAGAGCTAGTGAAAGGAAACTGTAATCGGTAGGTAAGTTTGTAGAGTGAACTGGTATTGCTAAGTATTGGAAAGTTGAACTGGTAAACCCTACCTATTGATTTGATAAACCCTAACCAATTAAGTCTGGTGAATAGGTTATATTGGTTTATGATCTGATGGTGAGCGGTAATGATTATGACATGTATGCATATTGTATGAAGAGAGTTTCAAAGTGTATTTGGCATGTTGAGGTAATGGTTTTAGTCTTGGGAATGAGCAAGTATGCTGCATGTAATGCAAAGCACGTGTTGAGTTACTAAGTTTGATGAAGTGGTGATCAAGGAGTGGTCAATGATTTATTGATTGATGTGTAGAGATTGTTATGTAATCCAATGGTCATACTTGAACTGCTTTGTTTTTAATCTCTATCTGAATTAGGTTTTTGTTGTGTTACTGACCTAGTTGATTTGTTTATAAGGTTGATGAGTTCTTTAGTTTCAGAGTTGGAAAATTTTTTGTTGAGTGTGTGGTTACCAAAACAGATGGTGTATCTACAGTTTGAGTAAAGGCAAATAGGACCATGAAAAGGATCTGTATAAGCAAGTGTAGTGCTATTCAAATAGATCAACAAACTCTTGTTGTTTTCTAACAATTACAACAGTTAAATATCCTAACTTGGTAAGCTCTAACTGTTGGCATTTTGATGATGTTTTGATTGTCATTGATGGACACACACTTTCTTGCTGTATGAGTCATGCTCAACCGGTAATTGTTCGAACCAGTATTATGTATTATAGTCTTTAGACTATCAGTGTTTTGCAAAAGATGTTTACCGGTCACAAATTGACTAAAGACCTCAAGCAGTATGGAGAACCCAAGTGGTATGAAGACCTCAAGCAATTCAAGGATCTCAAGCGGTACGAAGAACAAAGCAGTAGTTAACATTTTCCAGTCTTCATTTTTGACAACTGGTAATCAGTATATTGTATGAACTGGTATTACTCTGTGATGAGTTACCAATCGGTATTTTTGTGATGAGTTATCATCCACTGACACTTTGGTGGTGATTTTGTGCCATGTTACCAAATGTGTCTAGATGCACTGAACCTAGGAACTTGTAGTTTAATCCTATTGGACTGACATGAAATCAGTTTCCTTCATAAGGACATCATGTCTAGGGTTTGTATGAATGAGAGATGTATGATGTATGAGAAGGTTATGTGCGATCTTTGCAGAGAAGATTAGGTCTATGTGAGGAGTTAGAGTGTGGAGATATTGAAGACTGAAGTAATGTTGAAATGCTTTAATAATGAGCTATCAAGGATCTAACCAAGCATACTATGCTAGTATCTAGATCACTCACTTGTTGATTACTCACATCTTCGACAAGTCTGAAACCCTTACTCGGGTAGGCCCAACAAAGCCTTTGTAAATCTTCTATCAAGGTGGTTCACAAATGTGGATCTGAAATCCTTTAACAAGGTAGTCTTTAACAAGACTTATCTCCTAACAGAGATCTAGATTCCTAACAGGATCTTTTCTGGTGAAGAACATTGTATGACCTTAACCGGTCTGGTTTCTATTCTCTAGATAGTTACTTGTGAGTTTTTGCTCACCGTGGTTTTTTCCCATTTGGGTTTCCACGTCAAATATCTTGTGTTATGGTGATTGTGGTTTTGTGGGTGAATGCTTTATTTGCTATTTAGTTTGCATTTATATTAACCGGTTTATTAGTGAATCTGTTATACCGGTTATCTGCTAAACTGTTTAAGAGTTTGAGTTCAGTATTTTTTGGTATACAAATTCACCCCCCCCTCGTAGTATTCATCAATTGGTATTAGAGCCAACCTTTCTATAAGTCTAACCACTTGGAAGGAGATACGGGCGAATACACTGTGAGGGAACTTACTCATCATCTCACTCAGACTAAGAGAGCCTATGATGAACTCAAAGTCAAGTATAAAGCCTCTTTGGCCAAGAGAAGAGAGCATGTTGAGAAACTGATGGAACTTACTGAAAATAGCTCTTCTGATGAAGCTGACATGGATGCCCTAGTTGAAGAAGTTGAAAAACTGAATGAATCTAAAGCCAACCTGAGAAAGAAGTTGGAAGGACTGAATATCAAAATATGTCAAGAGCTTGAGAACCAAAGGAAAGTTGAAGATCTGGTAATAGACAAAGATCATGAGATCTCCAAGCTGAAGCAAGAAATCAGTGCCCTTACCACTCATCTCCAAGAGAGTAAAGTGGAAAAAGAAGAAATGCAAGGTGAACTAAACATGGCTATTTATGAGAATGAAACCTTGATGGAATCTAATGTTTCTATTTCCAAGGAACTTACTAAGTCAAAGGAGATACTTACCAAATTCAATCAAAGTACTGCTAAGCTAGAGAAAAATCTAGAATCAACAAAACCAGTAAAGAATACCACTGGACTTGGTTTCTCTAGGTATGAGGAAGGTGAAACCTCAAGAACAAAAGATGAAGCATCAAAGAAGCAACCAACATCAAAGGATAAAGGTAAGAAAAATTTTAAACCTATTTGCTTCAATTGTCTCAAGGAAGGACATACTGCTAATGTGTGTAGAAGCAAGGCCTACAATAATTTTTCTTATTTTTTAAACAATAAGCCTAGATCCAATAGATTCAATGGAAACTGCTATGCATGAAACAAGTTTGGGCATAGAGAATTTGAATGCAGGTTTGTTTTGCACAACATTGGGAGATACCCTCCAAGGACTCAAGGAGTTATCCTGGATCCCTCTGTGAACTAGAATCCCAACTAGTATAATACCTATGACCATCGGTCAAGTGGCTATCAAGCGGCAACTGGTTGGAGAGAAACCTATTTGATCTGTCATGGTAGCGGTCACACTACTACAACATGTAGAAGGAAGAATGGTAGTATGAATAATGGACCATGGAGAACACCTAGAATGGTATGCTATCATTGCAACAAATTGGGACACACTACCAGAACCTGCAGAATGAGAAAGAACCTATCGGATGATATACCGATCACTCCAGAAGGGAAGATTGATGTTGAAACCATTCAAGCGGGAATGAATAAAACTTGGAAAAAGAAACCTAAAGAAGTGTCTCAGGATGAACCGGTTTCTGCACCTAGTGTGGAAGACTCTGAACTGGCAAATTGAGCATTAGAAAATCTTAGGTGGAGCATATCGGTGAAATATTTGAACCCCCAGTTTATATTGGTAAAGACCTTAACCGGTATACGTTACCTATCAATCAAAAGAAGGCTTGAAATGGTAAAAGGCAAAATTAGGGTTTGTACCCTAGCGGTGATGTATTTATTATGGTAGGTGAAAGATTGTTTAAAAGGGACTTTTGTCATCATTTTCACTTATCAGTTTGTAAAAAGAAGGTCTTTCAAAGAGCAAAGCGACAAAGAGTGATTCACCTAACAATTCAAAGTGAATCCATAAATCTTGTAGGGAATCCAGCAGACTTTCAATCTATCAGTGAAGAACACTAAGTAGTGTTCCAAGCAACCAAAGTGGTGTGTTGTGAGCAACATTGAAAAACCCTAAATTTTGAATTGTGAAGGTATTTCTCAAAATTCTTGTTTATCATTTAATCATGGCTTCTGCATCCCACTCCAGTTCTAGTGTACCTATGGATTCAGCTGAGTTTATTAAAAAGAAGATGAAATACAATGCCCTATCCCAGATACCCGCCGGAGTTATTGTTGAAGAGGATATTTTAGGATATATAGATTGTAAACTAGAGGACCTAGGATCCTTAGTGATTCATTCTTAGCTAGGTTTGTTCTGTGGGGATGACAAGAAAATCAAACCTAAATATAGCATCCTAGAGAGGAAGAAATTGCACAATGCAGTTTATTTTCTGGAAGAGTTCATTGAAGATCACATTCACATCATCTTGAGCAGAGTGCATGGTGATAAAATGTATCTCGAGCGGATGCATGACATCACACCAAAAACAATTCATGTCGTCACCAGTTCCTATAACATTGGAGAGGTGCCAACTCTAAGGAAGGTTACCAAGACTGAAATGACTAAGCTCACCAGTTCTCTGAGCGACCAATGGGCGATGACCGTCAACACCATCAAAGATGATTTGTTTAAGTATGCTTGCATGGTGATTGGCTACCAGATGTTTTATGCCAACAGAATGAACTTTGTCCCTACTATTGTAGTGAATGCCACCTACATAATGATTAAGGAAGATGCCTCATTTGACTTGTGTAACTGTTTGCAGAAGCAATTGCTACTAAACCTAAACTCCATTAAATAGGATAATGCTTTAAGGTTCAAGTTTGGACAACTTTTGGTCAGCCTATTCTTTTACCTTCAAGGTTATTTTCCTGTAATAGGTGATGTGCAATGGTCTGCTAACTTACTGGTCTCCAAACATATCAAGGAAAGTCTTCAAGTAGTGGGAACTTCATATCCTGAGGTTCTAAACAAATACTTTGATGAATTCAAGTGGAAAATGAGCCAGAGGATGAGGATATCTGGAGATATTGTGAAGAAATATGAAGATGACATATGCTTCACCATAAAGGTAGATGAATGCATAATGGAAGTGGTGGAACCAAGAAAGGAAGTAGTTGAACCAATGGGGTATGAAGTGATGAATGATATGTTGATCGAGTATGCCTCTAACCTGCTTGCCTCACCACTAGATGCTAAGAAAAAGAGAATCAACACCTACTTAGAGAGGGTAACACCGGTTGAAGATCCTACATAGAAAAAGGGCAAGGCAATGCCATCGGTATCTGCACCGGTTACCTCTGCCAGTCCCAAAGTGACCAAGCAGTCACCTGCCAAGAAGAAACTTGAGGTTGCTCCTGCTAAAGTATTTGAGAGGAAGCGGAAAACCAAAACCAACTCACCAGAGTTAGAGGATACTGAACCGAAAATTCAACCTAAGAAGACAAGACAATCAAGCAAAAAGGAAAAATCTACTGGTAATGCACCTGCAACTTAAGCACCGGTAAACATAGATATTTCCTCCTATAAGCCTATGACACATTGTCAAAGGACAATCAAGAACATTAGGAGAAAATTTCTTGATGATTTAAAAGAGCATTTTGATGATTTTAATGATAATGAGAAAGATGAAGTAGAATAATAGGTTATTAGATATTTGTGTGTCAATGACCGGTTGCCATCTAAAATTAGATCAGTCACACCAGATTCTTTATACAATTCTTTAGATAACAAATGGCGCATTGCCATTGAAAAGGAACAAGAAATAAGGGAGAGAGTCTTTGCACAATACTTTCTCGATGCCTCTAATTCTGAATTATTTGAGATAATGGATAAGAACAAAGGCCTCTTCTTCATGAGAAGAAGAAGACTTAGGCTACTGGAAGGTAAAGCTTCTGAAGTAGAGAAGGAGACACATTTACATGCCAAAGTTGATGTCCAGTTACACCAAGTGTCTGAGGCCAATCTGAAGGTTGAACAAGCACCTGATCTAACATCAAGCAAACCGGATGAAGCATTTGATAGTGAAGGGGAAAGAGTGACAAAGAAAAATGATCCCATTGATGTGGATGCATTAGATGTTGAGGATGTCACTCCGGACATAGAGAAGGAGAAACAGGACAAAGAAAAAGTAGAGAAAGAGAAACGGGACAAGGAAAAAGATGAAAAAGAGAAGCAGGACAAAGAACAAATGAAGAAAGAGCAAGTGGAAAAAGAAAAGAGAGAGGAAGACAAGAGGAAAGAGGAAGAGAAAAAGAAAGAGGAAGACAAGAGGAAAGAGGAAGAGAAAAAGAAAGAGGAGGAGAAGAGAAAAGAAGAGGAGAAGAGAAAAGAAGAGGAGAAGAGGAAAGAAGAGGAGAAAAAGGAGGAAGAAAAGAAAAAGCAGGAAGAAGACAAGAAGAAGGAAGAACTAAAGAAGAAACAAAAAGAGGAGCAAAAGAAGAAAGAAGAGGAAAAGAAAAGAGCAGCAGAGCAGAAGGAATCAGAGAAAACCAAACAAGTAGAGACTCCGAAGGCAACCGGTGGTCAAGCCAAACCGGTTGACACCACCAGATCGTTTGACCTTCAATCAACAGATGAGTCTGAGCTATTGCGAAGCATCAAATTGGCACAAGAAAGACTGGAAGAGTTGTAGAGGAAGAAGGAAAGGGATGTCATACAAATTGTGGTTGACACCCTTACCAATCTGATTCCTGGTACTAACATCCCAAATATTGATTCCTCTCTGTCCAAGCTGAAACTCCTTTGTACTATAGTAGAGGACCAAGTACAATGCTTGGAAGATGTTGCTGCAGCCACTGCAAAGAAGAACAATGAAAAGGCACTCAACACTTCCTTAGTTAAGAAACTGAATGAGCTCTAGTCACAACTTCTGAAGCAACAACAGAATATCAGGGGTGCTATGGATGAGGGCAAATTACTATTGAGTAAAATCTGCCAACCCCATCTATTTTGTGATGATGTGCTTAAGTAGAAAGATAAACTCCAATCAGAGTTCCAGGCATACATCAACATCTTCAAGATGCTATATGATTCATTCACTACATATGGGCAAACGGTTCATCATTATCAACTGTAGACTGCCAAGGTGGAATAAAAAAATTGCAACTAGACAAAAGATTTGCAGGAGTTTCAACTGGTCTTATTACCTAGACTACAGATTCTTTAGAAATGTTTTCTCAATCTGGAAGCCATCACGATAACTCAAGAGATGAATACCATTGATGCTATGGAAGAACTGGTATTCCAGATACAGACAGAAAGTGAGGTTGCTACCTCATTACTTGAGTCATGGACATTGGCCATGAAAACTTTTATGCAGGATTTTAAATCTGTTCTTTGATAAGTTTTATTCCTTATTGTCATAAACATTTACTCTATTTTTATATATAAGGAAATAGGGGTTATTCTGCATTACTTTGTCATTGTTGGCAAAGGGGGAGTAGTATTTAAAATTCTGGTGAATGTTACCATTTCATGTATACTTTCATGTTACCACTTTGGGGGAGTAGTAAACATTGTAATTTCTCCAAAAGGGATAGTGTATATGCTTCAGGGGAGTATTTTTTTATTATGGCATATTTTTGTTGTAAAAACACTTAGATGTCAAAATTTTCCTATGTTGCCATCAATGCCAAAGGGGGAGATTGTTGGCATTTTGATGATGTTTTGATTGTCATTGATGGACACACAATTTCTTGACGTATGACTCATTCTCAACTTGTAATTGTTCTAACCGGTATTATGTATTATAGTCTTTAGACTATCGGTGTTTAGCAGAAGATGTTTACAGGTCACAAATTGACTGAAGACCTCAAGTGGTATGGAGAACCCAAGCGGTATGAAGACCTCAAACAGTTCAAGGATCTCAAGCAGTACAAAGGAACAAAGCAGTAGTTAACATTTTCTAGTCTTCATTTTTGACAACTGGTAATCAGTATATTGTATGAACCAGTATTACTTTGTGATGAGTTACCAGCCAGTATTTCTGTGATGAGTTATCATCCACCGACACTTTGGTGGTGATTTTGTGTCATGTTACCAAATGTGTCTAGATGCACTGAACCTAGGAACTTGTATTTTAATCCTATTGGACTGACATGAAATCAATTTCCTTCATAAGGACATCATGTCTAGGGTTTGGATGAATGAGAGATGTATGATGTATGAGAAGGTTATGTGCAATCTTTGCAGAGAAGATTAGGTCTATGTGAAGAGTTAGAGTGTGGAGATATTGAAGACTAAAGTAATGTTGAAATGCATTAACAATGAGCTATCAAGGATCTAACCAAGCATACTATGCTAGTATCTAGATCACTCACTTGTTGATTACTCACATCTTCGTCAAGTCTGAAACCCTTAATCGGGTAGGCCCAACAAAGCCTTTGTAAATCCTCTAACAAGGTGGTTCACAAATGTGGATCTAAAATCCTTTAACAAGGTAGTCTTTAATAGGACTTATCTCCTAATAGAGATCTAGATTCCTAAAAGGATTTGTTCTGGTGAAGAACATTGTTTGAACTGGTCTGACCTTAACTAGTCTAGTTTCTATTCTCCAAATAGTTACTTGTAAGTTTCTGCTCACCGTGGTTTTTTCCCATTTGGGTTTCCACATCAAATATATTGTGATATGGTGATTGTGGTTTTGTGGGTGAATGCTTTATTTTCTATTTGGTTTGCATTCATCTTAACCGGTTTATTAGTGAATCTGTTATACTGGTTATCTGCTAAATTTTTTAAGAGTTTGAGTTCAGTATTTTTTGGTATACTAATTCACCCCCCCCCCCCTCTTAGTATTCATCACTAACAAGCTTGGTGCTATTAAAATCCTCTAACAAGGTGATCCATTAGCTTGGATTCTAAATCCTTTACAAAGGTTACTTCTCATAGGGTATTGCTTCTAACAAGACATTATAGTCAATCCCTTAACTGGGTGGTCCCTAACAGGATATGTTCTTAATAGGACTTTTTGTAAAAGATTTAGAAGGCTTGGTTCCTAACAGGGTAAACTTCAAAAGAGTTTAGATAGTTATCTTGTGAGTCTCATCTCACCGTGGTTTTTCCCATTTGGGTTTCCACCTCAAAAATATTGTGTCAAGTGGTGAATGTTTTTGTGGTTATGTTTTCTATGGTTGGTTTTCTTAACTACTTAATCCACATTGATAAGTCATGATAACCGACAACAACATGAAATGAAGTTTTACTTATGTCAGTAAAAGTATTTGGATGTTTGTGATTTTCAAGTTCCTTATTGTTAATCTGTTGTAACAATCAATCGGTTTAGCTTGATAGTTTTATCTTGACAGTGATATTGCATTGCTAGTTCTAAGTTTACTTTGAGAGATTGATTTAGAGATTGGTGAAGTTTATCAATTTTTTTATCTATGGATTCACCCCTCCCTCTCAGTAGTTGACCAAATCCTTGTTCTTTCATCATACCATCAAGAAGAAGTACAAGTGGTGGTGCACTTTTTGTGGGAGATGAATTGGTCTCTTGGTTGAGAAAAAGATAGGATTTAGTCTCTTTATCTGCTTCAAATGAAAAATATTTTATAGTAACATCTTGTTGCACTTAATTCATGTAGATGAAGAAAAATCTTAGATATATCAAGGTGATGTATGATGAGGAAATTCCTATTATGTATGACAATACAAGTGAAATTAACATTTACAAATTTCTATTTTATATCATTTTTAAAAGAGAAGTTTGTAGAAAAGCAAGTCCGATTGGAGTATGTGCCTACTAAAGATCAGATTGCAAACATCTTTACAAAGCTATTGACAAAGGATATATTAGGCAAAAGTTAGGGTTCATTTCCCATCCTTCTTTAAATTAGATGTATTGGTGTTTCCAAATGACTTCTTAAGTTTCTCTAAGAATTAGCATTCTTCCTTCAGCAAGAAATCAAAATCATTGTCTAATTGACAAGGATGTCATGATAAAATGGGCAATCCTTCTATACTACGGGCTCTACAAGACGCGGGTGGGTTAACCTACAACAATACTGTCAAAATTACAACATACTAGACTTGTATTGCTTTAAAAATAGATGATTCTTAGTGATACAAAACTAATACAAATAAGCACTCAGAATTGGCCCTATTCCACTTATTTCACAAGATATTATCAACTGAGAACCGAAATCATTAATACAAACAAAAGTAAAACAAGAGAACAATCACTTGAAAAATATTGTGGTTATTGAACAAAAATATCATTGGACTAATGTTTAATTCATTGGCAAAGAGTCATATTCCTTACAGATCAACAAAAGTCACATCTAATTTCCTAAATATAAATGCCTTATAAATATATCCTGTAGCAATCCCTTATGAATCATACTCAAACAATAGTATAACTATTCCTCAATTGCTATAATAAGATATCAGAATTTAATTTCTTCCTTAAAGAAAACCTGAATATCACATCACACATCTATAGTAAACCCATAGAGACATTTTCATTTGTCTTTAACAAATAAGAGAATTCAACTGAGAAACAATAGATACGAGACATGCAGTGTCCACCCTTGATTTGACTTATTTTGACTAGAGTTTTCTTTTATATTATGCTTGATAGACTTATCTAGACTATATTTTGATGGTTTGGATGATGATTACTCATGTTCTTTAGTGACTTATGATTGATGTTAGACACTATTGGACATATGCTATTTTGATTATCTATATGGATGTTGATACTATCATGATTGATCATGTGATTTGATGATATATGTACTCGATGGACTTTATATGCTCACTATGTGATGGATTATTGATAGATTAGATTTATCATGGTTTTGATGATGATTATGATTATGCTAACCCTACTTCATGATTACATATGATGAGATGTTTGTGAGATGTGTTTAACTATTGTTTGACTATCTTTGTGATAGAGACGATTCTACATCACTCATTGCGAGCAGGATGTATCATCACAATTCTCTATTACTCTTGTTCCATATGTGTATAAGTATATGTGGTATTGTCATTTTGTGGTTGCAGGATTTTGTAGGTACCAGACATCGAATGCACCTAGCTTCACAGGTCTGAGCATGTCTTTAGTTCCAATAGCTTATGTGGTTCAGAGATGGCATGATTTCCCTTCACATACTCTAGGTCTAAGTTGTTCACCGTAAGTAGTCAGCATCTTGGCATAATTCGCCGTGTCAGTTAATAAGCTTGGTCCCTTGGTATTGTGAGTTTGGTTTATGTCGGTTGATTTACTTGTTTATGTTAGAGTAATTATGTGGCTCTTGATGTGTAGTTTTATATTTGGTAATGTTTATTTTAATCTATCTAATTTATAAGTTTTGAATATTTAATTATTTGATAACTATATTTATTTGATAATTAACATTTATTGTTTTTATGATTATTTAATATTTGATAAGCCTTATTGTTGTTTAATATTTATCTAATATTTGAGATTTAATCTTTAATGGTATTTGATTATTTAATTATTTATTTGACCTTCTATGGTTTGATATTTATTTGATATCTTACATCTATTTGGTTCTTTAATTTATTTTATTAGCTTTTGGTTTATTTGATTTTAATCCCCATTTGGATTATCTATTTACAACCTATATTTATTTAATAGTTTGAATTTTATTCCTAAGTGGGGTGTATGAATACATTAAATTAAATAAATAAATAAAAAAAATCCCACTTAACTGGATAAGAATATTTTATTTACTTTACCTACCCTTCACTCTCATTGGTTAAATTCAAAATGGGTAAATTAATCAAATTATATGGTGGGTTGGTAAAATATACTCCAAAATGGAATATTTTGATTGGCCAAAATTAAGGCTAGGGTTTTGGATAATTGTTACTTTTTATTTTCATTCCCATGAGGTTTTTTGGGTTGGTTGGCTCTTCTCTGGAAATTTCTCCAGCAAGTTTTCTTCTTGGTTTTGGATTTCTTCTCTCTTGGTTTTGGATGGAGCTTGGATTGGATTTGGTTTGGCTTGTGGGAGCTCTTCTTCAACTTCAATCCATTACTTCAAGTTGCAGGTTGAAGTTCTTCACTTTGCATTTCGGCTTTCAATGGCTTCTTTGTGTATGCATTGTGTCTGCATTGCTTTGGGCCTGGGTTGAAATATTACTTTACTCTATAGTTTTATTATTGCTGAAGGTGAATATTTGGGAGGGAAACTTTATGTTATGAGAGTTTTTATATAGTTGCTAGGAGATATATATTTGGTTTTCCTGTGTATGGCATTTCTCAGCTCTGTGAAAAATTGTTTGGAAGATCTTCGATTGATTTATCCTTGTTTGTGTGGGAGTAGTCTAGTTTTCCCTTTGTGAGTCCTTCAATTGTGATTGTTTGGGATTGTCTTCATTGGATTCTCTATGAGTTTTGTAGTGGTTCTATTAATTTAATGCCATGAAGATATTTGATTAAATCTTGGTTTATAGTCTAAGATATTTTGGTGTGTTTATACCTATGTATTCCTTGTTTCTGGGCGTCTCTTTTCATATGTTTTTCGAGCCCTTTTGTAAAGTCTGGATTTTATTATTTTACCTGAAAGTTTTCTAAGTTTTTTGTAAGTCTTGTGCAAAAGTGTTGTTTCTGCAAAAGCGTCATCTTAATGTGGAAAAGCGTTGTTCTGTATTGCATTTGTGTTGCTCTGCGCAACATAAGCGTTGTCTTGGGATACATATGCGTGATTATGGAAACATAAGCATTGTTCTTCTTGACAAAAGTGTTGTTCTTCTTGGCATAAGCGTTGCTTGTGGGGCAAAAGCACTAGCTTGTTTGTGTTTTGTATTTTATCAGTTTTGGTCATTTTTGAGGTATTTTCCCGAATTGATTTTTGTACCAGACGCTTTATTTGAGATCTGTTAATATTTCCCAATTTTGGGTTTGATCAATTTTGATGCATTTGATGGTTTCAAGTATATTTTCTTCTCTACACCATTGTGTATATTTTAGACTCTCTTCCATGTGGATAGGCCATGGATGATTGAGATGATTACTAAGTTGTTCTGGACCAGCAAGTGAGTAGGCCTTGTTGCGATGTTATCTTTTATTTGATGGCAGCATTTGATGGCTTGATATGCCTTTGTTTATTGCTAGCTAAGAGTCTCATTTTGCTATATTGATGTTGTTGTAGCCTTGTTTATGTTGTAAGAGTATGTGTGGAAGTTATTGGCTACATTGAGTATTATTTTCATGTAATTATGTTGGTAGAGTCTCTTGTGATTTATTGTTGGGCCATGTTAGGAGGAGTGGGCTTCCTTGTGATGACCGGGGTCACGAGAGATAGGCTTGCATGAGGTTACTTGTAAGGATGCATATAATCTAGACCACCAGGGCACATTGGACTTTTCCGTGATTTGTAAATAAGTGATAACCTAATAACTGATGGGTTGGGTAGTTAGATTAATTAATAAGATGATAAATTGATTTGTGCCTCATGACTTAGTCCCAGGGAGGATGTTTTAGGATAAGCATGAGAAGGTTGTGAAGATGGTAAGCTAATCTCCCTTAGTCTCTCATAGGTTGAGATGGCTCCACATGTCCATCAAGCTAGTGCCTTGTGTTATTATGTTATGAGGATGGCATGTGATGACACTCCACTCCTACATGTGTTTCCCTTACAATTTATGATTATGCTTATTGGATGCATTTATGTCTTGATGAGTTTTATGCCTCTGGGAGTTCATTCTTGTTATATGTGTGAGTTCTTTCTTGAGATTCCTTGTGTGGTTAGACTCCTTGGTTATAGGTATCAGCTTAGGTTTAGTGTATGTGTTGGGACCTTGCGTCATCTCCTAGCATAGAGGGTGGTTCCTTTGGTTCCACATGGTCGGGAGGTTGGTGCTTTTTAGCCATTGGGATGTTCTCTTGGATTCTTCTTGCGTGGATGTGGATTCTTCTTCATGATGTACTATGGATGTATCTTTTAGAAAATTTATGTAATGGATAAGATAGAATGCATGTAATGTAGCATCCTTGTATATAGTAGATGGATTCTTATAGTAGAAAGAACTATGCTCATGATGTATTTAATGTACTCGTGTTTGTAAGATGAATTGTAGTTGGAAATTGCAATTTAGGGATATTGTATTTGTACTATTGTAGAGATGTGATCTTATGAATCATGGAAATCAGTGGATTATAGTTGGAATAGAATGGAATTGCATTGTGGATTAGTTGTATTATTTCATGGAATGTTTAGAGGATAGTTAGAATGTTAAATAATCTTGAAAGAGGAATATTCGTATATTAATAAGTGAATATCTTAGAAGATGTTAATTGGATCTAGTAAATATGAATGATTCACATAGATGCATTGGTAGAAAGGAAATTATGCATATCTCATGGTTAAAGAATCAGAATATGATGCATTAATGAAGGTGAAATATACCTATCATGTGTGTAGTATGTTATTGTGGAAATGAATTAAGTAATGATGTTAAAGTACCCTAGAGAAAGAATTATTGATGTTGTGTTATTTCTGCTTGCGTTATTTGATGAAATGAGCAATGATGTATGTTCATATTGGCTAATTGATTAATGAATGTAAATAGATGGAGATGTTATATGTTGCATTAGTTGTTAATTAAGAAAAAAAATTATCTCCATTTGTATATTATTGTTTAGTTTCTTTAGGGTATTTTGGTAGGCATTACAAGACAATTCACTAAGATATCTCTATTAATTTCTATATGTGCAAAAATCTCATATGCCAGAAAAAAGATAATACTATATCAAGAAAAACCCAACTAAACCGCTTCCAAATTACAATCTCAGAACCCCTACAAAATGGCCATGAATTCCCTTTTATAGAAAAACAAGGGATCACAAAGCTTCCAACCAATACAAAACCACATGTCATCATCTAACTTTATCATCATGGGATGAAACATGATAGTTATCTTGAAGAAAAACAAAGATAAGGAGTATTGTAACAAAAACATGACTATAAAGGAATCATTACCCTTTTTAGTTACAACCTCTTTGACCAGCCATATTAAAAACAATAGACAGTTTAGCTAAGTTGTATCATAATTTCATGAAAGAAAAAGAACATCTTCTAGCTAATAGAAGTACCTTTGATGAGTCATTTTTTGGTACAAGAGCACCAGAAATATGTTAATTAGGTGTTTTGAGTCTTAGGAATTAGAGTTAGGTATATTTTAATTCAATAAGGTCTGTTGAGACCATTTGTACTGTTATTTCATGTTTTGGGGTCTCTTTGTCAATTTGGAGTCATGACTTTCAAATTTGTAAAGTTGCTCAAAGTATTATCATTTTTGTCGTCAGGATAAGTTATACTGATAAGATGTCATTGCGGTAAAAATTTGTCATTACTGTTATCAGGATAGGTTAAATCGATAAGATATTATTGTTGTTATCGTGATAGGTTACACTATCGGATTTGCAAAATTTTGTTCGACCGACTTTGAATAGTTATTCCAATAAGGTATCAATGCATAGGGATAGTTGACCCGATAAAGCATCATGGTGGAAAAAATTTATCATCAGAATAGTTAATCCAATAAGGTTGTTATCAGGATAGTTTACACTATCGGGATTACAAATTATTATTCAGCCAACTTTGATGGGTTATACCAATAGACCTTCAAATTTCTTGTTCAACATATCATATATCGAAATGAGCAACATCAGGGTAGTTTGTTCTATCAGAATTACATGAAATTATTACTTCGCCTTGAAGGGTTATTCTGATGGGTGATCAAGAAGACATGTTCAGAATTGCTATTTTGATACTGATGTCCGATAGTGATTTATCAGCTCAAAATTTCTATTTAGATACATGTGTCCAATAATGACTTATCAATTTTTGAATTTGAACAGTCATGTAGTCCAATGGTCATGGCGGGAAAATTCAAATTTGGTATAAATTATATGAGAAACGGGTAGAGTGTTGGCATTCTATAGTCTAATGAGAATAGTTGATGTTGTCATTGATGGCAACCAACTGGAAACCAACCGACAGACACCAGCATCAACAAGCGCTTACACCGGCATTCAGATTACATTGGCAACAAAGCATACCCACACTCAAGCCAACATGGGATGAAATTTTATAATATAATTATCTATTGTAAGCCGACTTGGTATATTGTAAAAGACTCATATATGTATGAGATCTTATAGGTCATTTTGAAGTAGCAGTAGAAGGAGATATGATATATGTATGGTAGAAGAAAATTGTTTAGTGGCAGTGAAGGTTTATGGTTAAGGTATCTATCCGAGCTTAAACCGATACTAAACTTGGCATTAGAGATGTTGTTTTGAGCAGTACATTGTATTGGATTTAAATATCCATTTTGTAATCAGTGAGACTCTTCATTGAGCAATGAACTCTAGGTTGTTGGCCTCCCTGCATGTGCAGGTCCCTATTGTAAGTAGTATTTATTCATTGGCCAGTGAGTAAATATTGTGGGTCACAAATCCCACCGAGGTTTTTCCCACACTGGGTTTCCTTGTTAAATATCTTGTGTTATGGTGTGTTTCTATGTTGTCTCTATTATTTATGTTTATTGCATTAATTCTTGTTTACCGGTACATTGTTTTGGGTGGCAAAGTTATAAATAAGTTTAAATATACAACTAACCAGTTAGACACTAATTCACCCACCCCTCTCAGTGTCTATGGGACTGTCATTGAATCTAACAATTGGTATTAGAGTCTTGTCCTCTATTTGCAAAATCCTAATAGCTTTTGGAAGATTTTGATACCGGTATAGATGGAGAACTTAAGAAAATAGTTGGAAGGAGCTCTTGAAGATTTTGATGCAGAAAAATTGAAGAATATAAAACTAGAAGATGATTTGAGGATTGCACATGAATTCATTAAAGGACTTCAGGAGAACCTGATTATGGCACAAAATAAGAGAAAGGAACTTCATGAGAAAATGCAGAATGATGATGATGAAAAGAAAACTCTTAGAGACATTGCAAATAAGTTGAGACAAGAAAACACTAATATGAAGAATGAAATGCAAGATATGACTATAAGGTTATGTAAGGATATTGAAGATAGGAAGAAGAATGAAGAAGACTTGAATAGGAGACTTAATGATGCAGGAAATGAAAATTTGAGACTTTGTCATGAGAATGATATGCTAAAGATAGATCTGATTCACATACAACATGACAAGGAGGAGCTTACAAGGCAAGTTGGAATTCTGGAAAATGAGTTGATCACTGCAAATGAACACAAAGACAAATTCAAGAAAAGTTCAAAAAGGCTTGATGGCATGCTGAAAAAGACAGAAACCTGATGGAGATACAATTGGAACTGGATTTGAAATTGGAGAAAGTTTTGGTACTGCAAATAATCAAGATCAAAACAAACTGATAAGACAACCTAATGCTTATAAATTCAATGGGAAATGTTTCAATTGCAACAAATATGGTCATAGAGCAAATCAATGTAGATTTAGAAATAATCATAATACAAACTCACCCACCAGCCAGTGTTCCAAATGCAGCAAAGCTGGTCATAATTCATAAAATTGTAGAATGAATGTGAAATGCTATGTTTGTGGTAGATTTGGGCATTTATCTATTTGGTGCAAAATACAAACTAGTCAAGGATATGGAAAGGCTATTCAGAGGAATAATGTAACCTATTATGCATGTAACAAGATTGGGCATACTGCAAAATTTTGTAGAAGAAAGACTATATTGGCGAACAATAAAGGATCTAGTTTGAAGGGAAAAGAAAAGGTAGATGAAGTAAAGTAAGAATTTTCAAAACAATGGATTAAGAAGAGTGATCAAAGAATTGATGAAACTATCTCTGCATGGGCAGAACAGAGTAACCCTCCATCGGTAGGAGATTTTTCATCTAACTGAGGAATAATCCTTAGGGGTATTGCAGCAAGTTCAAAATCATGCATTCTACCCTTAGTTGATGGGAAGAAGATACATTTCTTCTTTACCGGCAGATGTGTTAATTTTTCACTTAACCAGTGAGCATTTAATACAGTTTTAAAGAACCTTTTTTGCTATAAAGCACTAGAAAATCCCTCATTTTTGACTCACCGAGCAGATAAACAATTAGAGAGTGTGAAACTGAGCAAGGGCATTCTAAGACAAAGCTATGAAGTGACTTTCAAGCATTCAAAGAACTCTAGTTAAAGAGGTATTTATCTTTTGAAATGGCAACCTCATCTTCTATTCCTGAGTTTATTGTAAACCCTACCATTGTTGAAAACACCAAATTCCCTAGACCCGTGTTTAAGATTATCCTTGAGATTGCAAAGCAGGATGATTCTGGTGGAGCTTTTTCAAAAATTTTGAAGGGTGTCGCATTTGCTGAAGACCCTAGAATCTACATCCATTGCAACATAGAAAACCTAGGGACTAAGCATTTAAAGAAAATGGTTAAGGAGGTCATTACCAATGAACAAGGTGTGATTAAACTTGAACACAAGATTGTGGAAGACTTAGGTTTCGTAGAAATTCTGAACATTCCCAAATTTCCAAAGGAAGTTGTAAGACTTGTATTAAGCAGAGTCCATGGAGAGTTCATATGGTTAGAGTCAGTTTGCAAGATAACCGAGAAAGCAATTAAGGTAGTTACTGCTTTACCTTCAACTGGTAGTAGGCTTGATAAAACCAAGAAAATACCTAACAAGGGAGTTATGGAGTTAACCGGAGCCACATATGATAGCAGATCACTTAGAGTCAATGATGTTAAGGATATAAATGTGAGATATGTGAGTATGATACTTGGATATAAAGAAACACATGCAAATAGAATAAATTCAGTTTCTAGCCTTTATATTCATAGTGCATATGAGATGGTGAACAATAATGCTAAGATTGATGTTTGTGAATGGCTTAAAGATGAACTAATTGACAATTTAAAAAAGATTAAGGGAGATAAGAAAGGTACTTTCCATTTTGGGAACCTACTAGTATGCTTGATGCTATACTTTACCAAAGAGATACCCAACATAGGTCACAAGGATTTTGGTTATGACATCCTGGTAGGAAAATAGATTTAGGAAGCTTTCACCGGTATGGGCATTGACTATGATAAGAACATTGCAGATTACCTCAATACATTTCAAGCTAAGATGAGAGCAAGGGAAAGGTTACCACAAAGCATAATTGATAAGTATGACAAGCAAATCTACTTTGTCATTAAGCGAGATGAAAATTGGATGAAAGCAGTAAGCCCTAGAACCATTTGGGTTACTGAGATGGGTTATGAGGTAGACCTATCTATTCTAGAGACATATGCAAAAGCTCTACTTGATGCACCAAGGGAGCCATCTGAGAAATTATTTGGTAGTGCAAAAACCATTGAGAGTAATGTATCTATGCAGAAGAGAAGAAAAAGAAGATAAAATTTTATTAGAGATGCCTCTAAGAAGGTCAATGAAATCAAGGAAAATGTCATGAATATTAGTGGTATATCATCTAGTGAGCTTGAAGGACTGCAACCTAAAGCACATGTTTCACTGGTTGTAACATCTTCTGATACTGATAGTGGCAAGGCTGTTGAGTTTAAGAGAGTGGAAAGGAAAAGGAAAACCTCACCGGTACCTTCTCCTCCTCCTAAGAAAACCAGAACACTAAGGAAAAAGTAGCAGGTAGTTAGGGAACCACAGAAGAAGCTTACACCAAAGAAGAAATAGACATTGGTTACCCCTACATTGGATGATCTACTGAATGATATTACACAGGAAGGTAATCTAGTTAATGTAAATAAATGGTATAATTCTTATAAGGATTCTAACAAAAACACTATTGAAGAAAGCATTATTTTACATTTGGATATTTACAAGAAAGTTTTGATAGAAGTAATTGACGATTTACCCAATGATTTATACATGAGATTAGAAGCTAAAAGGCTATCTGCAATGGAATTGGATAAGAAATTGAAAGTTGAAGAACTTTTGGCTATACATCTGGTAAACTCTAAGGAAGAGATAGATGAGCTTATATCTGAAGCAAACTAGTCAATATTTGTCAGTGGACACCGACAAGTAAGCTTGATGGCTAGAAGGGTTAAGGAAATTGTAGATGAGACTGTAGATAAATGGGACATATTTTTCGTTGAAAAGGAAAAGAAAGAGGAAAGAAATAGACCAAAAGTGGAAAAGACATTCAAGGTATATCAGAAAGATAAGGAAAAAGGTAAAGTAGGTGGTGTACTTGCTATAAAAGTAATAGTTAACATCCCTCCACCGGCTCAGGACACCCCTCCATTAACTTCAACATCACTTGTACATATAGCTAATCCACCAGATATGGATACTGAAGGTATAACTCATGATGATACTAACTCAGAGTCAAAAATACTTTTTACCATGAATGTGGATACACAGGATATAAAAATTGTTTGTGACAAAGAGACTACAGAGGTTAAGGCAGATAATGTTAAGGACAACAAGATCTCAGAGACATCGACACACATTGTTGACTCTCAGGAAACTAGGATACTGGCACAAAATGAGCAAAAAGAGACTGAGAAACCAACAGAGGACAAGGTAACTAACATAGAGCAACTTGAATCAGAGAAACCGATAGTTGTGCAGACTGAGAAACAATCAGGGGCAAAGGTTCATGTTGAGTCTGGGAAACCAATAGTTGCAGAGGTGCTTAATCAAACTGTGAAACCATCAAAGGCAAAGGTACATACATAAACAAATCCACCGGAAGAAAATGTAAGTAAAGTGGAAGCATCTGATTGAAATAAAGAGGATATAGTGAAGGTAATTGGACAAATATCTGTTGAGAAGAAACCCATAGCAGAACCGAGCACATCTACAGGTGAATTTAGACCTACTAACATAACAATGGTTCTATTGGATTCTATTAAGATGATAACTAATTGCAATTCCTTAGCATTTAAGGAATTTGATAACACATTACCTATCCTGAAGATGATTGCACCTAATTGTTAGATAGAGCACATTAATGATTCTTTAGGTAAGTTGGACACATTGTCCAAATTCATTGTTGATAATGTCATAACTCTGGAAAAGGTGAATGAGGATACCATTAAGGAGAGAGTTGACAAAGAGAAAAATACATTCTTTGAGAACACTATAAAGAAATGTACTAATCACTTGGACACACTTTTACTGGTACTTAATTCAACAATTTTGGAGTATAAGGAGTTGTATAGAGAAGCATGTTAATCTCACTGTTTGATAGAGGACATTGATGAGGAGATAAAGAAGACACAAAAAGACATTGATGACATAGCAGACAATATGATATGTTCATCTAAACTTACATCATTTTTTGAGCAGGAAATGACAGTTTTTGAGGAGAAGTTAGAGAGACTTGAGAAAGAGAAGGCAAGAATAAGGTCCAAAGCCCAAGAACTCAAAAGTAAACTTGGTCCAAAATTGGATAGTCTCATTACTCAGTGGGTTGAATTATCTAAGGCAATAGTTCAAGGAGAGAAATCACTGGAGAAACAAATGCACTATCTCACTGGTATGATCTAGCAAACTAAGGCAACTCTAACTGATAGCAACAAGTTTATGTAGAGTTTGAATCTAGTTTTGGTGGACATCTTTCAGATAGTAACCAACTGGTTATAGACCTTGAGGTAGCATTTTTGTACTCTTTTGATTATTTATGACATCCTTTTTCATTCATGTCAAAGGGGGATTAGTGGAGAGAAAAATGCATGTACAGAGGAGATCATTTGCTCAAGGGGAGCACATCTTTTTGGATTTCAGTTTTGGGATAACAGTTTTGGATTTTTCTCATGAGTGCTGCCATCAATGCAAAAGGGGGAGATTGTTGGCATTCTACACTCTAATGAGAATAGTCGATGTTGTCATTGATGGCAACCAACTGGCAACCAACCGACAATAGGTTTCTTCATCCATTGACAGACACTGGCACCAACAGGGGCTTACACCGACATTCAGATTACATCGGCAACAAATCATACTGGCTCTCAAGCGGACATGGGATGAAATTTTTTAATATAATTATCTATTGTAAGATGACTTGGTATATTGTAAAAGACTCATATATGTATGAGATCTTATAGGTAATTTTGAAGTAGTAGTAGAAGGAGATATGATATATGTATGGTAGAAGAAATTGTTTAGTGGTAGCGAAGATTTTTGGTTAAGGTATCTATCCAAGCTTAAACTAGTATTGAACCTAGCATTAGAGATGCTATTTTGAGCAGTACATTGTATTGGATTTAGTTATCCATTTTGTAGTCAGTGAGACTCTTCATTGAGCAGTGAGCTCTAGGCTGTTGGCCTCCCTGCATGTGCAAACCCCTATTGTAAGTAGTATTTATTCATTGGCCAGTGAGTAAATATTGTGGGCCACAAATCCCACCAAGGTTTTTCCCACACCAGGTTTCCTTGTTAAATATCGTGTGTTATGGTGTGTTTCTATGCTATCTCTATTATTTATGTTTATTGCATTAATTCTTGTTTACCGATACACTGTTTTGGGTGGCAAAGTTATAAATAAGTTTAAATATACAACTAACTGGTTAGACACTAATTTGACCCCCCCCCCCCCCCTCTTAGTTTATATGGGATTGTCATTGAATCTAACATAGAGAACAAAAAAGAGAGAGGGGAAACTGGGGATTCTGCAATGTAATCCTGTAACTTTTTTCAAATTTGAAATCATTGGCATTGAATTGGAAGCTTACTTTCTGTAATTTGCTCTATTTATGTAATTTTCTCTAATTCTATGTTTTTATATTGCTATTTGGATTCTAGTTGTTAGGGTGATTTTTGTTATCTTCCATTTGCCAATCATTGAAATCGTGAAAAGGAAAGTTTTAGCAGATTTCTTCATGAGGCTACCTAGCTAGTTAGGATAACTAGGGTTCTAAGAAAAATCAAATAGTTACTAATTGATTCGATTGTTAAAACACCTTGAAACTTGGTGTGAGGGACCAAGAGGGCTTAGAGGATATAATTAGCATTAAGGAGAGGCATTAGTCCAATGAGGGCTATAGTTACAATTGTGTGTTGCTAATTCGATGAGCATATAAGCTTATGATTTGTTGTATTCTCTAGTTGTGAGTCTCTACAAGGGTTTTCTGTGTTTGAATGTTATGAGTTTGAAGGAAGGATTTTTTGTATTATATTATGCAATATCAGAGTGAGGGAGTATATTCCTTGAAAGGACATAGTTGGAAGTTGAGAGAAGAGTGAGTAAGTTATTACAGGCAAGATACCTCCTAAGAACATTGGTACTACCAAAGAGTTGCAGGAGTTGAGAGAGAAGAATACAAGGATGTAGGAGTCTTACAATATTGTTTTTGCGAGGCTTGAATCCTTAGATTCTAATCATAGAAGGAATGTTGATTTGGGAGATGTGAGTGAGGAGGAGGAAGAAGAAGATGAGTTCTAGGAAGTGGAAGGAGAAGAGAAATTGGACCCTGAGGAACAAAGGATAGTTAAACTTTTAAAAGAAGTTCAAGGTGAGAAACATAAGGTGAAAGTTAAATTGCCTATGTATGGAGGTAATTTTGATAAAGAAGAGCTTCTGGATTGGATTGCAGATATGGACAATCACTTTGAATGTGAAGATGTTCCTGATGAGAAGCAGGTGAAGATAGAAAAGACAAAGATGAAAGGACATACATTATTATGGTGGGACTATGAACAAGCTAAAAGGAGGAAGAGAGGTAAGGCAAAAATAGTTTCTTGGGATAGGATGGTTGCTAAACTTAAGGGTAAGTTTCCTCCTAAAGACTATGAAGTTCAATTATATAAGAAACTCCAAGGTTTGAAACAAAAAGAGTTAGATGTGAAAACTTATACTGATGAATTTTACAAGTTGAGCATAAGATCAAGTAGGATGGAAAATGAGGTTTATAAGTTTTCTAGATACCTTAGTGGACTTAGATTTAACATTCAAGTTGAACTAGTTGTGGCAAATCCAAGGATGGTGGAGGAGTGTTTTCAACTAGAAATTAGAGTGGAAGAAAAGATCAAGAGGAGACTAGCTAAGTCAAGTATGGGCAGAGGCATCACCCTTAGGGATAGAGGAAATTTTTCTACTATAAGATAATCAAATAAAAGCCAAGAAGATGCAAACAAGAGTCAAGAGCAAGGTGGAGATTTTAGAGTTAGAGGAACAAGAGGCAGATTTGGTGGAGGTAGTGTAGCGTCATAAAATTGTGACCCTTGCAATTTTCAATTGCATTTGAGTCTTTACACTAGTGGACGAATCCCTAGCTTGACTGGAGACATGAAACATGCTCAAAACATCAAAAACTTTCATTTTCTCATCATACTGCATTGCCTTGTGATGTTGTCTATCCTAAATTAGGCTAGGACATGGGCATGGCATCCATGTCCCCCTAGGATAGGGGTGTGGAACCCCTTTCCTCCTAGGAAAGGGATGTGGTGCCCTTGTCCTAGCCCTGTTTTGGGCCCCCTTTGGTCCTCCCTTGCATTGAGCTTGTCAATTGTTGAGTGGGAAAAGTCTTCCTATGTCGGCCTAAGACAGGAAATTACCTAACTACCCCTAATTGTCAAGTATATAAGGAGAACTTACCCTCCTATTTGCATAAGTTGATAAGTCAATGATAAGTGAAATCAAGCAAAGTTGATCATAAAGAGAAATCAAGTGCAAGCATTCAAACATTCAAGCATTGAGCATTTCAAGTCTCCTTTCAAGGCTAGGTGTTGCATTCAAGTCAAGGATTCAACCATTGAAGAGGACATTTCTATCAACATTCAAGACATCCTATTTCACATATCCATTCAAGAAAATTCATATACAAAGGTATCAACATCTCAATTACATCCCCTTCTTGATGTGGATTTTACTTCAGACATTTCCTTTCATTTACTTACAACATTTTACAACCATTTAGTTAACTTCAAAATGGGGTTTGACCTCAAGGAAAATCCCCAATCCCAACAACATTTGCCTCTATTTTCTATGTGTAGGTTGCAGGTGCACGACTATAATTGTAGGTTTAGGCTTCATTTTTAGAGACGGAACAACCCTTTTCGGTGCACAGATTTTTCGCATTACTGTGTGCAACTTACACATGGTCCCTACAACTTTTGCTTAGATTTATAGGGAAGCTTCGTCTCAACATTCTACTACTAATTCCAAGTGTACAACTTCATCACGCATCTCTATCTCAAGATATAATCATTTCTTTGTCATTTTTGCACTTTATCTCAATTTGCTTAATTGAACTAGTCTATTATAAAAGAGGGTTAATTTACTTTCCTAATACTTTCCAAATTTACTGCAATTTACTTATTATTCAATCTCTTGCCATTGGGGATTGGATCTAGTGAAGTCAACCCCTTTTTTGAATGTAATGTGTGAAAAATTGAAGGGAATGCTTTGTGAAACTTTCATCCATCTTTTGAGGGGACTCAATATTTCCACTTGATCTCCCCTCACATTTTTCACCACAAAACATTTTGGTGAACCCGATGTCTTACATTATTTACATTGAAAATTATTGGATACTTTTCATTTACAAGTTTAATTTTCTTGCAATTTACACAAACTTAGTGGTTAATTCATTCAAAACTCTAGTTGCTAAAATTGATATTAAACTTGTATTTTGTAAAAATTGTTATCTATTGTCTTAGATCTGAAATTTATATTGCTTGTCAAATTCAATTCTTTCATTGTCTTGTTCAATTTGCAAATCAAATTTATAAAATTAAGTGGTTAATTGTCGAAACCCTAATTCTTTGACATCAACTTGAACTTATGCAAAAGTTGGATTTACATTTAGTTTTCAGATTTGTAACTGTTTTCAGACTTGTCTTCTTGCCTAAAATTCAAATTTTCAATTTCCCTCTTTTTCTAAAAATTCAAAATTTCAAAATTCAGTGGTTAGGTCCTAAAACCCTAATTTTTAAATTTAATTAGGTTTTGTGCATATTTCAGTCAATTTCAACCAATTTTAGTTTTATTAAGGTGGCCCTATCCATTAGGTTTGACCTTTTCCAAAATTGCAATTCAATTTCTTATCTTTTTTAAAACCTTAATAGGGTCCTATTTTGACATTCAAACCTTAATTTTACCTATCTAGAGATCGTAAAATCAATCAATTTTTAGGGGTTAGCTCTCAAATCATCGTAGCTTTCATCCCTAAAAATTCCCCAAAAAATTGGGAGGACCATGCCTAACTTACACACAGTCCCTGACTTTTTTCCTGAAATTTCAGGAGATTGTTATGACTTTGTTCAATTACTTAAATCCAAAAAATTGGCTGATTTTGTTGAATTTTGATCCCTCTAAAATCAAAAACACTTCCCAATTTCAACATTGCAACTTTTAAGGAAACATTTAAAATTAAGTGGTTAATTATAATCTGCCCTAATTTTAAGATCTTAATTTTGTCAATTTTAAATTTGAAATTAATTGGTATCCCATTGGCCCTAATTTTAAATTTTAATATGTTTTTATTAAAATATAAACATTTCTTGGAGATTGTGTTATTTCTTCTTTGTTAGGTCTCGGAGACAACTGAGAGGGGGGGGTGAATCAGTTGTCAACAAATTTCAAACCAAAAACAACTTAACCAACTTAATGCTTGATATCGATAAACCAGTTAAGTATGCCAATAGATAGTGTTAATAGTTAATTGCTATACCGATGAAGATTAATGCATGAAACATAAACATAAAGTCATCCACAACACATAACACTAGTATTTGTACGTGGAAACCTTGTAAGGGGAAAAACCACAGTGGGAAACCTTACCCACAATTAGATGATACTACTGCAGATAGTAAGTGTACATAAATGGGGTCTACACATGCAAAAAGGCCAACAGCCTAGAGCTCACTCCTCAATCAAAAAATGGGAGTCACATTGACTACAGTTGGATGGTTAAATCCAATAACAATGTACTACACAAAATAGCATCTTCATATGCTGGATTCAGTACCGGTGTAATGCTGATATGCTTCCACAAAAACCTAGCTTCACCTTCAAATGATGTCTGCATGTATTGCTTTGCTTAATCTCGCATATACCTTCTCACAATTCTTTTTCGTATTTCACATTCAATCTTGCAAATAAGATCTTACATTTATACCATAACCTAAGACCAATTTTAGTAGGTTGGCTCTACAAGATATTACAATAAAAACATTTTACAAACAATATAATAGCTGATGCAATAACCGATTAAACATGTCGGCTTAAAGCATTTACAACAATAATTGATCATCTCCAAAGCATGCCATGCTTATCTGGAAAAGATAAACCTGCTGGTGTAACGTAGGTAACCTTGGACCTATTTGCCAGTAAAAGAAAATATGCAAATATGAATATACCAAAGATTAATTCTTCAAAACAAAGTGTCCACACGATGTCTTCGACCTTACCAAGTGTCTTCCATATCATTCCAAGTGCTGGTGATCATTATATCTTGTCGGTGAACCATATACCAATAACTGTGCAATAGTTACTTGGTTGCCGGTGAATGTTGTTGGATCTCCAAAGTGCTAGTGTTTTAGTAGGTGTTGAAATCAATGACAAAATCATACCAAAAATATCAACATTCTTTCCACAAAGATCAAACTGCATAATCATCATTTTCTTGAATTCTACATTATTCAATTTTGCAAACTTCGTTCCCAAAATTCAAAATTCAAATTCAGATTTTAAATTTTCCCTCTAGTGCATAAGTTTTACAACTATTAGTCCTACCTATACTATCCCTGTTAGATGAAGCATTAGAATTTAGGCTTCCCAAGGTTTAATTCCCAAAGAGATGGAGCCTAATTTGGGCGACTTCTACAATGAGGATATTGCTAATTCTTCCCATCCTAATAACATCTCTACCTACCCAATTGATGATTCCCATGATGAAGAAGAAGCTTTGACTAGAGTTTCTATAGATCAACTTTCTAAATTGGAGAATCAATTTGACAATTTCCAACAATGGATGTCCCAAGAATATCCTAATAGTGAAGCTCTTCCATTAATTGAAGGCCTAAAATGCATGATTCAAAGTGATAAGAATAGAATTGATATATTGCGTGGTATTTCTCACATTGTTGATTCTAACGTAATGCCTATGAAGGTTTGTGCTAAGAACCTAGGTTATTCACAACCTTCTACAAAAATCAATCATTCTATTCCTTTGACCACTTCTATGGATAGTATTCCTACTTTTGCTTCAAACCTCATGGCTATTTCAACTCAAAATGTCATACCTACAACCATTAGTCATGGGGGCAATCCATCTTCTTCATTCAATCCTCCCTCTTTATCTATGCCTTCAATGAGTATTCCTATTATCTCTCAACAAACCAATGTGACACAAGGGAGAAACTCATTCAATTATTTTTCTCCTCCTTTTAATGTATCATTTCCTACTCAATCGTCACCTATGCCTAATTACCATAGTGTCCCATCACCTTATTCTCAATCAATGCCTTTTTTCAATAACATCACACCACCTTCTCAATCAAACATGTCTAACATAAATTCTTCAACCGAAGAAACCATTAATAACCTTTCTTAAACTATGTCTTCATTGCAACAACAAATCACTTCTATGAGTCAAACTAGGTTTAGTGTTCTTACATTTGATGTTCCGAGCCCACTTTCTCTTGATATTGTTAGAGGTGTCCCTCTTAAGCATGTTGAAGTCCCTTAGTTGGAACTCTATAATGGAAAAGATGTTCCTTTAACACATGTCAAAATATTCCAAACTTTGTGTACTAACTTTTCTCATGATCAAAGATTGCTTGCCAAATTGTTTACTATAGCATTAAGAGATAAGGCTTTACAATGGTATTTCTCTTTTCCTTCTTTTTCTATTACTTATTTTCAACAATTAGAAAATTATTTTACTCAACAATTTCAAAACAACATAGGTCCTAAAATCACTTTGACTGATTTAATGCATTGTAAACAAGGTGTTAAAGAAAAAGTGACTGATTTCATTGGTAGATACAAGCATTTTTGTTCTCAAATTTATTTTCGAGTGCCTAATAATGATATTCAAACAATTTTCATTTCTAATTTGCAAAAATACATTATGGAAACACTTCTCTTTTCTTAGTTTACTTCCTTTCAGTAGTTGTGTGTAACACTTCACAATTATCAACTAACTGTGAGTCAAATGGAGCAATCTACTCCTATGGCTCCGAGTGATAAGGGTGAGAGTTCTTAACAACCATTTGCAAAGTTAAAGCCAAACAAAGGCTTCATCAAATTCAATGACACCATCAACAACAACAATGTGAATTCTACAACAAATGTGCCTCCTATTTCTAATTTTTTTAAAAGAGAGAAAGAATTTACTCCTTTTAATGAATCTTTGTATAGCATCATGTCTCAGTTGTTACAAAGAAATGTTATCAAACTTCCTCCAATAAAACCAATTGACCCCTCTAAGGAAACTTCACCTCACTTTGATAATAATTCCTTTTGTCAATTTCATCGTCAACCTGACATTATACTAAAAAATGTTTTGCATTAAAATATAAGATTCAAGACTTGATTAATAATAATACTATATCTATGGCAGGTGTGAATGATAAGGGAAATGAATTAGTAGCTCCTCCTAATCAAAATCTTAAGATTTTAACTGATCCTTTACCCTCTCATACCTATAACGTGATTGAGACTGAACACACTTCTTTCTCTCCATCTAATTTAACTTTTACAACTCAAAATGTGGCTAATTTGGTAGAGAAACAAGAAACACCTAAGGATCCATGTATCACATTTGATCCTAGTGAGACCATTAAGGCACCTGATGGCCCTTTATACATAGTTACAAAGATCCAAGGCAAACCTTTTCATGGCGTTCTTATTGATCCCTCCTGCATGGTTAATGTCATCACTGAAGAATATCTTTATAATTTACATTTGCAGCAACCAACCTATGATGATACTAATGTGGTTGTTAAGTTATTTAATGGATTTTATTTGCCTACTATAGGTTGTATCACACTTCCTATTGAGGTTCATATGAAATATATAGATGTCAGCTTTGTTATCATTCCTTCATCTGGAAAATTTTGTGTGAAGTTAGGATACCCTTGGCTATCTTCCATGAAGGCTATTGTTTTTCCAACCCATAAGTTTTTTAAATTTTGCAATGATGGAGAAATCATAACTGTTAACCATACTTATTTTGACCAATCGAAAGAAGCCTAGGTGTCCCTATTGATTACTTTTGGCCTCAACAATTTGGATCTCTTCCACCAAGAAGTGATGCTCTCTTTCAATCTTATCAAAAATGGAAGAAAGATATGATTTTATCCTTAAGCCAACCTATAACTCCAACACTTGATATTCCCATCATTCTTGAAGATGAAGTCCTTCCCCTAATGGATATAACTAATCTTCCTCCTAAGGAAGATTCCCAACCTATTCCTATGGATGAAACCATGCCTTCTCCCAATAAGAACAATAATATTCCTCCTAAGGTTAGACCTATACCTCCTCCTCATAATGGACTTTGTCTCCTTCCTAAACAAAATATTCCTCCTTTACACGGTGCAATTCCACCTCCTTCCTCTTATAGAGAGAAGAGACCTGCCTCTCCTCTTGTCCAACCAAAAAGACTTCAAGCTAACCATCGAACTACCAAATATGAAAACATTCCTCCTTAAACAAATATACCTCAGTCTTCTTAGCCTTCCGCTAAAACTAGATGAAATTGTTGTGCGAGAGAACACCAATGAAAACGTCGTGCTAGAGCTCATGAAGTTGTTTCTCAAACTATTCAATCTCCCAAAACACCAACTATTGACATGATTCCATTTTCTCCTAAGAAATATGTTTAATGTAAGTCTCCAAATCATAAGTTTCAAAAAACATGTGATGGTTTTATTTCTATTCATGTTAGAGATCCTCTTTTTATAAATCTTGATAAAGAAATGGGTGAAAATGTTAGTCATGATTGTAATATACCTCCTAATACTTCTGATAGTGAGTATGAATATGTTGATGTTGACAAACATTTATCTGCAGAATTTCTAAAAGCCTTAATTTGAGCTCCTAGATATGAACAAAGTGACTTAGCACATAAGCATAGTCCTTGTTTGGATCTTGTGATAGCTCCATCTATTGTGCTCGATGTTGCTTCTCTGGCATGTTTCCCACCTTCTCGAAATAATGATCAACAAGATTGGGAGGTGGATATCATGATAGACTAGCAGCATTAGTACCATAGATCCTCTACCTCTCTCCTTTCTTGCTCTTTTGTGACCATTCTTCTGTGTATCCCTATTCTTCTATTTATTGTCCCTCGTGATGTCTACTTGAGGATGATGCAAAGCATTAGGATCTCTTTTGGTCTCATTCATGTTGACTCAAAAGACACATATTTTTCCTTTCTTCCAAGGTGGTTTCCTTTCTTTGGCAAATCAGGACTATTCTATGCATATATATACATGATATACATGATTTATCATACAACATACTGACCCCAAGGAAATTGAAGCCACCTCATGCTTTGTGTTTTGTGTTCATTATCCTTGGGTTTATTCCTTTATTGGGGGCTAAATCCTTGTGATAATATGCTCCCTCTCTTTCTCTCTCTTAGGTGTATCCTACCTTAAAGAAATCACTCCCGATAAGGCATGTGCGATCACTTTAATGTGGGGGAATACGCTTCGCTCATATTTTCCTTCTTGATACTTAAAGTTACATGGCAAACTTTGGCTTTGTTTTGTAATTTTTGGTATCCTTTCTTTTCATGAATCATAGTGAGGGGAACTTTACTACTTGTAGTAATGGTTCTCCCTCTTGATCTTCCCTTTTACTTTTTCAATCGAAGTCGTAAGATCCTTAGTCCATTGGGGTCTTGGTGTATCTTGCCTCCTTGGCATGGTGAAAGTCTTTCAATCTTGTCTCCTTGTACTTTACCGGTAGTATTGGCATATGCTTATACTCTTCACTAAAGTGGGGGATAAATGTAGAATCATTAAATTGTGACCCCTGCAATTTTTGACTGCATATGGGTCTTTGCATTAGCGGGCGAATCCCTAAGCCTGACCAAATACCCAAAACATGCTCAAGACATAAAAAAATTGCATTTTGTCATCATAATGCACTACCTTGTGATGTTTCCTGTCCTAAATTAGGGGAGGATAGGGGTGTGGTTCCCCTTTCCCCCTAGGATAGGGGCATGGTACCCTTGTCCTAGCCCTATTTTGGGGCCCCTTTAGTCCTCCCTTGTATTGAACTTGTCAATTGTTGAGCGGGAAAAGTCTTCCTATGTCAGCCTAAGATGGGAAATTACCTAAATACCCCTAATTGGAAAGTATATAAGGAGCACTTCCACTCCTATTTACATAAGTTGATAAGTCGATGATAAGCGAAATCAAGCAAAGTTGATCATAAAGAAAAATCAAGTGCAAGCATTCAAACATTCGAGCATTCATTCAAGCATTGAGCATTTCAAGTCTCCTTTCAAGGCCAGGTGTTGCATTCAAGTCAAGGATTCAACCATTCAAGAGGATATTTCTATCAACATTCAAGACATCCTATTTCACATATCCATTCAAGCAAATTCATCTACAAAGGTATCGACATCTCAATTGCATCCCCTTCTTGAGGTGGATTTTACTTCAAACATTTCCTTTCATTTACTTGTAACATTTTACAATCACTTGGTTAATTCCAAAAAAGGGTTTGACCTGAAGGCAAATCCTCAATCACAACAACATTTTCCTCTCTTTTCTGTGTGTAGGTTGCTAGTGCATGGTTGTAATTGCAATTTTTGGCTTCATTTTTCAGAGACAGAAAAACACTTTTCAGTGCACATATTTTTGAAAGGACTATGTGCAACTTACACATGATCCTTGAAACTTTTTCTCAGATTTGTAGGGAAGCTTCCTCTTGACATTCTACTTCTAATTCTAGGTGCACAACTTCATCCTGCATCTCTATCTCAAGATATAATCATTTATTTGTCATTTATGTACTTAGTCTCAATTTTCTTAATTCAACTAGTCTATTATAAAAGAGGGTTGATTTACTTTCCTAATACTTTCCAAATTTACTGCAATTTACTTAGTATTCAATCTCTTACCATTGGGGATTGGATCTATTGAATTAAACCCCTCTTTTGAAAGTAATGTGTGAAAAATTGAATGGAATCCTTTGTGATACTTTCATCCCTCTTTTGAGGGGAGTAAAGCTTTCCACTTGATCTCCCCTCATCAATTTTCACTATGTTATTGGTAGGAATTCTAATATATTTTCAAGTACATTCTATAATTGTCAAGAGTTTGGATACCCAACATTCAAGTGTCTTGAGAGACATGGATCTACATCAAGTGGTGAAAAAAGGGGTGAAAAGAGAGTCCAAATTGTGCAGGAAGATGATAGTGAAAGGGTCAGCCCCCCAAATTATGTTGCTACTCCAGAGGTAGGTGAATCATTGATGCCAAGAAGAACACTTTTGAAGGAATCTAAGGACAAGGAGATGACTCAAAGAAGGATCTTTTTCAGGACCACATGCAAATGTCAAGGTAAAGTGTGTAAGGTAGTAATAGATTTGGATTCCACAAATAATATGGTGTCTAGAGAGATGATAGATAAATTGAAAATATAAATAATTCCTCATGAAGGACCATATAGAGCATCTTGGGTAAATGATAATTAGTCACTTTTGGTAAATAAACAAGCCTATGTTGAATTTGAAATTGGAGGATACAAGGATAGGGTACTTTGTGATATTTTACCCATGGATTGTTGTCATCTACTTCTTGGAAGGCCATGGCAATTTGATAGGAAAACACTTTATGATGATAGAAGGAATACCTACACCATTCAAAAGGATGGAAAAACTTATGTATTAACCCCATTGTAGGAGACTAAAGAAGCAAGAGGCAACATATCAAAAATCATCCTTGTTGGCATGAAGGAGTTGGTGAAAGGAAGTGAAGATGAGTCAAGAAAAGTTGCAGTCACTCCTATGTTTGGAGATACCAAATCAGAAGGTTTGCAGACTATTTCAGTCAAGGATGATAGAGGTAAGGTGTTGGTACCTAAAATAGACCAAAGAAAAGCTAAAGATCAGATGTATGTGCAGCCACAAGGTGGGTGGAAGGAGGATAAATCAATCCTAGTTGAGAATCTAATTTGTCTTATAGTGGAAAAAGAATTTGATAAGAAGTCATGTTATGCAATGACAAAGCATTTTGAGTCTGATAAACATGATAGATCAAAGGTTCTAGTGATGGAGAACCTGAGGTGTAAAGGACAAGTGATTGGACAAGGAGCTGGGAGTGTTTAGCAAGAGTCAAAGGATATATATGGAAAGCATGAAGCAACTATGATGGAGAAACTAGTTCAAGGCACCCAAGCAAGTATGACACCTTGGAAGGCCAAAGATGGACAAGGGCAACCCGATTTCCAAGGGACTTGGAAAATTTTCAAGCTCGGGTGTTTGGTGCAGGAGCACCTGAAATATGTTAATTAGGTGTTTTGAGTCTTAGGAGTTAAAGTTAGGTCTATTTTGATTCAATAAGGTCTGTTGAGAACATTTGTAATGTTATTTCATGTTTTTGGGTTTGTTTGTCAATTTGGAGTCACAATTTTCAAATTTGTAAAGTTGCTCAAAGTATTGTCATTTATGTCATCGGGATAAGTTATATTGATAAGATGTTATTGGGGTAAAAATTTGTCATTAGTGTTATCTGAATAGGTTAAATTGATAAGGTATCATTGTTGTTATCAAGATAGGTTACACTATCAGATTTGCAAAATTTTGTTCGATCGACTTTGAATAGTTATTCTGATAAGGTATCAATGCATCAAGATAGTTGGCATGATAAAGCATCATGGTGGAAAAAAGTTATCATTAGAATAGTTTATTCGATAACGTTGTCATCGAGATAGTTTACACTATCATGATTACAGAGTATTGTTCAACTGACTTCGATGGTTTATACCGATAGACCTTTAAATCTCTTCTTCGTAGTAAGATATACCAAAATGAGCGACATCGAGTTAGTTTGTTCTATCATAATTAAAGGAAATTGTTACTCTTCCTTGAAGGGTTATTCTGATGGGTGATCAGGAAGACATGTTCGCTATTTATATTTTGGTACCAGTGTCCGATAGTGATTTATCAACTTGAAATTGCCATTCTGATACTTGTGTCCCATAGTGACTTACTAGTTTTTGAATTTGAACATGTCAGGTCCAACTACAAAAGCTAATGTACTGAGAGGGGAGGGGTGAATCAGTACTTCAAAACTTTTCTCCAAAAACAATCTTATTGATAAACATAAATTGTAAACTGTTGATCTCATAATATAAAGCTAACAAATAATTATAGAAATAACATTCATACACATTTCACTTCATAACAAAAATATTTTGGTTACACAGAAACTCTTTATTAGAGAGAAAAACTACGGTGGGGATGGCACCCACAACTTTACTATTGCAATAATAAAGGTTGCTCAATTAGAGCTACATGTATAGCTATTTTTGATAGCTTACCCTGTTAGGAGTATCAAGATCTTTAGATCTACCTTGCTAAAGGATTTCACAACACTTATACAAAATGTTGCACCTGGTTAAAGGCTTTACAATTTATAGACTTTGTTAGAGTCTTTTACCCTGTTAAAGGTTTCTATTACAACTCAAATGATTCAATAAAATCTTTACAAATATCTACAACTTTACATCTGAAATGTTATAGCAGATTCTATGTGCTCAATATGAAATTACCTTGCTCATAGTATACCTCGGTAATTGATAAATCAACTCAGTAAACCCTTCTATTTACTCTGTCCCTTAAACTGTTCTTTGAAGACTTTCTTGGTGACCTCTGAATATCTATGTTAGTCGTAGCAGTCAACTAAATGTGTCCTCTTATGATTTTCCTTTTAATTCTTCTATCACACATGTCTCTCTATTTTTGATTCTCAAATCACTCTATATAAATAGATCTCTAGGACAGTGACCTGTTCATGCTTCGATCTTACAAACAAGATTCATTGAATGAATAAACATAGAAATTATTTCATTGGATAAACTTCCTCAAAATCATACAAAATTTTGAAGTGCAATTTCCTATGTGATAACGGTTCCCTATTCCTCGATTCTTGTAACAAGTTTCCACATATGTGTCCAAGTTCATTGAATCTAGTAACATGTTTGTACTTGGTTCAGATTACTCGGTATACCTTCTTTGTTGCTCAGTAGACATAGAACATTACTTGGTAGACAGCTCGGTGTATACTTAACTCTATGACTCCTTTCTTTTGTAACCGACTGCTTCAATAGTATTAACCGACTGAATAATTCAGTAGTATTAACCGACTAGAGTATATAGGATGACTTTGGACATAAAACTAATGACAACTTAGTAAATAATAACAATCTCCCCTTTTGACATTAGTTTGGTATGTTTGACAAAACTCCTTTCAAAGTCATAACTCAAAATCTATATACTTACAAAATTTGACTAAAATGACAGTATATACAATTGTCAATGAATAGTAACATCCTCAAATATATACTCCCCCTATCAATATACTGTACATAACTTAATTTGCATGCTCCTATGATCAATGTTCAATGTTCACTGCTCTATGTTCTATGCTTCCCCTATCAAATTCAACTATACTTTTAGATACTCTGTTCTGCTCGGTACACTCCCTCTTATACTCGGTACACTCCCCCTTTTTAACAAACATCAAAACTAGTTACCATTAGGTGGAGGCAACTAGTCAAAAATAGATTTATACTTTGTACTAGCATCGATGAGAGCAGTGGAGAGTGCATCCTTGACACTATCCATTAGGGAATTCTGAGCTGTAATATTAGCTAACAGTGAAATCTAACGATCTAAAATGCTTCCCTCTGGTTGAGTGGATAAGTAGGTAGCTCGGTTGATCTGCTCTTGGACTGATGATAAGTGGGGAATAAATAAGGTCTGAAGAGTCATGATATCCATCCTTATTTTGTGCTCTTCATTCTGAAGTTCTAACTGTTGAGCCATAAGAGTTTGTAGCTTGCTATAGAAATTCTGAATAGAATTTGGCTCAGTATAGAAATTCTGAATAGAATTAAGGATATCTCTCCAATAAATAATGAAAATGTACAGAGCTTCTGAAATAAATAAAGAATATGTTTGAGTTGAGGGGACAACTCAACAATGAGTCTAACAAGCTTGACTTTACCTATGGCAATTGCTTTATGCACTTCTTCAATCATTTTGGTAGTTAGCTCTCTGTCCTTCAACTTGCTAAGGTATTCTAATGCATCTACTCCTGATGCTTCTAATTTAGTGAGTAGTTCATCCAGTTGCATATGGATGGCAGCATCTTTATTCATGGTAGCTTTAGGTAGCATGTCTGTCAATAATGCTTTAACCTTTTGAAGTACTCAGTTCTTCTTCTGAATAGCCATTTGTCTTTCTTTTTCTGCTTTGGCTTTACATAGTTCTCTAAATTCAATAAGTGCTTGCCCTTTCAGTTTTGAAATGTCAACATTTGGCAACATAATAGGCTTTGACAGATCTACCTTGAAACTATGCTTCTTCACTTTCTTTTCTTTGGATGATGAGTCTTTCACCGGTTGAATGAGTACAATGGCTTTGGAGGCTTGTTCACCCTCGATAGGTTGCTTGGTAGAGGCAAAACTTTTGTCAGTTCCCTTAGCCTCTGATGTGTCCTTTGGTGATTCCTTGCTTGGGGTCTCAGTGGCAACAATTTCAGTGCATGTAGGTGCTTGAGAAGTCTGTTTCCCGGTGGCTTGAGAAGTAGATTCTCCTTTTGTAGACTGTTGACCCTCTTTGCCTTGATCAGTGTCCTAAGGTTTCTTAGTTGAAACTTGCTGAGTTACCAGAGGATAGGACTTGACTTGTTCCAAAACTGATTCACTTGATACCAGTTTGGCATAGGCATTTCCTTCTATCATCTCTTGTTCCTATGCCTTAGTGTCCATGACATCCTCATCTTGTTGAATAGTTGGAGCAGGATCTTTCTCGGTAATGTACACTATTTCTACTTCACCTTGAGTTTCTTTAGTCTGAATTCTAAAGATTTCTTGCCATTTTTCTTTGGTTTCCTTTTTGACTTCAAGATAAAGTCCATTCATCATTTTCAAGGCTCTATGCTTCACTTGAAAATTTGTCTGGTAGTTTTTCAAATGATTTCTAATATCATCTACCGACATGTCTGGAAAGAGATGTACTAAAACTCTTTCTCTTATCTGCTTCTCCGAGTCCATAGCATATTTCCATTTGTTGTCAATGTGAGAGTATAATGCATTTGGAAGAAAGTTACTTACTTCCAATGGAACTACTTAGAATTTAAGAAGTGTACATACAACTGATTCTTCTATTTGCCTCTTCTCGTCTTCTATTCTGGAGTCATATTTTACATACCTGAATGACCCGAATCCTCCATATTGTTTCAATTTGGCACAAAAGTTGTCAACACTGTGTACATCTTCCTTTGTGCTTTTAACAATCTGAAATTTGTTTTTGTCTTCAGATTCTGTGTCACTTGACTCTTTATTCAAAATGAGTCTCCTGTTTGACTTTATATAAGTCTTTGTAACTTTAGGCAATTCAACCTTTTTCTACCTCTTACCGGGTGACACTGTAGATGATCTAATGTTAGGTCATTTCACTAGTGGAGTCGGTGATACCTTAGGTGTATCTTGTTTCTTCCGTTTCAAGATTTTGCCTTTTGGCAACTCGGTGCTCAGAGTGATTGCTGCTTCTTGAGCCTCAGATTCTTCCTCAATTGAAAGTTGATCACCCTTGATAGGAGTGGAGGTAGAACCTTCTCCAAATTTCTCAGTTAGCACTTTGATCATTTTAGTGGCTTTTCTTGTAGCCTTCGGTACTACTATGCTCATTTTTACTTTTTCTTTGACCTCTTCATAGGTACCATACCTGATCTCGGTCGAGTGCCTTGGAAGTGTCAAAAAGGCATCTATCTGTTGTTGAGAAATATCAAGATCCATCTCATAACCCATGGGCGGTAGAGATTGAGTTCTAGGATCTACTGCATTGACATAACAGTAGTCGGTGTCCACTTCAAAACATATATCATCCTTATATTTTTCCACTAACTGAGGTGGGATTCTGTACCTGTTATGCATCTTTTCTTGAAATTTGTTGAAGTAATCATCCATTATCTCATTGAAATTATCACCTAGCTAATTGATAAAGTCATTTATTTGATGGATGATTGGTTGGTGTAACTCCCAAACTATGTTACCAACTGATGGGAAGAATTTCTCAAAATAGAAAAACATGCACACTAAGAGTGACCCAAACTTTAGTGTGTTTTCCAAGTTATTCTTCTTAGGTTTCCTTATAGTGTTGAGATTTTCAAATAGGTTTTTCAACAACACTTCACCTAGATCAATCTTCGTACCCTTTTTCACAATCTTGTAGGCCAAATCTACAGTTGCACATGGTACACTATTTTCTCTTGCCAATTGAAAGAAACAATAACCGATGACTCTAATTGCAAACTTTAGCTCTGCATCTATAACATTATTCAAGTTAAGACCTCTGCAATCAAACTCAACTCCGATTAAAGTTATTAATTCCTTCTGTGAAATCATTTTTTGTGCTCGGGCATGGTCGTATATAGGGTATCCGGTTATTATGTGAATGATCTCCTTGGTGATTTTGAACGGTTGCTCCTCTAACCACATAAAGTCATCATGAACTCTACTCAAAACAAATTTAACCCATTGGGGTTTGAAAACTTGAGGGTGGGTTAGGGCTTCGGTCAATCCCTTGTCTTTGATATGCTCATTTTTGCTATCTAGGATTCGATCGGTGCATAACTCATCATACATGTCCTTGATCTCAGTATGACCTAGCTCTTCCACACAACACTTAGTGTAGAATCTGACATCTTCAACCAATAGAACCCTATCTAGAATAAGAGAAAATGCAGTTTTTGTTAGGTCTTGGAGACAACTGAGAGGGGGGGGTGAATCAGTTGTCAAATAATTTCAAACCAAAAACAACTTAACCAACTTAATGCTTAATACCGGTAAACTAGTTTAATATGCCGGTCGACAGTTTTAATAGTTAATTTCTATATCGATAAGGATTAGTGCATGAAACATAAACACAAAGTCATCCACAACACATAACACCAATATTTGTACGTGGAAACCCTGTAAGGGGAAAAACCACGGTGGGAAACCTTACCCACAATCATATGATACTACTATAGATAGTAAGTGTACATAAATTGGGTTTGCACATGCAGAAAGGCCAACCTCCTAGAGCTAACTGCTCAATCACAAAATGGGAGTCACACTGACTACAGTTGGATGGTTAAATCCAATAAGAATGTACTGCACAAAATAGCATCTTCATATGCTAGATTCAATACCGGTGTAGTTCTGATTGTCTTCACAAAAACCCTCCTTCAATCTTCAAATGATGTCTACATGTATAGCTCTTCTTATTCTCACATATACCCTCACACAATCCTTTTTCGCATTCAACATCTGATCTTACAAATAAGATCTTACATTTATACCATAACCTAAGACCAATTTTAGTAGGTCATCTCTACAAGATATTACAATAAAATCATTTTACAAACAATACAATAGCTGATGCAATAACTGATTGAACATGTTGGCTTAATGTATTTACAATAATAATTAATCATCTCCATAGTGTGCCATGCTAATCTGGAAAAGATAAACCTGCTAGTGTAACCCTGGACCTATTTGTCGGTAACAACAAATATGCAAATATGAATATACATATAAACAAAACTCCAGGACAAGATATCCAAATGATGTCTTTGACATAACCATGTGTTTTCCATATCATTCCAAGTGCCGATGATCATTATATATTGCCGGTGTACCAAATACTGGTGACTGTGCATTAGTCACTTGCTTGTCGGTGAATGTTGTTGATTCTCCAAAGTGCCAAAGTTGATAAGTGTTTAGTAGGTGTTGACATCAACGACAAAACCATACCAAAATACCAACAATCTCCCCCTTTGGCATTGATGGAAACACAAGATGGAAAAACCATCAAAGTATCAAAATAGAAATGCCAAATACCAAAAACCAACAATCTCCAAAATCATAACCAAAAATCAAAATAAAGATACAGAGAGTAATGATCTCTCCCAAACAACAATATCTCCCCTTGGGAGTAACATGTGTTTTCTTTGTGTTTTTCAAAGTTTTTCCATACCAATCTCTCTCCCTTTGACATCAAATGCCAAAGTTACAATAAAAACCAAGTTCATATACAAAATACCAATTGATTCAATATACCAACTACTCCCCCTAAGAAGTAGCTTCCCATCAAAGAACCAGAGTAAAATATTTTCTTTATTAATTCTATCGGTTGATGGCAATCATTAACTGTCTAAGTCTCTACCAGTGGTGGTATGACTCCAAGCTGATCTCTGAGATATTGAAAAGTCTCCTTAGGCAAAGGTTTAGTGAAAATATCTGCAATCTGTTCTTTACTATTCACATAAACTAGTTTTATCTCCTTTGCTTCAACATTTTCTCTTAGAAAATTTAGTTTGATAGAAACATGTTTGGTTTTAGAATGTAATATCGGATTCTTAGATATATCAATTGCTACAGTGTTATCACAATAGATAGTAATAGGTTCCTTGCATTTTACCTTTATGTCTCTCAACATTTGCTTAAGCCATAGTACCTGTGTACAGTTAGTTGTTGCTACAACATATTCTAATTCTGTTGTTGATGCAGATGTACAACTTTGTTTCTTACTCAACCAAGAGACTAATCTGTTTCCAAGAAAGAATGCTCTGCTGGTGGTGCTTTTTCTATCATCCACATCTCCTACCCAATTTGCATCTGTGTATGCACATAATTCAAAGTTTTCATCTCTGGGGTACCATAATCCAAGATTTATAGTGCCTTGTAAGTACCGAAAAATCCTTTTTATTGTTGATTCATGATTTTCTCTAGGATTACTTTGAAATCTTGAAACAATACATACTGCATTCATAATATCAGGTCTGGTTTGTGTTAAATATAGTATACCTCCTATCATAGATTTGTATCTAGTCGGATTAACAGGTGTAGATTCATCCCTTTGTGATAATTTGTCATCTGTTGTCATAGGCGTGCTTACCGGTTTAGAGTTCTCCATCCCAAATTTCTTTAGTAACTCTTTTAAGTACTTGGATTGACTCAAGAATATACCTTTATCAATATGTGAAATCTACAATCCTAAAAAGAATTTTATTTCTCCAATCATAGACATTTCAAATTCTTGCTACATTTTAATAGAAAATTATTTACATAATCCATCTTCTCCTCCAAAGATTATATCATCAACAAATACTTCTATAATCAAGATGACATCATTAGTTATTTTATAATATAAATTGTTGTTTGCATTTCCTTTAGTAAAACCAATCTTTAAAAGATACTTATCCAATCTTGCATACCAAGCTCTTGGAGCTTGTTTTAATCCATACAAAGCTTTTCTTAACCTGCAAACCATATCATTGATTTGTCAAAGAAAATCCATAGGTTGTTCAATGTATACTTCCTCTTCAAGATCTCCATTTAAAAATGCACATTTAATATCCATTTGATAAACTTTGTAGTTCTTGTGTGCTGCAAAGGCCAAAAATAATCTAACTACCTCAATTCTAGCTACCGATGCAAAGGTTTCATTGCAATCAACTCCTTCCTTCTGAGAATATCCCTTACACACTAGTCTTGCTTTATTTTTGACAACCTTACCATCTTCATTAAGTTTTTTTCTAAATACCCATTTGGTTCCAATTACATTTCTATCTTTAGGCTGAGGAACTAATGTCCAGGTGTTGTTTTTCTCAATTTGTTCTAATTCTTCTTCCATAGCTTTAATCCAAAATTTATCTTCACACGCCTCATTAACAGATGATGGTTGAATTTGAGAAATAAGACATACCTCTTCATTTGCCAATCTCCCTCTTGTCATAACTCCTTTAAACTTATTTCCAATTATCTGATCTTTAGAATGATTCAGTCTTACATACTGGGGTGTCTTGGTTTGATGTTGTTCCTCAATTACTATGGAATCCTTAGATGATACCGAGGTAACTGGATCTTCATTCTATACCGGTGGATTTAGTGTAGGTTCATTTGTCAAAATTTTTGTTGCTGGTTCAGAGTCTATATACCTTGAAGTTCCTCTGAATTACTCATCAATCTTTACATTTTTACTTTCAACAATTTTCTACAATCTTTTGTTAAAACATCTATATGCCTTGCTCTTAGATGAATAACCAAGAAATATTCCTTCATCACTTCTAGGATCAAATTTTCCAATATACTCATCTCTTCTGATTTAACATTTACTTCCAAAAATTTTGAAATACTTAAGACTAGGAATATTACCAAACCATAGTTCATGAGGGGTCTTACCGGTTTCACCTTTGATGTGAACTTTGTTGAATGTTTAGACCGTTGTACTAGCTGCTTCTCTCCAATATACATGTGGTAGGTTTTCTTCTAATAACATACTTCTTGCTGCATCCAAGATAGTTCTATTTTTCCTTTCAACAACCCCATTCTGTTGTGGTGTCCGAGGTGCTGATAGTTGTCTTCTGATTCCATTCACTTCACAGAATGTATTAAATTCCTTAGATGTAAATTCTCCTCCTTGATCTGATCTTAAACATTTGATTTTCTTACTGGTTTCATATTCAACCATTGCTTTGAATAGTTTGAACTTTCCAAGTGCTTCTGATTTTTCTCTGAGAAAAGTAACCCAACACATTCTAGAATAGTCATCAATGATTAGCATGAAATATCTATCACCTTGTAAGATTTTAGTTCTAGCTGGACCACATAAATCAATGTGAATCAAATCAAGAGCATTATTTTATTTTTCTGGAATAATTTTGAAACTAGCCCTAACTTGTTTTCCAAATTGACATTCCTTACATACTGTATTCTGAGGTTTGACAATTTTAGGTAGATCTCTAATTGCCTTAGTAGTACTGATTTTTACCATGCAATCAAAGTTTACATGACAGAGTCTCTTATGCCATAACCAACTTTCATCTATATGTGCAATTAAGCATGTCTTTTCACTATTATTCAAATGAAAGATATTACCTCTAGTCTGATTACCGGTTGCAATTTCAAAACCAATTCTATTCATGATTTTGCATTTTCCATTTTTGAATTGTAATTAAAATCCTCTCTCAACTAATTGACCAACACTCAAAAGATTATGCTTTAATCCTTCAACATAATAGACATTGTCAGTGTTATGCTTACCATCAATAGATATTGTACCCTTACCTTTGATTGAACAAGCTTTGTCATCTCCAAATCTCACTAAGCCTCCATTGTATTCTTGAAAGTTCAAGAATTTACCTTTTTCTCTTGTCATATGATGTGAGCATCTTGAATCAATGATCCATTCATCCTTTACTTCAACTTTAGCTGCCAGGGCCTGTACTACTGGCTGAGCAGTAGGTGCCGGTTGATCTTCTGTTATAGCAACAAAAACCCATCCATTGTCTATTGGATCCTCATCAGAATCATTAGTCACACCTTCATCAGCAATGTAACAAGTTTTCTCTTTATTCTTCTTAAATCTGTATCTCTGATATTCAGGGTTAGGCTTGTATGATCTTCTAGCTTCTTCTCTTAGTCTAGCATGTCTATCAGGGCATCTTGAAGCCATATGACTAATCTTATTGCAGTTAAAACATTTAAAGGGTGATTTACCTTCATACTTACTTCCAACTGGACCTTTAAGCATTTTTCTTGCAAATAGTGCTTCAAGTTCTTCAAGTTCTTCATTTTCTTTCCTTGTTTCTTCAAGTTCTTTTGCATAAAAGGCTTTCCAATCAGATTTATCAATTGATGGAGCAGATGATGTTGATGCTTTAAAGGCCAAATCTATCTTTATAGTAGCAACATGACCAAATTCTTCAATTTCAAAAGCTAAAAGTTTCCCAATCAATGTATCCCTAGTAACTAATGTATTAGGCATTGTTCTTAACTCATTTATAGTAGTGACTTTCATTTTATATGCCAGTGGCAATCCTCTTAAAACTTTTGAAACAATTTCATCTTCACTTAAGGTTCCTCCACAACATTTAATACCCAAAACAATTTCATTTACTCTTTCCATAAAAGTAGAAATCCTTTCATCTTCTTCCATTTTCAGATGTTCATACCTGACCTGAAAGCTTTCAAGTTTTGCAATTTTGACTGTGGAATCTCCTTCATTCAGTGTTTCCAAATGATCCCAAATAGCTTTAGCAGTAGACCTATCTGATAGTCCCATGATTTGTTGATCTGATAATGCGCTCAAAAGTGCTTCTCTTGCTTTGCAATCATTTTCCTCATCTTTAGTCAAGTTGGGTGGATTGGGCTGACTCTGAGTAGGAGCAGTCTAACCATTCTTTGTAACATCCCAGATGTCTTTTCCAATGCAATTTAGATGTGTCTCCATTCTGATCTTCCATATGCCATAGTTGGTTCCATCAAGTTTAAGACTGTCCTTCCTAAAATAGTTGCTAGATATTGGATCTCCTCAAGCTGTTAAGCTTATGCAAAAGAGGACTAAGCTCTGATACCAATTGTTAGGTCCCAGAGACAACTGAGAGGGGGGGTGAATCAGGTGTCAAATAATTTCAAACCAAAAACAACTTAACCAACTTAATGCTTAATACCGATAAACTAGTTTAATATGTTGGTAGACAGTTTTAACAGTTAATTTCTATACCGGTAAGGATTAGTGCATGAAACATAAACACAAAGTCATCCACAACACATAACACCAATATTTGTATGTGGAAACCTTGTAAGGGGAAAAACCACAGTGGGAAACCTTACCCACAATCAGATGATACTACTGTAGATAGTAAGTGTACATAAATGGGGTCTGCACATGCAAAAAGGCCAACCGCCTAGAGCTCACAACTCAATCACAAAATGGGAGTCACAATGACTATAGTTGGATGGTTAAATCCAATAAGAATGTAATGCACAAAATAGCATCTTCATATGCTGGATTCAGTACCGGTGTAGTTCTGATTGTCTTCACAAAAACCCTCCTTCAATCTTCAAATGATGTTTGCATGTATAGCTCTGCTTATTCTCGCATATACCTTCACACAATCCTTTTTCGCATTCCACATTTGATCTTACAAATAAGATCTTACATTTATACCATAACCTAAGACCAATTTTAGTAGGTCGGCTCTACAAGATATTGCAATAAAATTATTTTACAAACAATACAATATCCGATGCAATAACCGATTGAACATGTCGGCTTAATGTATTTACAATAATAATTAATCATCTCCATAGCTTGTCATGCTGATCTGGAAAAGATAAACCTGCTAGTGTAACCCTGGACCTATTTGCTGGTAACACCAAATATGCAAATATGAATATACCTATAAACAAAACTCTAGGACAAGATGTCCAAATGATGTCTTCGACATAACCATGTGTTTTCCATATCATTCCAAGTGTTGGTGATCATTATATCTTGTCGGTGTACCAGATACTGATGATTGTGCATAAGTCACTTTCTTGCTGGTGAATGTTGTCGATTCTCCAAAGTGCCAGAGTTGATAAGAGTTTAGTAGGTGTTGACATCAATGACAAAACCATACCAAAATACCAACAGTTTTCTCATCAGGTTCAGATGCAACTTTGGGAGGTAAGGAATACTTTAGTGAGGGCTTTTCAATAGTCTCAACTACAATAGGTTTCTGCAACTTAGGAGCCATTTCAAACTTGGATTTCTACTAACAAAAGAGCTTAGGGTTTTAACTAACCAGAAAATGCTTTCGATTTAGTAAATATAATGCAGATGTTCACAACTGATATTGACTAGTTAACTAGCTTGAAAATGTGTTTGAGATTGCTGTATAAATACCTTGAAATTCACTCAAGAGATGTTTGATCACCTTTGAATCGCTTAGCTCTACTCTTTGATAACTAGTAAGTGTAAAATGACCATGCAAAGAACTTTAAGTACACATTTTACCTTATCGGGCTTTGTGCAGTTAGGTAAGAAAACATTAAATGCACATGGTTCCACTAAATTGATTAACTTCCTTTTACGCTTTTACCAGCTAGATAGGTTTCTTGCATTTACCAACTTCTCCAGTTCTCCACAAGACTACATATAATTTCAAACTTGCTAATGCATCTTAGCTATGCAGATTTTGAAATTAAGTACATGATAAAATAGGAACTGTTAAGATCTAACCTTGAGAGAATGCAGTCCCTTCATACCTTTACTGATTAATTCAAAGTAGATGCACCTAACTTGGTAGGTAAGGTGCTTTCTTCATTTTTTGACTCAATTTCCTTCTTTTTCCAGATTTTCTATCTCTTCAGTATCTCCTCTAGGTTGATCTCTGTAGTTCTTAGCCAAGTGTCCAGCTTTATGACAATGAAAGCATGCCATTCCAGAATTTCTCCATGATCTTCGGTTGTTCATTCCAAACCTTATCATGCAGTTGGCACTTATATTTCCATATCTTCCACAACATTCACACCATATCCTTTTATTGTAATCCCATGGTACTGCAGTATACTGTCAGTTAAGATCTATGTGAGTTCGGTAGCTTCTAGTATTTTCTCGGTGTGAAGACCTCATATAGTTTTTTTACTTAAACCAACATTTCTCGGTATTGTGTCCATATCTATTGCAGTTTTTGCAAAACCCCTTGAATTTTGCCTTCTAAAAATTTCTAGTAGACTTTGTCCTACATTGTTTAGATGTGTGACCATACTTATTGCAATTGTAACAATAACCATCAGACCTAGTGACATTTGGTTGCTTACCTTTTCTGATTTGGCACGTGTTGGTACTATGTCCTTGTTTTCCACAGTAGTTGTAGATAGGCTTCTTTCCTTTGATGTTCTCCTTGTTTCCATCTTGCTTTGATGATTCTCCTCTGTCGGTGGTGTTGATCCCTTTCTTGGTAGAGTTTTTGTCTTTGTAACTGAGTCCTGCATCTTTGTTGGGTCTTCTTATATTTAGTTTCTCATCCAACATCCTTGATGCTTCATAACTTTTCTCGAATGTTTCTTTTGATTTCTTCTCTGCTTCAAATTCATTGGTCAATCTTGATAATTCAAGTTTCAATGCTTGATTCTCATTTTCTTTTAGATTTGCTTCATGATGTGCATAACCCAATTGATCAGAAAGATTATGTTGAATTCCAGTCATTCTTGTGATTTCATCACTCTTTTCAGACACCAATGATTCTGGCTGTTGTTTTTCCCTTTCCATGTCTCTTATGTTATCCTCAGTTGTTCTTAATGCATCAAGATTTTTAGTCATCTATGTGCTGAAATGCTCATGTTCTCTTTTCATTGCTTTCAACTATTCAGTCGGTACTTTGTTCTTTTCTTTCAGTTCTCCAATCATTTCTTCAGTCTCTTCTGATATACTATTCTTAGATGATGTCTCAATTTGTTCCACCAACTCTTGTGACTCCTGTAAATCATCAAACAACCTTCTTCTAACTTTTAGTGATCTTTGCATTTGTCTCTGCATATCTACAATCACTTGATTAGCATGATCCAATTCTTCTTGAAGATTCACAATTCTTCGAAATTGTTTGTAGCCTTCCATTGATAAGATCTTTCTCTTTAGGTTATTAAACCCTTTTCCAAGATTGAGGCTCTTATACCAATTGTTAGGTCCAACTACAAAATCTAATGTACTGAGAGGGGAGTGGTGAATCAGTACTTCAAAAATTTTCTCCAAAAACAATCTTACTAATAAACATAAATTGTAAACTATTGATCTCATAATATAAAGCTAACACATAATTATGGAAATAACATTCATACACATTTCACTTCATAACACAAATATTTTGGTTACGTAGAAACTCTTTGTTAGAGAGAAAAATTGCGGTGGGGATGGCACCCACAACTTCACTACTGCAATAATAAAGGTTGCTCGGTTAGAGCTACATGTTTAGCTATTTCTGATAGCTTACCCTGTTAGGAGTATCAAGATCTTTAGGTCTACCTTGCTAAAGGATTTCACAACACTTATACAAAATGTTGCACCTGGTTAAAGGCTTTACAATTAATAGACTTTGTTAGAGTCTTTTACCCTATTAAAGGTTTCTATTACAACTCAAATGATTCAATAAAATCTTTACAAATATCTACAACTTTACATCTGAAATGTTATAGCAGATTCTATGTGCTCAATATGAAATTGCATTGCTCATAGCATACCTCGGTAATTGATAAATCAACTCGGTAAACCCTTCTATTTACTCTATCCCTTAAACTGTTCTCTGAAGACTTTCTCGATGACCTCTGAATATCTCTGTCAGTCATAGCAGTCACAACTCAATGTGTCCTCTTATGATTTTCCTTTTAATTCTATCACACATGTCTCTCTATTTTTTATTCTCAAATCACTCTATATAAATAGATCTCTGGGATGGTGATCTGTTCATGCTTCGATCTTACAAACAAGATTCATCGAATGAATAAACATAGAAATTATTTCATTGGATAAACTTCCTCAAAATCATACAAAATCTTGAAGTGCAATTTCCTATGTGATAACGGTTCCCTGTTCCTTGAATCTTGTAACACATTTCCACATATGTGTCCAGGTTCATTGAATATGGTAACACATTTCTACTCAGTTCAGATTACTCGGTATACCTTCTTTGTTGCTCGGTAGACATAGAACATTACTCGGTAGATAGATCGGTGTATACTTAACTCTATGACTCCTTTCTTCTGTAACTGACTGAATAATTTGGTAGTATTAACTGACTAGAGTATATAGGATGACTTTGGACATAAAACTAATGACAATTTAGTAAATAATAACAGAATAGTCATGCAGTTGAACAATCACGACAATAAAATTTAAATTTGGTATAAATTGTATGAGCAACGTGTAGAGAACCAGAGAGAGAGAGGAGAAACTAGGAATTCAGCAATGTAATCGTGTAACTTTTTTCAAATTTGAAATCATTGGCACTGAATTGGAAGCTTACTTTTTGTATTACGCTATGTTTATGTAATTTTCTATAATTTTATGTTTGTATATTGTTGTTTGGATTCCAATTGTTAGGGTGATTTGTGTTATCTTCCATTTATTGATGGTTGAAACCCTGAAAAGGAAAGTTTTTGTAGTTTTCTTCACGGGGTTGTCTGGCTAGTTAGGATAACTAGGGTGATGAACTTGAAAAGAACTGAGAGGGGGGGGTGAATCAGTGACACCGAATAAAAAACTACTTCAAACACTAACTGGTAGATGAACTTAACCAAGCATTTAAACAAAACACATGCTATCCAAAATGATATAACAACATCCACAAAAAGTAAAGCTTCCACCATAACACAAGTTTTTATACATGGAAAACCCAAATAGGTAAAAAACATAATGAGATGGAACTCACAAGTTAACCATCTGTAGTAATAGATAACTGACCGGTTAAGGTCTACAAAGTGCTTTTCTCAGAGAAAATATTGTTAGAGATCCCAAAGCTTGATTAGAAGCTTATACCTTGTTAAGAGTACTACCCTCTTAGGAGTAACCTCATTGGAGGATTTGAGAATCTAAACTAAAGGATCACCTTGTTAGATGATTTGTACAATGAAGCTTGTTAGAGCTTACCCGGTTAGGGGATTTGATTCTATTGTAATGATTAGAAAACAACAAGAATGGTTTGATCTGTTCTAATTAGTACAATACTTGCTTGATCAGATCCTTCTAAGTACATTCAACACTGTAATTCATCTTAACACTTATCGCCCTCCAACAAAATCTTTCACTCTTGATGCATATAAGTATTCGCATAACATCATAACCATACTCATTCTCTATATATTTCAAATGATTCACTAAGATGTCTTAAAATAGACATTCAAATATTATGTTGGCCTAAGGAAATCAAAACACAATTTCCTAGGTGTAGTGTATTTAGACAAGTGATCAAAGCTCATCACAAAAATGAGTGCCAAGAAGTCAGTGCTGGTAACTCATCACAAAATCAGATACCGGTTAGAACAGTCAATACCGGTTGGAACAAAACATGTGAACCATTTTCCTAGAATCTTCTTCTTGATCTCCATCTTCATCTTCATCTTCATTTTGATGCCGACTTAGTGTAGCCACAGGTTGTCTCTTATGCACATACTGGCTGACACAAAGTACTAGTTAGAGATAAACCTTAAACATATCGGTTGGCAGTGTAAACCAGTTGAAGTTAAACCGGTAGTCAATCTAGTCATATGTGTGTGTGAGAGTGTTTCATCAATGACAACAAGTGATGAATACATTACAATCATCATCAAGCCAACAATCTCCCCATTTGGCATTGATGGCAACACTTAGAAAATTTTAGAGTAATACAATACCGCTAAATATGCATACATGACAAATTTACACATATACTCATACTCCCCCTTAATGCATGCATTAATACAAAATTTTCAAAAACAAACATACATATTTCTACTCCCCCTTTGACAACAATGCCAAAATGAAAAAGTAAAATATATACATATATATAGAAAATCTGTATCAAAGTGTTCAACATATATTAACAACTTAAAAAAGTTCATGCATTGGCTAATCTCATAAAAATATCATTGAAGTTCTACTTCATCTATGATAAAGCAATTTCCCATGATTCCAGTATGTTATCAGTATACTCAAATGTAGACATCAGCTGGGAATGGAATTCTTCCATTGAGTCTAGCGTGCAGGTTTTAGGAGTAGCAAGAATAGCTTCTGCATTGGAGTAGGCTCTCTAAAGAATGTTGACCTGTGATGATAGCAAACTCTTGAGCTCTTTTAGAGATCGAAGTCTCTCAGCCTTCTCATTATCATTCATGTCCAATCTGTCATGCAAATCATCTATAGACCGGTTAAAGGCATGAATGGAGTCCTGGAGTGGGACATATGCCTTGCATATCCTTTCCATTTCTTGCTTGGTTTCAACTTGACTCTTAGAAATGTCAGAATAAAAGAAAGAAACATTGGAGGTAAAGGAAAGATACTTTCCTCCAGATTCAATAGCTTTTCTTGATAAACTTCCATTATGAGATAGAGCCATTTTGCCACTTTCAATGTTCTTTGCCAGTTTATCTCCATATTTCTTCTCATGGCTCTTCTCAGTAGACAATTGAGCAGCATCTTCAAGTGACTTGATTTGATCAAATGCATTTGCAACTAACTGACCAAGTTTGCTAATGGGTGTAGGAAGATGTGCAACAGCTATTTCCGGTAGTAAACTGGACAAAATTTCTTCTGCATTCTAGATTGTCTCTACTTCAATCCTTTTCTCTTTCAGTCTCTTCTTATGCACTCTAGATTGCATAACATTAGCAATCTTCAACATTTTTGATGCGCTCAAAGTGTTCATATCAATGGGTCCTAAAATACTAAAAGAGTCATCATCATCATCATCTTCAAGTAGTTTCTGCTTCACCAATTCAGGAGGTACACTCTTAATGATAGCTCTCTTTGTATTCTACTCTGTTGTCTTTTCAAGTAACCGAGTGACAACTTTCTCACTAGACTCCTTTTAAGTATTTTCAATGATTGGTGGAGATTGGGGTTTCTCTAGTTGTTTTGTTGCCGGTTCATTGTCCACTTTTAGTTGAATAGCTAGTTGATCAACTAATGTAACCTATACTTTAGTAATTGTAGGAGGCTCCATATCTGGTGTAGTGTTGTCTCCAGATAGGTCCACTATGTTCTGAACATCTTCATCAACAAGAATAATGTAATCATCCTTCTTCTTGTTTGGATAGACTATGTCAGGTTGAACAATCTCATCTTCATCCATTTCTGGTAGAGGAACATCATCTGTAGTATTATCCTTATTTCTAGAGTGGACGAGTTCTTCCCTTTGTTTGATTACACAGGCTATCTGATGTGTCTCAGACTCAATAACTAATCATTTTGCATTAAGAAGCTTAAATCTTATCATTTTAAAATCAAAATGTACTTTGTATTTCTCAACTAAAGCACTAATTCCATCTGAGGATAAATTGGGAAAATATTGTACAAATATTTCATCAATAATTTTCTTTTCCAATTGAATAGCTTCCTTCCATTTATCTAAAAGAGTATTATACAAAGAGATTGAAATATCCTTTTCCAAGTCATACGGAAATCTATTGTAATGACCCAAATAAGTGATTACCTGTTGAATGACTTGCTTCTGCTCATCTTCAGTGAAAGAATCAAAATATTCTTTGACATTGTCAAACCTATTCCTTCCTTGTGTCTTCATTGTTCTCTCAAAAACCATGTCAGGTTTGTAGGTAGCTATATCAATAGGTTTAGTTGCCTTTGGCACTACCTTTACCTTCTTGGATGTTTTTCTAGTTGCTTTTTCCTTCTTTGGTTCTTCTTCAGAATCTATTCCCTTAGACTCTGGTTGCAAAATCAATTTTTGATTTCTCTTCTTTGGTGCACTCTCCTTCTTTACATATACTATAGGTGCCAGTTCCTTTTTGGTTAGGACACTCTGAGTCACCCTTGTGGTCTTTATCATAGGAGACGTTTCATCAAACTTCTTTTTCTTTCCTTTCACATTAGCTACAGGTATAGTACCGGTTTCTGTTGGTACAACTTGGACTGCCATAGTGTCCAATTTTGCCTACTATTTATCTTTAGGCGATGCTAACAGGGTATTAGCATAGACAACCAATAAATCATGATTAACCTCATAGCTCATATCTTCCATCTCTTCCTCTCTGGGCTCAATTACTTGCATCAAACAAAAGTCAGTGGTAACAGTGAAGACTATGTATTTTGCAAAGTGTTTTACCACATATTTAGGTAATCTCATTCTCATGCTCATCTTTTTCTAAAATTCATTAAAGTACTTATTCAAGGCAATTGAAAAGGTATTCTTCACATCCTTAATGTTGTTCTTGATTTGTGCATTGACCTGTAGGTCTTTTGACCATTCAATGTCTCCAATTCCCGGTAGGAAGTTCTGGAAATAGAAAAATAACCCAACTAATAGCTAACCATATTTGAACTTTTGAGTGTTGTCCTTCTTAATAGATTGCAAATTTTGAAATAACTGCCCTTTGATGGCTTCACAGAGACCATAATCTGCATTATGAACAATCATTCTATGTGTTGTATGAATTGCTGCAGATGGAACACTAATAAGTCTACTGGAGTAAAATACCCGATAGCCCATCACCATTGCTACTAGTTTCATTGCAGGGTCTTTAATATTGTTGATAGAAAAAGAATGCCCATTAGATGTAGAACTAGTTAATTTGAAGACAGTATCCTTTGAAATTCATCCTAGCACAGGAATTTCACTGGTTGAGAAATAACCAGTTACAACCTGAATAGCTTCCATGGTTATTGTGTGATTCCTTTCTAAATAGATGTTATCTCTATGAACTTGACTCAAAATGATTCTGATGTGTTCTTCCTCAAAATATTTAAGAAAGTAGGCGGCATTTTGAAAACCTTTTTCAAAAAACCTAGCATATTTTGTTTCAATCTTTCCGTTCTTATCACAAAGTGATTTCAACTGTGTATAAATGTGTAAAGTTCCTAAGTATTCTATCTTGCAGTCTATATAACTGGACAAGTCACCTTTGACCACAACTCCACTCAGGACTTGTGACAATGCATTATAAGACATAATTTGGTCTACCTTTACAACTTTCTCAAGCTCAGCAGTGATAATCAACCTCTCTATAGACTTAGAAGTAGATGCCATTCTAGATAAGAAAGTTTCGAAGTGGTATAATCAAAGAGATACCTTGTTTCTTGCATGTTGCTCCGTTTCCTGGTTGAAATGCCCAAATGTACACCAGTTCGCCTCTCTACAACTTTTGATTCAACTTAATTTCTCTAATCATGAAACAATTCACCAATTGACAACAAGACAATCTTATTTGGCTCTGTAATCACTTCAAATTTGTTTCTTGAAATAGTTAGGGTAAAAATGACAAAGTAAAACTTTCTTTTATCCTTTTTACCAACTGCAATAAATGCTCACACTTTAGGGTTACAAACCCTAATTTCATTGCTCAAGTGAAAAACCAGTAGATAATATGTCAACAAAAAGTTACCAAAATTCATGATTCAAAAATTCTTTCCCACTCATTTCACAAGGGGTTTGGAGATGTTTTACCGTTAAGCTCCCCTTAGCCATGTTAGAACAAGCTTAAGTCACCAGTGTTGGGTTCTCTTCACTAGGTGAAGGAACAGTTTCTTCTCTAGGCACGTCATCACTTTTCTTCTTCCAAATCTGATTCACATCCTCTCTGGTTTCTTCAAAATCAACTTTCTGCTTTCCTTCCTGATCCTTGAAAGAGTTGACCGGTTTGTTATTTCTTGATCTACAAAATTTTGCTAAGTGCCCTGGTTTGTTGCAGTGGTAACAGACTATACCAGATGATCTCATGTGGATAGTGAGACCTTCTAGCTCTCTCCTTAGATTCAGTTTCTCACCATTCAAATTTTCAACTTCTTCTGCTAAAGCTTCAATATTGGCTTCATATGAAGAACTATGATTAGATATTTCAAACATTTTTTCAGATAGCTCTCTCCTTTTGACTTGAGAAGCTTTCAGTTTGCCCTAAAGGGATTCAACTTCCTTTCTGCTAGCTTCTAGCTCTCTAGCTATCTTGAAGTAGCTCTTGTCCCCATGGTAGTTTCAAGACTCCCTTCTAAGCAGTTAGGCTTCAAAGAAGTTAGGCCCTGATACCAATTGATGAACATGAAAAGCACTGAGAGGGGGGGTGAATTAGTGATACCAAATAAAACACTACTTCAAACACTAACTGGTAGATGAACTTAACCAAGCATTTAAACAAAATACATACTATCCAAAATGATATAACAACATCCACAAAAAGCAAAGCATCCACCATAACACAAGTATTTATACGTGGAAAACCCAAATAGGTAAAAACCACGGTGAGATTGAACTCACAAGTTAACTATCTGCAGTAATACATAATTGTCTGGTTAAGGTCTACAAAGTGCTCTGCTAGGAGCAAATCTTGTTAGAGATCTCAAAGCTTGATTAGAAGCTTATACCCTATTAAGAGTACTATCCTGTTAGGAGTAACCTCGTTGGAGGATTTGAGAACCCAAACTAAAGGATCACCTTGTTAGAGGATTTGTACAATGAAGCTTGTTAGAGCTTACCCGGTTAGGGGATTTGATTCTATTGTAATGATTAGAAAACAATAAGAATGGTTTGATCTATTCTAAGTAGCACAATACTTGCTTGATCAGATCCTTCTAAGTACATTCAACACTGCTCTTCATCTTAACACTTATTGACCTTCAACAAAAGCTTTCACTCTTGATGCATATAAGTATCCGCATAACATCATAACCATACTCATTCTCTATGTATTTCAAATGATTCACTAAGATGTCTTAAAATAGACATTCAAATCTTATGTCGGCCTAAGGAAATCAAAACACAATTTCCTAGGTGTAGTGTATCTAGACAAGTGATCAAAGCTCATCACAAAAATGAGTGCCAAGAAGTCAGTGCTGGTAACTCATCACAAAATTAGATACCGGTTAGAACAGTCAATACCGGTTGGAACAAAACATGTGAATCATTGTCCTGGAATCTTCTGTTTGATCTCCATCTTCATCTTCATCTTCATTTTGATGCTGAAATAGTGTAGCCACAGGTTGTCTCTTATGCACATACTGGTTGACACAAAGTACCGGTTAGAGATAAACCTTAAACATATTGGTTGATAGTGTAAACCAATTGAAGTTACACCGGTAGTTAATGTAATCATATGTGTGTGTGAGAGTGTTTCATCAATGACAACAAGTGATGAATACATTACAATCATGATCAAGCCAACATAGGGTTCTAATAGAAATATGACAGTTTCTCCCTAATTCGATTGTCAGAACACCTTGAAACTTGGTGTGAGGGCCCAAGAGGGGTTAGAGGATATAATTAGCATCAAGGAGAGGCATCAATCCAATTAGGGCTATAGTTAAAATTGTGTGTTGTTAATTTGATGAGCATATAAGCTTACATTTTTTTTGTATTTTGTAGCTGAGAGTCTCTGCAAGGGTTTTTTGTGTTTGAATGTTGTGAATCTGAAGGAGAGGGTTTTGTATTGCATCATTTTTATCTAGAAAATAATCTCTATCAAGAATCCATATGTGTGTTGTATGAAGGAGTCACTAAAGTTGTATTTTCTTTATTCAATATCCTAGCACTATCTCCAACTAGTACAAGCCACTTACTTGTAACTACAAATTTTCCACCACCCTATCAGCATCATCCACAACTTTATCTAACACCTTGTGGAAAAGGTAGTATCTAAGTTCTATCTTCCACTCATGTTCTATTTTAATTTCTCCACCTTCTTTTATAAATGATAGGGAATGCCTTGCAATTTAGCAAATATTTTCAAAGTTTGTGCTATACACCCATGGAATTTACGGTGATTACTTAGCAACTCATCAATTTTAGAAAGTATGGGCTCTAATTCACTCAACATATCCCTCCATATTTGAGCATCTAGACCACAAACAAATTTTATAAACACATACATGCAATGGAGTAGTTGTTTCTTTTGGAATAAGCGTCGCATGGTAAGTTTTAATTGGATCTTTACTACCCTTTTCCTCTGCATAACATGAGAAAAATCTTGATATCTCATCCATGTGATTTGTAAATAGGGTAACATTTGTTTAGCCTTATTTTTGACATAATCTTGGTCCCATGTGAACCTATTCATTCTAAGATCCATCTTCAAACACATTACCTCATATTGCAACTTTAACACCTATTTTTCAACCTTTTCTCTTTTATTTCTTTCATATATGAAGCTAGTCTTCAACTTTGGAATGGTGTTCTTATCCTCTAGTAGCAAACCCTTTCCTTTTGAATCTTGTAATGATTCTTTTAACTCAATGTTTTATCGGGTAACCTGTGCAATTGTTTCATTTAACTCCTCCACTTTGTCTTGAGTAAATAGGGCAATATTCACATTCAAGTTAGATACATCACTAGCAAGAATATACTTAACCTTGTAGACCATAAACTGCCCTATTACTTCATCTATAATTTAATCAACTTAGTCCTTTTTCCTTTAGGATACATACACCATGTGGATAGATTTATCAGAATATCTAAACTCTGAACCAAAACAAAGCTTATCATATCCTTCATCTGTGAGGCTACATTCAATTTTTTTTAATCTCTCCTCAGATTATCAAAAACAATATTAGAAGATAATTCCATCCCAAGAATGATCAAGCATCCAACTTATTTATGAAATTTCCTCCCCTTCTCAGGTGTCATTTTCTTAAATTCTTCCTTGAGCTCTACATAAAAATTCTTGCTACATTCATCTCACTGCTCATTAGGAATTTCTTTTAATCCCCTGACAATTTCTTTTCCTTTCCACTTGTACATAAATAATCTAAATTCTTAAGATTCAATGAATTTATCATCAGATATAAAAGACTCTGAATCTTTTGTGCTGACATCCTCTGTCAAATAATTACATATTTGAGTCAAAATATCACTATTTTTATCAGGTGGAATGTAAGGATGCAACCTTACTTCTTTGGTTACTTCCATTTCCTCTTGATATTTTCTTGTACCTTCAACTTCCTAAGATAAATCGAGACATGAAGTTAGTGTTGGAGCCATTCTGGCCAAAGGAGAAACCTCAACTTGTCCTCCTATTTCAAATTTTGATGTCCTTGGTGGTAGAGGAATAGATAATCTGGCAAGGAGAATAGGGGAATTCTGAATAATATTTTCCATCCCTACTACCCTATGAAACTCATTAGGGAAAGGTCCTTCATTAGAAGGGTCTTCCAAGCTTTTTATGCTTTCAATCTTTTGTACTTCTAAGTACATTGATCTTCTTGCCTACACTTCTTCATAAGAATCGCAATTCCTCATTAATTCTTCTTTTAGTTCAAACTTATGCTGAAATTTCCCTAATGTCATTGCCCTCTTAGCAGAAGTGTAATACCCTTCTAGGTCAAATTCCTTAGTTGTTAATCCTAATGGAAAATGAAAAGACATAAAAAACTTAATAACTTCCTCAAAACCTTTATTTGAATTGATTTCAAACTCATGAATTACTAGACACATGGGCAAAAGGCATCCCTTTTGGCTGGCCCTAAAAGGAGCTAAAGCTTCATACATTTGCCACAAAATCTCTAAAGCAACCAATCTACTGGAAACTATGAATGGTTAAATATGTGGCATTCCCTTGAATCCATATACCCTAATGTATGTATATTGCTCATCCAGGTACTAGTCGGCCCAATTATGGTCAATATTCACTTTGATTTCCTTTTCCATCCCCTTTGGTCTTAGGAAATTCATCACTTGCTTTGTTAACAAGGGAAACTCTATACCACATGCATCATATACCTTTCTGACAAAATATTGTTCAAACAAAAGAGCCTAAGAATGTTGATATCCACTATCACATATAGAAGTCCACAACTAGAGTGGCATCTTAATACCTTTTTGAACATTTCTTATATTAAGAAAAGAACTCCATACACCATACTTCTATCCCTAAAATAATATCATGTGCATCAGCAATGAATACCATTTGAAAGTAAGTTTTGAACTACCCTGTTGAACTTTCACTAGTGACTCATGTAGTGCATCGGCAACAAATTGGGGGTGATCATAAAACCTATAATGAGTCTCACTTTGCACATCGCAAGCAAGCAACATTAACTCCTTTGGCATCATAGGGTCCCCACTATAACATGAATACCTAGAAATTTCCATAGTAGGTTAGTTCTTAATATCTATAGAATAAATCCACCTTGTATTGGGGTATCTCATTACCTAGGTCTGTGGATAGGCAATAATTTTCTTCTTAAGAGCCCTTATGTAGCATCATACTCAGCCTTTAGGTTTTCTAATTTAATCTTTGTATCACAATCTATACAATAATCTTGGCCAAATACTTCCAATATTATATCTCTATTGATGTCTAACAACCTTCAATTTATGGCCCTGATATATCGGCCCTTAGCATTTTAACATTTTTCCAAAGCCTTGGTCAATTCTACATTTTGAAAAATATTAGGAACGACTAATCTAGCTAGTCCCAATCTCCATATATTGACTTAGGAATTGCAGGCTCTGACTTCATATAAAAACATTTGAAAATATGGTACCCTCTCACTTTAAAATAAGTCTCCCTACAATCAGACTGCTTATCAACAAACCTTAAAACACTATTACGTCTATAGGATGACTAGGGCAATTGAGAAATTAGATCATCATGAAGGATTTTATCTTTCTTATGTCTCTTGGATTTGAGTTCTATAGACTCTAAGGTTTTTAAAGGGGTAGACATTTTCCAAAATAATGCAAAATTACCTCGGACCCTAACAATACTTCAAATAGGGCCACTATTGATTCTTTTATCAAGCTCTTTGAAGAAATTTAAAGAGATGGGTAATAGAACTTACTATATTTTTCTTGCATTTTCTGATCTATATGGCTGCTGGACACCTTCACAACCTAGTTTCTTGGCAATGAATAGACCCTTTCAGTAATTTTTCATTATAATTATTCAAAACTCAAACTAACCAGCCCCTTTCTCGTAAATGAAATTCGTGTGAAAAATGATGGCGCAAACGGGCTTTACACAAGTTTAAAAATGCATCGTTGATCTAATATAATCAATGATAGGCAGTGAAATTCAAATAACTATGAAACCTGAGGGAGTTGATGGTCATATCACCTATCTTGTTACTTTATTTCATTCCCTCAACACTCATCAAGATCACAAAAGTTACTTTGGTGAGGCTCGAGATGACACGTTGGATTCCACATGGCCACCACACTCTGCTTATTTCTCCTTCTCTAAGGACTTGTTGAAGTGGAGAAAACACATTTACCGAGTGTCGACTATCATTTTTCTATAGCCACAATATCTATCTTGGATACTTGTTGAACATAAAACACAACACACATCGAGTTCCGAGCAACCTTCACTTGGCTAATTCAACTCGATACTCAACCAAGTTGTGAAAACATTTCCACCAAGTGTCAATTTAATAGTTTAGGCATCTACAATCTGCCACATTAGATAGTAACTCGATGCCAACACAATATCTCTGCTAATTGGGGCCCACCCTAGGATAATCAAGGCATATGACCAATTACAAACCCTTTAAGTTACATGTGGGGGGGACAAAACCCAATTGAACTAGGACATGGGAAGACCATAACCAATGCAACACTAGCCAAAATAATTTCCTATTAAAATCATTACCGGTTGGGGATATTTTCAAAAAAGAAATGATAAACAAAAAATTGAAAAATGATGGGAAAACCTTAATCTAACCCAAATGAAAAGAATCTTCTCAAAACATTCCTAATAGCGGCTCTAGTTGGGGATGCTTGAACCAAAGGCTCAAGATGAGAAACCAGAAACTAGGAGACAAACCTAATCTTACCAAAATCCTATCGAGAAGGAATATATATAAATAGACATCATAAAACTACTTTACATGGAAGCTTAGATAAGAAGAAATATTTTTGAGGAACCATCCATGCACAGGAAGCTCCAACACTTCACCTTCAACATTTTGAAGAAAATAAGAATCTTCACCATTTTTTCCTTCAATCACAAAGGGACCCATCCACAATGGTTTGAACTTTCCATGTTTCCCTTTGTCTTCCATCCTAGAATATCACTATAGAACCATATCTACAACATTGAATTTTCTCTCAGAAGTCCTTTTGTCAAACAAGTACTTTTCTTTCTGTTGCATCTTTAAATTCTGCTTCTTAGCTTGGTCTCTAATATCATCAAGCTCCACCAACTATTCCATCCTTTCCTACATTGGATCCTAACTTTCACCATACTCTTGTATAAATTAGTGGACAAACAAGATATTGTTGACTGATAATCTAGCTTGAAATCCATAAACCAGTTCAAATTGAGACTTTCTTATAGCTTTCCTAACCATCAATCTATCTTCCCATAATGCAAACTTGAGCTTTGAATTCTATGCTCTTTTTTTCCCTCCAACATCCTTTTTATAGTTTTAATAAAGCTTTATTGCTTGACTCAACCTACCTATTTCCTTTAGGATGATATGTGGCTGAATAAAAAATTTCAATTCCACAAGTGGAACAAAAGTCCTTAAATTCCTCAGACCTAAAGCACATAGCACTATCCATAATAAGGATGATTGGTACTCCAAATCTTTTAAGTATATTATCCATTAGGAAATTAGTACCAATCTTGATTGTAGCATTTTTTGTGGGTATAGCTTCTATCCACTTAGTAAAATAGGTAGTGCCACTAAGATCAATCTGTGACTGCCACTAGACTTGCCTACAATTTCTCCAATCAAATCCATTCCCCACTGATAAAAATGGGCTTCTACATGCACCGGCCTTAGGGGTAACACACCCACAAACTTGAGCTTACTAGAAAACGCTTGACAAACCTCACATATTCGTGTGTAAGAATGTGCATCCCTAACCAAATGGGCCAATAATACCCTATGCTCAAAATTTTTTGAGAAGTTGTGTGTGTTGTAAAGTGTACACCACATACACCTTCATGAAACTCTCTCACAACCTTCTAGGATTTATCCTGATCTAAACACAAGAGCAATACTCTGTCTCTGTTTTTCCAAAACAAATCACCCTGAATCATAACATACTTCTAAGTTCGCAACTTCAGTGACCTCTTTTGGTGGTCTTCAATCCCCTTTGGGTATTCTATATATTGCAGTAAATGAGAAATATTTGTGTACCATGGTTGTCTCCCTATACTAGTGATCCTATCACTAGACAATTTATATTGTTTACTTGAGCAACATCAAGATTAGACTTAGCCATCAACTTTGCTAATCCTAGTCCTCTAACCAACATAGTGATTTGTATATCCATGTCAAAATATTGAATTGTAGTGATCCACCTATCCTTGTTCCTATAATATGGTGAAAAATGATGAGGGGAGATCAAGTGGAAAACTTTAGTCCCCTCAAAAGAGCCTAAATGCAAGCTTCAAAAAGGATTCCCTGTAATTTTTCGCACATTACATTTGAAAGAGGGGTTGAAATCATTAGATCCAATCCCCAATGGTAAGAGGTTTAATACTAAGTGAATTGTAGTAAATTTGGAGAGTATTAGGAAATTAAATTAAGCCTCTTTTGTAATAGACTATTTGAATTAAGCAAATTGAGACTAAGTGCAGAAATGAAAAAGAAAAGAATATATGTTTAGATAGAGATGCGGGATGAAGTTGTGCACCTGGAATTAATAGTAGAATGTCATGATGAAGCTTCCCTAAAAATCTAAGAAAAATTTGTAGGGACCATGTGTAATTATCACATGGTCCTCCAAAAAATCCGCATGCCAAAAAAGGTTTTTCCATCTCTGAAAGTGAAGCCTAAACCTGCAATTACAGTCATGCACCAACAACCTACATACAAATAAGAGAGGAAAATATTGTTGGGATTGGGGATTTTCCTTCAGGTCAAACCCCATTTTGGAAGTAACCAAGTGGTTGTAAAATGTTGCAAGTAAATGAAAGGAAATGTCTAAAGTAAAATCCATCTCAAGAAGGGGATGTAATTGAGATGTCGATACCTTTGTAGATGAATTTTCTTGAGTGGATATGTGAAATAGGATGTCTTGAATGTTGATAGAAATCTCCTCTTTAATGGTTGAATCCTTGACTTGAATGCAACACCTAGCCTTGAAAGGAGACTTGAAATGCTCAATACTTGAATGAATGCTTGAATGTTTGAATGATTGCACTTGATTTCTCTTTATGATCAACTTCGCTTGATTTTGCTTCTCATCAACTTACGAAAATAGGAGAGGAATTTCTCCTAATATACATTCCAATTAGGGGTGTTTAGGTAGTTTCTCATCTTAGGCCGACATAGAGAAACTTTTCCTGTTTCATAATTGACAAGCTCAATGCAATGGAGTATCAAATGGGGCCCAAAATAGGGCTAGGACAAGGGTGTCATGCCCCTATCCTAAGAGGAAAGAGGCAACATGCGCATGTCTTAGGGGGGACAGGGGCGCAATGCTTGTGTCCTTCCCTGATTTAGGACAGGTAGCAGCAAAAGGCAATGCAGTATGATGAAAAATGCAAGTATTTTGATGTCTTGAGCATGTTTCAAGTCTCCGATCAGGATTAGGGTTTCGTCCGTTAATGCAAAGACCCAAATACAGTTGAAAATTGCAAGGGTCACAATTTTATGATGCTACATTTAGCCCCCATTTTAGCGGGAGTATAAGCCTATCCCAATACTATTGGTAAATTACAAGGAGACAAGATTGAAATAATTTCACCAAGTGAAGGAGGCAAGATACTCCAAGATCATAGTGGATGAAGGATCTTACAACTTCGATTGACAAAGTAAAAGGGAAGATCAAGAGGGAGAATCATGACTACAAGTAGTAAAGTTCCCCTCACTATGAGTCATGAAAAGAAAGGATACCAAAAATTACAAAGCAAAGCCAAAGTTTGCCAAGTAACTTTATGTATCAAGAAGGAAAATATGAGTGGAGTGTATGCCCCCATGTTAAAGCGATTGCGCATGCCTTATCAAGATCGATTGCATTAAGGTAGGATACACTTAAGATAGAGAAAGAGAAGGAGCACGTTATCGCAAGGATTTAGCCCCCAATTAAGGAATAAACCCAAGGATAATGAACACAAAACACAATGCACAATATGGCTTCGCTTTCCTCAGGGTCAGTATGTTGTATGATAACTCATGTATATCATGTATATATATGCATAGAATAGTCCTCATTCCCCAAACAAGGAAACCACCTTGGAAGAAAGGGAACACATGTGTCTTTTGAGTCAACATGAAAGAGACCAAAACGGATATCAATGCTTTGCATCATCTTTAAGTAGACATCACTAGGGACAACAAATAGAAGAATAGGGATACACATAGAAGAATGGTCACAATAGAGAAAGAAAGGATAGAGGTAGAGGATCTACGGTACTGATGCAGCTAGTATAGTAAGAGATCCACCTCCCAATCTTGTTTATCATTATTTCAGGAAGGTGGGAAACATACAAGAGGAGAAACATCAAGCACAATAGATGGAGCTATCACAAGATCCAAACAAGGACTATTCTCATGTGCTAAGTCACTTTGTTCATTTCTAGGAGCTAGGATTAAGGCTTTTGAAAATTCTCTAGATAAATGATTGTCATTATCAACATATTCATATTCACTATCAAAAGCATTAGGAGTTGTATTGCCATCATGAATAATATTTTCACCCATTTCTTCATCAAGATTTATAAAAAGAGGAGCTCTAACATGAATAGATGTAAAACCATCGCATGTTTTTTGGAACTTATGATTTGGAGACTTAGGTTCAACATCTTTCTTAGGAGAAAATGGAATCATGTCAACTATTGGTGTTTTGGGAGATTGAATAGTTTGAGGGACAACTTCATGAGCTCTAGCACAATGTTTTCATTGGTGTTCTCTCGCACAACGATTCCGTTTAGTCTTTGCAGAAGGCTAAGAAGACTGGGGTATATTTATTGAAGGGGGAGTGTTCTCATATTTGGTAGTTGGATGGTTAGGTTGAGGTATTTTAGGTTGGACAAGAGGAGAGGTAGGTCTCTTCTCTCTATAAGAGGAAGGAGGTGGAACTACACCATATAAAGGAGGAATGTTTGGTGTAGGAAGGAGACCAAGTCCATCATGAGGAGGAGGTATAGGTCTAACCTTAGGAGGAATATTATTGTTCATCTTGGGAGAAGGAATGGTTTCATCCATAGGAATAGGTTGAGAATCTTCCTTAGGAGGAATATTAGTTCTTTCTGTTAGGGGAAGACCTTCATCTTCATTAATGATGGGAATATCAAGTGTTGGAGTTCTAGGTTGTCTTAAGGATAAAATCATATCTTTCTTCCATTTTTTATAAGATTGAAAGAGAGCATCAATTCTTGGTGGAAGAGATCCAAATTATTGAGGCCAAAAGTAATCAATAGGGACACCTGTGCTTCTTTCGGTTGGTCGAAATAAGCTATGGTTAACAGTTATGATTTCTCCATTGTGAGGAAATTTGGAACACTTATGGATAGGAGAAGCAAAAGCCTTTATGGAAGATAGCCAAGGGTAGCCTAACTTCACACGAAATTCCTTAGAGGAAGGAATGATAACAAAGTTGACATCTATAGATTTTGTATGAACCTTAGTAGGAAGTGTGATAGAACCAATACTAGGGAAAGAAAATCCATCAAATAACTTATCAACCGCATTAGTATCATAATAGGTTGGTTTCTGCAAATGTAAAGTATAAAGATATTCTTCACTGATTACATTAACCACACAAGAGGGATCAATAAGCACACCATGGCAAGGATTGCTTTTGATCTTCACAACTATGTATAAAGGGCCATCGGATGTCTTAATGGACTCACTAGAATCAAATGTGATACATGGGTCCTTAGGTGTTTCTTGTTTCTCTACCACATTAGCCATATTTGGAGTTGTGAAAGTGACATCAAAGGGACAAAAAGAAGTGTGTTCAATCTCAATTACATTAGAGGTATGAGAGGGTAAAGGATCAGTGAAAATATTAAGATTTTGATTAGGAGGAGCTACTGATTTGTTTCCCCTATCATTCACACCTACCACATTTATAGTATTATTATCAATCAAGTCTTGAATCTTACATTTTAATGCAAAACATTTTTCAGTATCATGACCAAGTTGATGATGAAATTGACAAAAGAAATTATTATCAAAGTGAGGTGAAGTTGACTTAGAGGGGTCAAATGGTTTTATTGGAGGAAGTTTGATAACATTTCTTTGTAACAACTGAGACATGATTATATACAAAGATTCATTCAAAAGAGTAAATTTTTTCGCTCTTTTGAAAAAATTACAAATAGGAGGCACATTTGTTGTAGCATTCACATTGTTGTTATTGATGGTGTCATTGAATTTGATGTAGCCTTTGTTTGGTTTGAACTTTTCAAATGATTGTTGAGAACTCTTACCCTTATCACTCAAAGCCATAGGAGTAGATTTCTCCATTTGACTCACAGTCAATTGATAATTCTCAAGTGTTGTGCAAAACTGCGGAAAGGAAGTAAACTCGGAAAAGAGAAGTTTTTCTCTAATGTCTTTTTGCAAATTAGAACTAAAAATTATTTGAATATCATTATCAGGCACTGGAAAAGAAATTTGAGAACACAAATTCTTGTATCTACCAATGAAATCAGTCACTTTTTCTTTAACGTCTTATTTACAATGCATTAAATCAGTTAAAGTGATTTTAGGACCTATGTGGTTTTGAAATTATTGAATAAAAGCATTTTCTAATTGTTGAAAAGAAGTAATAGAATAAGAAGGCAAAGAGAAATACCTTTGTAAAGCCTTATCTCTTAATGTTCTAGTAAACAATTTGGAAAGCAATCTTTGATCATGAGAAAAGTCAATACACAAAGTTTGGAATGTTTTGACATGTGTTAAAGGATCACCTTTTCCATTATAGAGTTACAATTGAGGGACTTTGACCTATTTATGAGGGAAAACTCTAACAATATTAAGAGAAAGTGGGCTTGCAACATCAAATGTGGGCACACTAAACTTGGATTGACTCATATAAGCGATTTGTTGTTGCAATAAAGACACAGTTTGAGCAATGTTATTAATGATTGCTTCGGTTGAAGAATTTATATTAGACATGTTTGATTGAGAAGGTGCTGTGATTGAATGAGGAGTTAAATGATTGAATTAATTGCCCCCTTGTGTCACATTGATTGGTTGAGAGACAATAGGAATACTCATTGAAGGCATAGATAAAGAAGGATAATTGAATGAAGAAGAGGGATTTCCCCCATGACTAATGGTTGTAGGTATGAAATTTTGAGTTGAAGTATCCATGATGTTTAAAGTGAAAGTAGGAATATAATGATTGATTTGTGTAGAAGGTTGTGAATAACCTAGGTTTTCAGCACAACTCTTCATAGGCATAATGTTAGAATCAACAATATGAGAAATACCATGCAATATATCAATTCCATTCTTATCACTTTGAATCATGTGTTTTAGACCTTGAATTAATGGAAGAGCCTCACTATTAGGATATTCTTGGGACATCCATTGTTGGAAATTGTCAAATTGATTATCCAATTTTGAAAGTTGATCTATAGAAACTCTAGTCAAAGCTTCTTCTTCATCATGGGAATCATCAATTGGATAGGTAGAGATATTATTAGGATGCATGAAGAATTAGCAATATCCTCATTGTAGAAGTTACCCAAATTAGGCTCCATCTGTTCAGGAATTAAACCTTGGGAATCCTTAATTATAATGCTTCATATAAAGGGGATAGTATATGTAGGACTAATAGTTGTAAAACTCATGCACTAGAGGGAAAATTTGAAATTTGAATTTGAATTTTGAATTTTGGGAATAAAGTTTGCAAAATTGAATAATGCAAAATTAAAGAAAATGATGTTTATACAATTTGAACTTTGTGGAAAGAAGAAATGACACAATCTCTAAGAAATATTTATAATTAATAAAAAGAGATTGAAATTTAAAATTAGGGCTAATGGGATACCACTTAATTTCAAATTTAAAATTGACAAAATTAAGATCTTAAAATAAGGGCAGATTTTAATTAACCACTTAATTTTAAATGTTTCCTTGAAAGTTGCAATATTGAAATTGGGAAATGTTTTCAATTTTAGAGGGATCAAAATTCATCAAAATCAGCCAATTTTCTGGATTTAGGCAATTAAATACAGTCATAACAGTCTCCTGAAATTTCAAGAAAAAATTAAGGGACCATGCGTAAGTTATGCATGGTCCTCCCAACTTTTTCGAAAATTTTCAAGGATGAAAGCTACGATGATTTGAGAGATAACCCCCAAAAATTGATTGATTTTACAATCTCTAGATAGGTAAAATTAATGTTTGAATGTCAAAATAGGACCCTATTAGGGTTTTGGAAAAGATAAGAAATTGAATTGCAACTTTGAAAAATGTCAAACCTAATGGATAGGGCCACCTTAAATAATATTTAGAAAACTAAAATTGATTGAAATTGATTGAAATTTGCACAAAATTCAATTAAATTTGAAAATTAGGGATTTAGGACCTAACCACTGAATTTTGAAAATTTGAATTTTGGGAAAAGGAGGGAAATTAAAAATTTGAATTTTAGGCAAGAACACAAGTCTGAAAACAATCACAAATCTGAAAATTAAATGTAAAACCAATTTTTGCACAAGTTCAAGTTGATGTGTGAAAATTAGAGTTTTGACAATTAACCACTTAATTTTCTAAATTTGATTTGCAAATTGAACAAGATAATGAAAGAATTGAATTTGAAAAACAATGTAATTTTCATATCTAAGACAATAGATAGCAATTTTTGAAAAATACAAGTTCAATTTCAATTTTAGCAACTAGGGTTTTGAATTAATTAACCACTAAGTTTGTGTAAATTGCAAGAAAATTAAACTTGTAAATGAGAAGTATGCAATAATTTTCAATGTAAAGCATGTAAGATGTCGAGTTCACCAAAATATAATATGGTGAAAAATGATGAGGGGAGATCAAGTGGAAAGATTTACTCCCCTCAAAAGAGGAATAGAAGTTTCACAAAGGATTCCCTTCAATTTTTCACACATTACATTCAAAAGAGGGGTTGAATTCACTAGATCCAATCCCCAATGGTAAGAGATTGAATACTAAGTGAATTGTAGTAAATTTGGAAAGTATTAGGAAAGTAAACTAACCCTCTTTTGTAATAGGCTAGTTGAATTAAGAAAATTGAGACTAAGTACAGACATGACAAAGAAATGATTATATCTTGAGATAGAGATGCTAGATGAAGTTGTTCACCTAGAATTAGTAGTAGAATGTTGAGATGAAGCTTCCCTATAAATCTGAGCAAAAATTGCAGGGACCGTGTGTAAGTTGCACACGGTCCTCCAAAAAAATCCACGTGCTGAAAAGGGTTTTTTCGTCTCTGAAAATAAAGCCTAAACTTGTAATTACCACTGCCCACCTGCAACCTACACACATAAAAGAGAGAAAAATGTTGTTGGGATTGGGGATTTTCCTTCATGTCAAACCCCATTTTGGAATTAACCAAGTAGTTGTAAATTGCTACAAGTAAATGAAAGGAAACGTCTGAAGTAAAATCCACCTCAAGTAGGGGATGCAATTGAGATGTCGATACCTTTGTAGGTGAATTTGTTGGAATTCAAGAACACTTAGAGAGGGGGGGGGGTGAATTAGTGTTCTACTAGAAAAATCAATTTTAACCTTATTAAAACATGCATACACCAACCAGTATACCGATACATATAGAATTGAAAGAAGTAAAGAAACCAATAAGCCAATCACATAAATGAATATCATAACACACATAATTATACGTGGAAAATCACAAAGAGGAAAAACCACAGTGGGATTTGTGACCCACAATATCAATCCACTGGACATATGAAGAAATATTACAAAATATACGGGCTTGCACTTGTAGGAAGGCTTATAGCCTAGAGCACACTGCTCAATCACAAAAGGAGCCTCACTAACTACATACAAATCTAGACTAGAATCTGGAGAAATGATTTAACTGCAAAGATAGCATCTTCTATGCCTAAATACAGTTCTAGTTAAGCTATGTCTGTTCCGGTTTGAAACCCTTAACCCTATACCAAAATAACCCTTTACAAAAATATCCTCACATACATAATCTCACTCAGATATTTTGCATCTCCTTCATTATTTCCTTCCTTATGCATATTCATATGATATATCGAAATGATCTAACCAACTAACCTATATACCCTTTACAATTTATCATGCCTTATGTCGGCTTACAAAGAGAATTATAGTATCAATATACATGTCAGCTAGATAACATAAATACGTGAATATCAAAAACAATTGCCGATGCCAGATCTAAAAGATGTCGACCTCCAATACCGATAACCTGATTCTAAACCATGTCGGCCTACATTTCCAATGACCAAAGAATTCTTTCCAACCTTCTGGTGCCGGTGAAGTGTCTGTGAAGTGTCTACCGGCACACAACTAACCCAAAATATGAAGCCAGAACAAATTACCATGTTTCCATCAATGACAATATATTGAAACCATACCAATTGAGTTTCAATGGCCAACAATCTCCCCCTTTGGCATTGATGGCAACACTCATGTGAAAAATGGTCATGGTTTCCAACTATTGGTTTCATTTTGAACCTGCTCCTCCTGATCTAAATATCCATCAATACAAAATACTCCATACTTCCATATTTTTCTACCTATACTCCCCCTAATGTATACAACTCCCTTTTTCTTTTTCACATCAATATCACTCCCCTTTTGACATCAATTCGATAAAAAATACCCAAAAAAGTACTAAAAACCAAAAATCAGGACAAAGAATGAAAGACTGTACAATGAATATGTCCCAAAATGCCTTACCAGAGCTAGATGTATTTGAATATATCTAGATAGGCCTTCTCTAATAGCTCAAGATAGGTATCCCAACCAGATTTTAAAGTACCGAAAATAGATACAAGTCTATTTAGAATATGGGCAAATGACTCTTTCTCATTAAGCTCTGTTAGTGTGGGCTTACCAACTAGATCTATATAATCCTTCTTATGTACTAAGTGAATCTAGCTGGGGACTCACTAATCCTCTAAGACTTCTAGCTCTCCTTATGATTTTATGTTTTTCCTTCTCAAGAGAAAAAAATTGGGCTTCCAAAACAAAAATTTGACAATCTATAGATGTAGTTAATGAATTCAATCCATCAAAAGAATTGGCTATACTTGCAATCTCCTCCTGAATATCCTTAATCTTTTTATCTATCTCAGCTATGAGAAAACCTATATTACAACATACTCTATAGATATTGGTACACTGCCTCAATGCATTATCTGTCCATTTCAACTTATCATTAATCTTCTTCCTTTCAGACTCAATCACTTGATCAAATGTAGCTCTTTTTGTCTATGTGAACCTCTCTAGTGCTTGTTGGTTTGGTATTTACTGCAAGGATTGGAAATCCTTTGAAATGTGTTGTGTGATTGTCTTAAGCTTGCCGGATGGGCTCGCTTCTCTGTCAAACTTGCACTCCAGGACTATTCTATGCAAAACAGTGATAGACTGATCAATAACCTCTTTATCCATAGATCCCTCCAACATTTGTCTGTGCAGCCACCATCATGAGTTCGGTAGAACTCATCTTGGTTATTCTTTTCTTTTCAACCTGTGAGGTGTCAATTGACAACAATGATGGACTCACTATTGATTCCTTTCCGGATTCCCCTTTCTTCTCCTCTGTTGTTTTAACCTTTATAGCTTCATCACTTGCACCGGTGGCTTCACCGCTTGGTGCAGTCTCAATAACTGCTGGTTCCTCCCTAGGAACCTTAACTTTATCCTGTACATCTATATCTAGAGGACTATTATCCTTAATATTAGTATCATGTACATTATCAACCTTTACACTCTCTGTATCTACCGGTATCTCAATATTTGCTTGTAAATTTGTATCTACCGAGGGCTCAATATCCATTATCTTTATGTTTTTCAAAATTGAGGGTGAAGCACCCATAATACCCTTTCCTTTTCCTTCAATCAGGATGTTTGTAGCATTTGTCTTTGGTTCCGGTGAAGTATAAAAACCATAGTTCTCTTCAAAGAACTTAACCCATGCCTTGTGGGTCTCCTTGATTATCTCATTTACTCTACCTAACATAAGACTGATTATTCTATTATTCTATGCTTGCTATTAAAGATTTTCCTATCTGCGACCTCAAGTGTCTTATCCATCTCCTTTGGACCAATAGAAACACAAACAAATAACAACTCTTGTATCTTTATATGTTTGTCTTCTTACATTGCTGATAGTCTTCTAGCATCTAAAATATCATACAACTATGCTGGTATTTCGTTTTCAATTTCTATCAAGGCTTTCTTATAGATATCCAAATACAACAAAATTGATCCCTCTATCTCTCTTTGTTCATCATTATCTAAATATTCATAATAAAACTCTATATTCTTTAACATACCATCTTTAGTAATATCATCAACTAACTCTACACAAGTCTTTGGTGGAATGATAGTTACATTACCAGATTCAATGTCAACCTTCTTCTTTCTCCTTCCAATACCGGATGGGGCTAAAGGTGTCACTTTTGGTGCTCTTCTCTGTGCCAGTACCCTAATAGTAACTTTACTAACTGGTTGCTTCTTAGCTTCTACCTTAGTTTCTTTAGTTTTCTTCCTCAATACCCTTTTAAATGCTAAGGGTGTGTCATCTTCAGATGTAGATTCAACTGCAATAGGTTCAATGAATATTTCTAGTTCTTTTCTCTTCCTACCTTTCTCTGGGACAACATCAATCAATGCTTTGATGTCCTATGAATCCTTTTCAACAAACTTACTTTCCTTGCCTTCTTTCTTCTCTCTCTTCTTCTGGGTGAACTCAGTTTCAACGTCTTGTGTCTTTTGCTTAGCAATGCTAAAGGTTTTTATAGTTTCATCTATTGGTACATCAATTAGCATTTGTGCATAAGCATCAAGAATTTGTGCATCAACTTCCTAACCCATTTCCTCAATCCAAATCTTTTTGGGCCTAACAGCTTCCATCAAATTTTCATCTTTCTTGACCATGAAGCTGTTAGTCCCAACCAGTACTGAGAGGGGAGGGGTGAATCAGTACATTACAGTTTTTACTAATTGATACTTTAGCTTTAAATATGAACTAATTAACCATTCACTAATGTACACATTTACTACAGAAGATTAAGCATACATGAAAAAATACACAAAGACACACAGATTTATCTCGTGGAAACCCAATAGGGAGAAAACCATGGTGGTGAGTAGGAACTCACAAAATTTGTACTCTTCTGGAGTACACCCAATGAAGAGCCATCCTTGTTAGGAGATTACAAAGACATTGGTTAGGTGCCACCCAGTTAAGGGATTTTAATCAAGGCTGATTAGTGGCTTTACCCTACTAAAGGTAGCCTAGTTAAAGGACTTAGAACATCAGTTAATATGTTACTCGGTTAAGGGATTTATATAATGGGACCTATTAAAGTCCACCCAGTTAAGGGATTTATATTGCAGTCATTTCAAAATAATAGATAAATGATTAGATACATGGAGCTACACATTAGCTTGATTAGATCACAATTAGGCATCAGTCTTGGTCTGCATTGGTTGTGCCTGTCCTTCACAAGTCTGCCTTCTGCTAGTTTGTTGATACTTGAATCCTGCACTGCCAGTCCTCTGTCGCCTGAATCACTGCTTTGTGAAACCCCACTCTACCGGTCTTCTGTCACTCAGCTCTACACACTCTAAAACTCCCCCTTTGTCCTTTTTCACATTAACTTCATTCACCTTAACAATAATCCTCTCAAGAATGAGATATGTGAATTTATAGACCCTTAAGTCTTTTGCCAACTTTTCCCTCCAAAACTTACACTTGAAAATTCCATTATCAAGCCTTAAAATGCGCTTCTGAAATCATGCAAGAATCTCTGTCAATATTATTGAACATGCTGATATGTCTGTTGGTTGACTGAGAGAAGACTTCCAATTTAAATGGTTGTAACTGAACATTACCAGTCTTTCAGTTACCAACTTTTCTGGTGAACCGATCACAACCTTGTCTAGCCAATTTCTTCCTTTGTACTGGTTTAATCTTTTCATAGTCGGTGGACATCTTCCTTACCAGTCTACTCACCGCTACTTGATCACCTTACTGCTTTCTGGTCTATTGCTTTCTAGTATACTTACTATCTGTTGGTTTACTCACTACCCAGTTTGCTTACTCCCTAAGGATTAGGAAGACTAAGGAGATGATGTTGCAAACAATGACAACCATATCATATACCGGTCATACAAAATTGAATCATAATGCCAACAAACTCCCCCTTTGGCATTGGTGGAAAATTCTACAAACTATTGTGCTCATCCCATGACCCCTGTTCCTAACAAGACTCCATAAAATCCAAAATGCCCCATTTTTCCATCAATGGCAAAGACTATCGAAAATGATTTGTCAAAATAAAGAAAAATTTATTTAAAGGTTTCTTGAGCAACTTTTAAAGAAGATTCCCATGAAGATTGAATTTGTTTCATGGTAGTAAAGTGGCCATGTAATACTGCAATGAAGACCTCCATATCATCAACTATCTTGCAATCAGGTGCACAAATTAAATGGTCTGCCTCTTTAATGTTCACTTGCATGAAGTCTATAATTGGTGCTAAATAGCACTAGAGCTCTAACATGCTAAGACTTCTTTTGTCTTCTTCATCTTTCAACTTTCTCATTTGATGATTGAGCATTTTGATTTTTCCAGTGAAAGTTGATGTTGAACTACTAAGAGGATCAAATGAGCTTACCAGATCTTGAATCTCCTTTTCAATCTGATTTCTATTATCATCCAAATCTTTGATTAAGATAGGTAAGTTTGAAGATTTCATCTGGAGTTTACCAACTTGATGTAGTGTGGTCAAGATGACATCGATCGCTCTGATTCACCTTAGACTTCCTTTGAATCGCTCTGAATGAAAAGTGATCAGAAATGAAGTGAATTCAACCTTTTTATTCTCCAAGAAACCCTAATCTTTCATTGACATCAATGACTTCTAGTGGAAGATACCAGATCTTGATCAAACATTTACATGCCGGACAAGCATTTCCAATGTCTGGAACATCTTCCAGAACCTCTTCCTGAGGCATATGCAGCATCTTCATGAATTTTTCCTACCCCTAAGGCATCTGCCTTAGTTACTAGATGAGCTTCCTACCCGTGCAAGAGCAACCTCCTTTGTTGATTGAGTAATTGGTGCATTATCATCTACTTATTGTTCTTCAGTCTTCCTGACCCATCTCTGGGTATGATCTTGCTGGATTTCATCAACCTTCTCTTTTTCTTTCTAATTTGATCCTCCATTACCAATCAGTGGATTTCTGCTTCTATAGAACTTAGCAATATGTCCAACCTCATTACATGCATAACATGTAACATTGTTCTTTTGAATTGCTTTGCTAAAACTGGTGTAATTGCTTGACCTGCATTGATTATGTTGGAAAATGCACACTCCAATGAGAAATTGTAGGTGATTGAAGGTATTGTCATTGATGGAAACCTTGCAATCATGTGATACCGGTAGACAGACACAGGCACGGGCACCGATAGACTCTACACCAGCACATAGAACACTGACAACGAAAAGGAAGAATACTGGCATCCTGGCCGACAACAATTTTGTAATTAATTGTAAAATCTTTTGTAAGCTGACATGGTGGATTGTAATATGACTCATATATGTATCAGATCATTGTAGATCATTTTTGTAGATGAGATAGGATGCAAAGTATGGAAAAGTAATAGTAGACCTAATATGTGAATTGTTGGTTAAAGGTTTATGTTGTATCAGAGCTTAAACTGGTACTGAATCTGGCATAGCAGATGCTAATCTGAAGCAGTACAAGACATTGGATTAGTATAATCCATTTTTGTAAGTCAGTGTGAATTCTTTTGTAATTGAGCAGTGAGCTCTAGGCACTTGGCCTTCCTGCATGTGCAAGCCCCTATTGTAAGAGTAATATTTCCTTATTGGCTAGTAAGCGAATATTGTGGGTCACAAATCCCACCGAGGTTTTTCCCACACTGGGTTTCCTCATTAAAATATTGTGTTATGGTGTGCTTCTCATGTTGTTGTTATTGTTCTTATTTACTGCATTATTTTTGGTTTACCAGTACTCAGTTTTAATATGCTTTTCATGTTTTAAATCATGTAATTTAATATACCAGTTAGATACTGATTCACCCCCACCTCTCAGTATCTTTGGGAATCCTAACAATTGGTATCAGAGCTTGGTCCTCTATTTTCAAAAGCCTAACAACTTGAGGAAGATCTTGTCACCAGTAGAAATGGAAAACTTAAGAAAGCAATTGGAAACAACTCTTATAGACTATGATACAAAAAAAGTGAAGAATATCAAACTTGAGGATGATATGAAGGCTGCTCAGGATATCATTCAAGCACTTCAAGAGAATTTTACTATTGCAAGGAACAAGAGGAGAGAAATTTGTGAAAAGATGCAGAATGAGGAAAATGAAAAGGAAACTCTTAATGATTTGGTAAACAATCTAAGACAAGAAATCAATACAACGAAGAATGAGATGTAGGATATGACTATGAGATTCTATAAAGAAATTGAAGATAGAAAGAAGAATGAAGAAGGCTTGGTTAGAAGACTAAATGATGCTGGAAATGAAAACACAAGACTCAGTCATGAAAATGATATGTTTAAGATAGATCTGATGCATACACAAAATGACAGAACTGAACTCATGAGACATAAAGGAATCTTAGAGAATGAATTGACTGTTGCAAATCAACACAAGGAGAAATTCAAGAAAAGTTCAGAAGAACTTGGTGACATGCTGAAGAATCAGAAACCTAATGGTGATACAAATGGCCCTGGCTTTGAAGTTGGTGAAAGGTCTGGTACTGCAAATAATCATGATCATAGCAAACCAGTAAGACAACCTAATACTTACAAATTCAATGGGAGATGCTTTAACTGTAACAAGTATGGTCATAGAGAAAATCAGTGTAGATCTAGAAATCATCAGAACACTAATACACCCACCGGTAAATGTTCTAAATGCAACAATGTTGGTCATAACTCTAAAAATTGTAGAATGAATGCAAGATGTTATATTTGTGGAAGATTTGGACACTTATCTAATCAATGCAGAACACATATTTGGCATAGGATATGGGAAAGCTATTCAGAAGAACAATGTGACCAGTTATGCCTGTAACAAGATTGGACATATTGCAAAATTTTGTAGAAGTAAGGCATCATCGACAAATACCAAAGGTCCTAGTTTGAAAAGTAAAGAAAAGGTTGAAGAGGTAAAGCAAGAATTCTCAAAACAATGGATCAGAAAGTTAGATCATAATGTTGAAGGGAATACCCCTCCATTGGCAGAACAGAGTAACACTCCACCAGCAAGAGACTCTTCATCTAACTAAAGGAAAATATTTTGGGGGTTTAGCAACAAAATGAAAAACATGCTATTATTCCCTCGGTTGATGGTGAGAAGTTGAAATTACTTCTATACCCGCAGATGAGTTAAGTTGTGACTTAACCAGTGAGCATTAAATGTGGTAGTTGGAGAAAATAACATTATAAAGAAAATGTTTTGGCTCCTTTTTCATTCACCGAGCATTCAAATCTTCGAGAGCACGAAAATTCCTGAGCGAAGGCATTCTAAGAAAAGAAGTGAAGTAATCCATCAAAGCATTCATCCTTAAGGCAGATTGAGGTATTTATAGCTATGGCATCTTCATCCACTCCTGAATTTATTGCAAACCCTAATGTTGTTGAGATTGTTAAGCACCCTAGACCCGTATTCCAACTGGTTCCCGAAATTGCAAAGAAAGATGATAGCATAGGTGCATTTTCTCAAATTCCTAAGGGAGTAGTATATGCTGAAGACCCTAGGATGTATATACATTGTCATATTGAGGAATTAGGTGATGATGAGATTAAGAATATGTATAAGACTATGATTTGTGACGAGTCTAGAAATGTCAAGCCAGAACATTAAATAGTGGAAACCCTAGGTTTTACTGAAATCCTTAGTATCTCGGATTTTCCCAAGGATATCATAAGGATTATGTTAAGCAGAGTACATAGTGAATTTTTCTGGTTGGATTCAATCCATAAAATCACAAAAGAAGTAGTAAAAGCTGTAACAAGGTTACCTTCCACCGGTAACAAACCTGACAAAGCAAAGAAGGTCTCAAATGACATAGTGATAAACCTAACTAGTGCAACATTTGATAAAAGGTCTTTAAGGGTAAATGATGTAAAAGACATAAATATCAGATTTATCAGTATGATCTTAGGTTATAAGACTACACATGCAAATAGATTGAACTCAGTTTCTAGTCTATGTATCAAAAGTGCCTATGATATGATTAATGATAATATAAGGATAGATGTATGTGAATGGCTCAAAGATGAGTTGATAGACAATCTAGGAAAGATTAAAAGAGATAACAAAGGAACATTCAGATTTGAAAATTTGCTTGTTTGTCTGATGTTGTACATAACAAAACAAGTACCCAATATTGGTCCAAGAGATTTTGGTTTTGACATTCTGGTAGGAAAACAACTGTTGGATCTATTGAACAATATGGGAGAAAACTGAGAGAAAAACCTAAATGAACATTTTCAAGCATTGAAGACTCGAATCAAAACTAGAGTAAGACTGTCACAAGCTATTGTGGATAAATATCAAAAGGAAATTTGTTTTGTGATCAAGAAAGATGAAATTTGGATGGAGGCAGTTATCCCTAGAACTATCTGGGTAACTGAAATGGGCTATGAAACAAATGACAATATCATTGAAACTTATGCAAAAGCCCTCCTTGAAGCACCCAAGGAACCTACTGAGGAAGTTTTTGGGAATGTTGAAACAATAGAAAGTGGAATTCAATCAAGGAAAAGGGTTAAAAAAGTCAAAGCAACCATAAGGAAAGGAACTCGACAGGCTAAAGAAATCAAGGAAGATGTTTTGAGACAAACTGGTATAAGTGAAAGTGAGTTGGAAGCACCTCAACCGGAAACTCATCTTTCACCGGTTGGATCTTCTTCTGAGAGTGATATACCAGTAGTATTTAAAAGGGTAGAAAGGAAAAGAAAACCCACACTAGTACCCTCTCCTACACCAAAAAGAACCAGACAAAAACAACAGGTAGTAAGGCCTCCAACAAAGAAAATGTCTCCTAAGAAGAAGAAGGTAAAACAATATATTGCCCCAATAGACAAACTTCTTAGTGAAATTACAGAGGATGGTAAGCTGAAGAACATCAACAAAATATACAATACACTATAAGCTGATGATAAGGAAAGCATAGAGAACAGTGTAATCTTACACTTAGATATATACAAGAAATTTTTTATGGAAGTTGTTGATGAAATTCCAAATGATATGTATAGGAGACTTGAAGCTACAAGGTTAACCATTATTGAGCCGGACAAGAAAATTAAGATTGAAAAACTACTTGCAGTACATCTAGTCAACTCAACTGATGAAATAGATAAACTAATCAGTGAAGCAAACTGGACAGTATTCTCCACTGCTCACTGGCATGTAGAACTGATGGCAGGTAGTGTAAAGGAAGTCTCTGGGGAAACAACAAATGCATGGGATATATTCTTTGTGGAAAAAGAAAAACAAGAAGAATTACTCAGACCAAAAACTATTAAAGTATATCAAAAGGACAGAGATAAGGGGAAAGGTAAGGTAGGTGGACCTCCAAGCCTTAAAATAACTGATAGTGTGCCCCCAACTCTTTCATATACTCCACCGGTAGATACTATTGATAGTCAACCGGCCAAAAAGAGTATGGAGACTTCCACTAGAGGATACAAATCTTGAGTCTGAAATTTTGTATACTATGAATATAGACACCTAGGAAGTAAATGTTTTGGTTGATAGAGAAACCACTGAAGATAAGGAGGAAGATGTGACTACTAAGTCACCAGTTGCAAAGGTTAAGATAGGCATAGAAAAACCTACACAGGAAGAGAAACCGGCTGAGGATACCATTGAGAAACCAGTAGAAACAACTAAAAAACCATCTAAAGAACTGGCAAAAGAGAGTTCAGAGATACAAACTGAGACTACATCTGAGAAACCAGCAATTGAAAGCTCAGAGAAACCTTCTGAGACATAGATAGAGAAACTGAAATAGGTATAGATTGAAGCATAGGTTCAGATAGAGACAGTGTCACCGGCCCAAACTTGAAAGCCCAAACCCTTACTTATTGAAATGCAAACATAGACTAACCTACCAAAGGTCGAATCAAGCAAGGTAATTACCACAACTGGTAGCAAGGCTATTATGAATGTAGTTGGACAATCATCTAGTACTTCTATGGCAGAATTCAAACCTACAAATGTAATAGAGGTCTTATTGGATTCAATAAAGAAGATCACAGAATGTAATGCACAAGCCTATAAGGCTATTGATGATACAATTCCAATTCTTAAATTGATAGCACCAAAGTGCATTATTGATAATAAGGATTCTTTAGGTCAACTAGACACATTGTCTAAGTTCATCACCGGCAACATATTGACTGTTGATCAAATAAATGAGGATGCACTTAAAGAAAGAATGATTAAAGAAAAAGAGAAATTCTTTGAGGAAATTGTGAAGAAGAACAAGGAGAAAATGGATACCCTATTACTAGAACTTGGAGAAATAATTTTTGACTTCAAGAAACTGTACAGGGACACTTGTAAGACAAATGTCTTAACAGAAGACCTTGACAAGGAAATCAGCAAAGCACAAGATAACATCAACAATATTGCTGACAATTTGATAGGATCATTGGATTTATTTTTGGAGATAGAAAAGAAGATTGTAGAGCTAGAAGAGAAAATCAAGAAGTTAGAGAATGACAAATAGAGAATAAAGGATAAAGCAAAGGACTTGAAATGCAGACTTGGTCCAAGACTAGAATACCTCATTTCTTTGAGAAAAGAAATATTTGAGGCTTTGGTTCCTGGACTAAAGACACCGTAAGAGAAAATGCACATACTCACCGGTACAGTGCAGAGAAAACAAGAGGCAATAAAAGAAAACAAAACATTCAATAATGGTATAAATTTGATTTTGACATATATCTTTCAAATTGTAACCCACCGATTACAAGAATCTAGGCAGGACTCCACTGATAGCGAATGACAACCTTTGTCATTGATGTCAAAGGGGGAGTAGTGTGATGAGAAAAATGGTTAGAAAGAAGTAGAGATTATCTGCTCAGGGGAAACACACATTTTTTGGCAAAGATTTTTTTTGGACTTCAATTTTCGGATGCATTCTTGAATTTTTCTCATGAGTGTTGCCATCAATGCCAAAGGGGGAGATTGTTGGAAAATGCACACTCCAATGAGAAATTGTAGGTGATTGAAGGTATTTTCATTGATGGCAACCTTGCAATCATGTGATACTAGAAAGAAGACACAGGCACCGACACCGACAGACTCTACACCAACACACAAAACATAGGCAATGAAAAGGAAGAATACCGGCATCCTGGCCAACAACAATTTTGTATTAATGTATTTTGTAATTAATTATAAAATATTTTGTAAGCCAACATGGTGGATTGTAATATGACTCATATATGTATGAGATCATTGTAGATCATTTTTGTAAATGAGATAGGATGCGAAGTATGGAAAAGTAATAGCAAACCTAATATGCAAATTGTTGGTTAAAGGTTTATGTTGTAGCAGAGCTTAAACCTGTACTGAATCTGGCATAGCAGATGCTAATCTGAAGTAGTACAAGACATTGGATTAGTATAATCCATTTTTTTAAGTCACTGTGACTTCTTTTGTAATTGAGAAGTGAGCTCTAGGCTCTTGGCCTTCCTGCATGTGTAGAAACCTATTGTAAGAGTAATATTCCCTTATTGGCCAGTAAGTGAATATTGTGGGTCGCAAATCCCATCGAGATTTTTCCCACACTGGGTTTCCTCGTTAAAATATTGTGTTATGGTGTGCTTCTCATGTTGTTGTTATTGTTCTTATTTACTGCATTATTTTTGGTTTATCGGTACTCAGTTTTAATATGCTTTTCATCTTTTAAATCAAGTAATTTGATATACCGGTTAGATACTGATTCACCCCCCCTCTCAGTATCTTTGGGAATCCTAACATATTAGCCATATGTCCAAATTTTCCACATGCATAACACTTAACCTTCATTCTGCAATCTTCTGTCTTATGACCATAGTTATTACATTTAAAACATTGTCCAGGAGTAGAATCAAGGTTTTGATTTGTTTCTACTTTGCCTAGCCATGTGAATAAATTTGGTACAAATAAAGCATCTACCATTAAATTTATAAGCATTAAACTTCCTTACCAGTGCCTTAAGGTTTTGATCTTCAATTATAGTACCGGAACTCTGTCCTTGTTCAAATCCAAGTCCACTGGAATCTCAATTTTGCCTTTGAATTTTCAATAACTCATCTAGTTGTGCTGAACTAATCTTAATTTTTTCTTTATACTCACTTGCAATAGTTAAATTATCTCTCAGAATTATCATTTGTCTCTCAAGCTCTTGTTCATTACTTTGGGATTGTACTAAATCAATTCTCAACATGTCATTCTCATGAACCAACCTTCCACATTCTTCAAATTTGTTCTTTAGAGATACAACAAGATTTTATTTCTTTTTCTTGCGGTCCTCAATCTCTTTAGATATCATCATAGTTATAGCTTGCATTTCATTACTCATAACCATGTTCTCCTGACTCAGCTTCAGAAATCTCTCATTAAGTGCATCTTTCTCATCATTATCCTTATTCTGCAAAAGTTCCTTCCTCCTAGCCTGAACAAATGATAGTCTCTCCTATAGGACAAGAATGAATTCCTGTGCAGAATTCAATTCATCTGTTAGCTTCAAGTTTTTCATCCTTTTAGTATCATAATATTCAAGTGCCACCTCAAGTTGCTTCTCCAAACTCATATCCATGGATAATGGATTTAGGATCTTCCTTAAGCTGTTAAAATTCCTCCGAGGTGCAAGGCTCTGATACCAATTGTTGAAATCAAAGAACATTGAGAGGGGGGGTGAAACAGTGTTCTACTGGAAAAATAAATTTTAACCTTATTAAAACATGCATACACCAATAGTTATACCGGTACATATAAAATTGAAAGAAGTAAAGAAACCAATAAGCCAATCACATAAATGAATATCATAACACAAAGAATTATATGTGGAAAACCTCAAAGAGGAAAAACCACAGTGGGATTTGTGACCCACAATATCAATCCACTGGCCATATGAAGAGATATTATAAAATATAGGGGCTTGCACCTGTAGGAAGTCTTATAACCTAGAGCACACTGCTCAATCACAAAAGGAGCCTCACTGACTACATACAAATCTAGACTACAATCTAGAGGAATGATTGAACTACAAAGATAACATCTTCTATGCCTAAATATAGTTCTAGTTAAATTCTATTTGTTTTGGTCTGAAGCCCTTAGGGTATGTGAAGCTAATGAGTCACAAATTCGTAGAAGTCTGTGCATTGGAAAATGCACTTCTCAAAACGGGCCCCCATTTTTTGAAAACAGGGGCCCGTTCTAAAAAAAATGAGGGCCCGTTAATGGTTCGGGCTCCCGAGCCGAAAGGTGATAGGGGGCCAAAGCTAAATAAAACGGGCCTCGATTTTTAAATTGTACTTTTACCATTTTTTTGGGCAAATTTTTCATTTTCACCGTGACAGTGAATTGACAAGAGGAGATCAAAAATGGGCCCTCGTGCTGTGGTTTCTATTTCAAGCCTCCACCACTATCCTAGGTACACATTCAGTCCTCTATTTTCACATTTCATAATTTTCTTGTATATTTTTCTTTTTTTTTTGTGTATTATTTAGTTTTTTTTGTATTATTTTACTTTTTTTTTTAAAGTAGCCTAAAAATAAATTATTTTTTATATTTGTAAATTCTTGATTTTGATCTAAAATATTTTTCAACAATTAACCCTAAACCCTAATCATCAAATTTAGAAATCAAAACCAAACCTAGATAATTAACAAAACAAAATATCAAATTAGATATCTCAGAAACATCATAACGAAAATGAAATCGAAACAAAAACAAAAATGAAAACGAAATCAAAACAAAAACAAAAACGAAAATGAAATCGAAACAAAAAAAAAATAAAAATGAAATGGAAACAAAAACAAAAACGTTCAAAAAGGAAATTGAAATAAAACTGAACATATGTACCTAAATTGTTCTTAATCCTCATTAGGCAATACAAAAGTTGCCACTAAATTAGTATAACCTTAAAAGTAATTAACATTACTCTTCAAATTTTAGATATCAAAGTTTAGGCTTAGGTTTATACCATGTCATGGCATAAAGGTCCTATTATGGTCCTATTATGTCATGTGATGGTATAAAATGATCAATTATTATGGACACATTATGTCATGTCATGGCATAATAGGACACATTACGCCATGATGGCATAATATGTCCTATTATGCCATGACATTGCATAATGGGTTCATAGTTGGTCCTATTATATCATGTCATGGCATAATAGGACCCATTATGCCATCATGGCATAATAGGTCCTACTATGCCATGACATTGCATAATAGTCCACCTATTATGCCATCATGGCATAACAGGTCCATAATAGGACCTATTAAGCCACAACATGACATGATTTTCTCAAAAATTGCCAACTTCATCATCTAATTCATCTCCAACACTGGAACTATGCTAATTCGACATGTTTACTTAGTAGGATAGGACCAATTATGGACCTATTATGCCATGACATTGCATAATGGATCCATAGTTGGTCCTATTATGTCATTACATTGCATAATGGATCCAAATTTGGTCCTATTATGTCATCATGGCATAATAGGTCCTATTATGCCATGGCATTGCATAATAGTCCACCTATTATGCCATAATAGGACCTACTAAGCCACAACATGACATGATTTTCTCAAAAATTGCCAACTTCATCATCTAATTCATTTCCAACACTAAAACTATGCTAATTCGACATGTTTACTTAGTATGATAGGACCAATTATGGACCTATTATGCCATGATGGCATAATAGGTCCTATTATGCCATGAAATTGCATAATAGGTCCATAGTTGGTCCTATTATTAGATTTTTAAAAACTTATAAATATCATGTGTATCATTTAACATATCCACACCTAAAGGGTTTGGTTTTGCATAAAAATTAAAAAAGAGAGAAAAGTAAACATAATTTTTTTATTCATGGGTGAAAACCATTCTTATGACACCTTGGACAAGTACCTTGGCATCATGTATAATTTTTTTTAAAAGTACCCTACACTTGGAGTATACCATAATCCATTCAAATTCTCTTTATTCTCAACCATCCTTGTCATCATCCATATCATGTATCTCACATTCCTAGTTTCTGACCTTGATTCAAGTGTTTTAATCATTTTGAGACATGTTTTAGGAAAATTCTAATATATAAAATCCTATTTACAAAGAACTGTTACAAAAAAATTGAGAAGATGAGTAACATATATCCACATCTCTACCAAAGTAGGGAGTATGAGTTGAACATGTGATGCCTACCTAGGTAGATATCTACCCAAGTAATCTTATCCTCTCCTCTAGGTGCAAATATGCAATACAATAGTTAAGTAAATGCAAGAAAATAATGATGCACCAACAAAGTGAATGTACACATTGAGGTGACACATAACATAAAAGAGAAACCACTAGATATCACATGATTTAATATTTTATGTTTACTTCATGTGTTTTATCTCCTATTTTTACATTAAATCTAATCTTAATTAGTAGCTACTAATTTCCCATAATGATTGATGTCTTATACTTTAATCTTTGTTCTAGCTTATGATCTTCAAGACTATTTGCTTCACATGTATGTTCATATAGTGTTTTTTTTAATCTTATTAAAGCATTATCTTATGTTTGTATATTGGTTAATATATCTTCTTAAAGTATTATCTTATGTTCATACATTGGCCTATTATTATAGAGAATATAATAGATTATCACTATTTGATCACACATTTTTGCATCCTAATATCATATGATTGTGCCTCACATGATGATCTTATGATCATATCTTGGTTTATAGAGCATAATGATCTTACATTTCAATATCTTATTTTAAGCACTTATCATCAATCCTTATATATTCTTACACTAGAAGGAGGATCATCTTATTTCTCACTTCTTTATTGATCTTATGTATGAAATATTTTATATTGATTTTAATAGTTGATGCATTTTACAAGAAATGAATTTATTAAATTGAATATATAATAGATTTATGATGTTTCATTGAAAGTTTTTATTAAGTTTTGTGCGCAAATTTTATATTTAAAGATTCAATAGTATGTACATGTATATTTTTTTAAGTTCAATATTATATTATATATTTCATGTGTATCTCATTCAACAACATAGAAATGTTACTATTTATAAATGTTTTTTTTTAATTTAGTAAAATAGATTCTTCTTTGACATAGAGTTGTATATAATTCATGTATATCTTTATATATGCAGGAGCTCTTTGTTATCATGGATGTCTTTGACATAGATGAACTATTAGGTGAAAATCCCCCACCACAAGCCCCTCTTCCTCCTCCTCCACCTCCACCACCACCACCACCTCCACCTCCACCCCCTAGATTGGATGAAATTTATTTAAGAGAACGAATTAATGAAAACCTACAATTGATTGAACAAAACATTGTTGCTATCCAAAATGAGCCAATCACGCCACCCCATCTTGTAGAGTTTGCAAAATCAATGCAAACTGTTGTTGGGTTAGTTAGATCTGTTGATTCTCAATTAGATCAATTTCATAGATGACGATAAGAGTTGCATGATTTTTTATGCCAATGGTTTAACTTATAGGCAAATCACTGATTTGAAAATAACCAAAGCTCATTTATGTCCATATTTTACTAACCCAAAAACAAGAGAACCAATGCAACCTAACCAGAAAAGAATTTCAATTAGGTGGTGTGTGCATCCAGAAATGGCTAGATACTTTTGGGATAGATGGTGGATGGTTTTTGATTATCCACCACATCGTAATTATGAGGTCCCTTTTTATTTTTTGAAGAAATTATATTGTGAGTTTGTAATGAACCAAAAACCAAATTATTTTGGCATTAATTCAATCCAGGGTGTTGGTCATGGAATGCCACAACATAGATTAGGGGCACGGAGTAATAATCCCCTACCAGATCCACCCATAGTTCCACTTGGTTCTCCATCGATTCCTGCAGATGACCAAAATACATCATTCATTTCGACATTAGATGCTTTGACTTCCCTCACAGGTAACCTAAGTGAGCAAGCTGCTCACATGGCATCTACTCCTCAATGGATGCCACATATGTGTTTGAGTTGTCATGAGATGTGTGTAGGTCCTACTGCTGCTACAGGATCTACTTCAGTTCCAGCTAAGCATGATGCAACAGATGATAGTATGATGACATCTTATATGGATTTTCTTTGCTTGAATGTTCATCTTGACCAGATATAGATATATATACATGTACATGTCAATTTTTTAATACTTCATTAAATATAGGTATAAACTAAGTGCATCTCTTTTTTTTATACAATCTAATACTTCATTAAATAAATTTTTTTTATGTAGATAAGGACTACACCTAATATTAGAGTCAATATTGCATCTACTAGAACACAACTCGGCACACCTTATGGGGTATAGTATAAATTTCTATCTAGACATTGTACTATCTTTTTAAGTTAATATGTTATCATCGTATACTATATAAATTTTCATGTTGATGCATTGAATGCTTCTTTCTCTAGGATTCAGGTCATGAGGGACCCTCTACATCACATCGAGAAGAGGGTCTGACTACTATGACACCATCTATGGTATGTATCTTATAATTCTTAAATTAAATATGAACTCTTACAACATTGTAACTTAACTTGAAATTATTTAGTACACATATATAGGCTCACTAAATATGATTTCATTAAATGCATGTATGCAGGTGGACACTACCATTAGGATAGGTTATCCTCATAATTTTGATCAGAGCCAATTTGAACGCACATCGACATCCTTTGAGCTATTAATATGTAATACTTAATTTGATCTTATTTTGACTCTTAATTTAAGATTTAATTGGACACTTTGAATTTGACCTTGTACAGGAGTTAGCTAGCACTACATTTGGTGTTGATACTACACAAGATACTGCTAGAGGAGATACTGCTAGAGGATCTGATGAGCATATGGTAAGTTTGTAACTTAATTTATGAAATATACTATATTTGATAAATGATTCTTTTAATAGTTAATTTCAAGTAATATTTTAATATTATTTTTTTATTGTACAGCATGAGACGGGTGGATCTAGACCACGTCCCGGGGACAAGAGAGATACTACTAGAGGATCTGATGAGAATATTGTAAGTTTGTAACTTAATTTACAAATTCTACTATATTTGATAAATGATTCTTTTAATAGTTAATTTCAAGTAATATTTTAATATTTTTTTTTTCTTGTACAGCATGAGACAGGTGGATCTGGACCACGTCTCGGGGACAAGAGACCACAGGATGTTATTGATGATAGCACTTAGATTTTACTATTTATTTGGCTTTGATATGTACTTTTTTATGGACTTTAAACATTTGTTTACACGTGCACATAATTTATATATATGGATAGTTGCATAATAGGATTAGATCATATATATTTTGTGCACATTAGATATTATGTGGAGTGAACATCATGTTACCATCTAGATATATATATGGATTATGTGGACTTGAAATTTTACTGTTTATTTGGCTCTAATATGTACTATTTTATGGGCTTTACATATTTGTTTACACGTGCACACATACTTTATATATATGGATAGTTGCATAATAGGATTAGATCATATATATTATGTGCATACTTTATGTGTATTGTGCCCATTAGATATTATGTGGACTTGAAATTATGTGAAATTATATTTTGTGCACATTAGATCATATATATTTTGTGCATACTTTATATATTATGTGGACTTGAAATTTTATTTATGGAAGTTGTGCTTAAACAACTTTAAAGGGATTATGTGGACTTGTAATTTTATTTTTGGAATTTCATTTAAATAGTTCTTGTGATTAGACAAACCAAAGGTACATACATCATGAACTAAGTATCGAAACATATCTTATAATTATAATATATTCTAAATTAAAAAGTATCAAAACAAATATAATGAATAGAACTTGATTAAAACATAATTATCTCATTCATAAATTTGACCAATAGTCTCTCATTTATGTATATTGTACACAAAATGTAATCAAGAAGACGTATCTAAAATAAAAAAATAGTCTATTTAAATTATAATAATAAGTATTTATATCTCTCAAAATGCAACATAAAGTATGTACAAACAATAGTAGTCATTGAGGCCAAGTCTACTCCGAGAGACCTAGAAAAAATAAATACATATGATTAATTTTTATAATCAGGATGCATTGAATTTAAAATACAAAGGGATTTTCTTTAAGGGTACAAAAATTTAACTTAATTGTAATTATTCAAAATGAAACATAAAGTATGCACAAATAACTTTGTTTTCATTGATGCCTTCTACTTGTGGTAGACCTGAAACAAAATTTTACTAGATTAGATTTTATAATTATGATGCATGATATAAAATGCTATATATAATATGCATCATGACTTTTAAAAGGGAGGTGGATTAAGGGTTTAAATTATAACTTACTTGATATTCATTCTATTATACCATCTGCATCCTCTCTCTTTTGCAAAGCATCTATAATTGTCTCGTGCTCTTCCATAGAGAGAGTCCATAATTGTTTATTAGCAGGCCTGCCATGATATCTATCCAATTTTATATTAGTTACCACTACCAAATGCAAGTAATGTATAATCTTCTTCTCTAATTCATAATCTTCAAATGCAGGCAATCCATTCTTTCTTGTTAGATATTTGCGTAGCCAAGTGCCAAAAACAACCATAGATCTTGTTGGATAGTCATAACCATCATCATCTACTCGAGGAGTGGTTAGCTTATGTTTTGGCTCTACACATCAAGCCAACCAATACTCTGTCCCCTCTTCATTGTCCTCTGGTGCAACAACAGCATAGACATGTCCTATGCACAAAACAATTTTATTTTAATATTTAATGAGAAATAAAAACAAAAATATACACTGTAAGATTTCATAAATATATACTATTTAATAAATCAAAACAAATTTCAAAAATAATTTTACCTTGTTGTATAAGATCTGAAATGAGATCATAGTCATTTGATGCAAACATTTGATCCACATCTTCATCAGTTCTTTCATGCGGATCATTTGCATCTATGGGTGTTAATGATCTTTGTTGCCATTCTTCAACCCATTCTTTATTCTCACAAAATTCCCAATCTCTAGAAACACAAAACTGACAAAAGCAAGCAAGTTGCCTTGTGAATTTTGCAAAAAATTACAATCATGCCGAATAGGAATACTATCTTCCTCTATCAACTAGAAGAAACGTCGAATTGCAAAGTTTTCAGTTGATCCTTTTGACAACTTTGAATTGCACCAATCTACAACTACACGAGCATCTCTGAATTTCACTGCATCCTCGAATTTCAATTGTTCTCTAGCAAGAGCTCCTTTTATACAGGCACCGTCTCCATCGTGTTCCCCCTTACCATGTCCCACTTCAAAAAAACTCCATAAATGTTGGACATTGGTTATCTTGTGAACTTTGCATAGCCAATAAAGTATTCTTGCATTTTTGAATCGTCCAATGCAGTTATCTGACCATATCATATGTTGTTTCATGTCAATTTCTCTTTCCTTAAGATTATCATAAAATACCTGGAACCAATGTTGAACAAACTCTGAAGAGTGTAATCGATTATCACTAACATAGAAATGATACTTCCTCAAAAAAAATTTGTTATCTTTTGTACTGTCATGGTCATGTCTATATATAATGTGCACAAATATGGCCACTTGCACTGAGTTGTAGTATTGTGATTGAGTTTCCGCAAGCAAGTTTTAGAGTATAATTTTTTGCAAAATTCACAACTGATACTATTGTTCCAACTGGAAATGTGTTCTTGCATATGAGAAACTATCCATCAAGCCATCAGGCATGTTGGGAATGTTTCACATATTTTGGAACAATATGAGTTTTAAACTCACTAATAAATGCATTCACACTATTCTATTCTGTAATCAATTCTAAACATTTCCCCATCTTTCCATCCTTTAGAGGTATTCTATATTTTAAAATCTCCTAACATCAACCATTTTTTGTCCAAACTCAGATAAAACATGTTCATGCAAACATTCACCTATCGAAGAATAGTTCCCACATAAATTGCAAAGGCCATACATGCATGAACTAGAAAGAAATAATTGTTCATTAGGTGGTTTACAAAATAAACTTCCAATAAAATCTTTCATAGTTTCAGGTGGAACATAAACACCACAATCCTACACAAGATCATTACCATGCAACATACAATGTATATATTGAAAAACATCATAATAGTAACGAAACTGAACATGAGTTTTACAACAACAAGATATTCTTTGTTTATTAATTTTAACATACTAGGGTTTGCATTTTTCAAATGATCTTTGACTAATTCGTAAATTCATTAACACAGATTCATCACTAAATTTTTTAAAGAATTCATTTTGAGTCATGTCAAGAAGATGTTTTGGATGAGGATCATGAATTTTTTATCCCACCCTTAACTTTAAAACATCTCTAGCATTTGATGAAACTCTAGTGTTATCATGCCAAAATTTTGCAATTAATTGTTTAGTTTCATCATTTAATTTCATGTCTGACCTTTGAAGTCTACCACTAAAACTCCAACAATGGTTTAGTGGATCAATTTCAATTGTGTCCCTTCTTTTGGTCGCTCTTGACAAGGTTCTACAATGTAAGTTCAAATAGCCACTTATATCACTTAACATTCTTTTGCTAACAATCATTTTGTCAACTATAGCAGTCGTTATAACTCTACGTGTTGCATTCTTATCTTTAGATCGACTTGTTTTTCCGATAGAATCGATGGCACTGGCAACAGTAGATACTACTTGCTTATATGATTCATCTTTTCTTTTTGGTTTTGCATAAATACCTAATTTTTTCATGACTTTATGCATTTTTAACATTTTTATTAATTGTAGCATTAATTGACATTGGAATCCTAACTTTTTATTATAGAAAAATTATTTATATAATCTGTTCGCATGTGTTCTAATTTGTCTCCAAGAAACTAACCCATTAAGATTATCTAGCACATTGCTATCAATAGTAAACAAATTACATTCATTTTCTTTCAGAGAGGGTGGTGTAATATTTTCAATTTTTATTTCTTTTCGTATTGGTGTATGAAATTTATATCCAGCTTCATTTAAATCAGCAATTTGATTGGCATCATAGTCATCGGGATTTAAAAACATACCAGGATTCGCATCCATGTGAACATTTGCATCAACAGTCATACCCGTGTGTGGTTCTACATTTATTGCATCCATCATGATGTCTTCAATGGTCTCATCTACAACGGGCACTGAACTAGATGCTTCAGAAGTGTTATTCAATTGTCATTGTTGTAATCTTCGATCTCTTTGGCGTTTTGCCACCTCCTCTCTTTGTGCTTGAATTTAGTCCACTGTCATTGTCCTCTTTTTTTTCTTTTGATGTTGCTTAGAACCCATCTTTACAAACTCCTCTTCAAATAATAATATCTTTTTACTAAGTTCTTCAAAAAATCATGTAAAAAATATTAAAAAGTACTGCCAAATGATGTAAAAAATCTTTGTTAGTATGGATTTCAATGATAGTGTGGTAAATCGATGCAATCTATCTTTTTTTTTAAAGTAGCGGTTATTTAGAAATGGGGGCCCGTTATTTAAATAATGGGTCCCTATTGTAAAAATGAGGGCCCGTTATTTAAATAATAGGCCCCCATTTTAAAAACGGGAGCCCGTTATTTAAATAATGATAAACAGGCAAAAAATGGAATGGGTGCCCGTTTTATAAAACGGGGGCCTGTTCTGTAAAATTTGAATCCACAACCCGCCACTTGCCTCGGGATTAGGCCCAAGATAGGCTTGGGATGGCCACACCTGAGACATGAACCTGCAAATTCAAAGCTCCATGAATGAAAGCACAAATATGAACTTCTAAAATAGTTTACGTGCCTCTAATCAGAGAATTTTTATAAGAAATTAAAACCCATTTCAGATTATACTGTCTAGATTCTAAATATGTAAATTTATTTAAAAATTGATTATTTTAACTATTTTTCAAATAATTTATACTAAATCAGGTCCATAAATTTGAAATATTAACTAATTTTCTTAATTTAATAACTTTTTTATTTTAATGAATTTTAAAAAAAAAATTATATGTCATCAATCTACACAAAATTCTTTTCTATTTAAAAAAAATAAATTCAAAAAATGCTAAGTTTACTTCAAATTATGTGGGTCGTACATGTCAAATTTTTAAAAAGATAATTACGGCCATTAAAAAATTAATTAAAAAAAAAATATTTGAAAAAAAATACAGAGAAATATGCTCATCAATCTTCAGTGTGTTACAAACGATTTCCCAAAACGGTTTGAGAATATAATTTTAAATGTGTCAAAAAGTGTGGGTCGTACACATGCATGGTATGGTCCTAAAACAGGCATTTTTAAAACATAGTTTTTAGAACTCCATTCAAAAAGTTATTTTTTATTATGTCGGTATTAAAATAAATTACATATTTGAAAAGTACACTCAGAGGGATATCTTTTATATTACTGACTTTTTCCAAGATTCAATCTCTAAGTGTTTCAAGATTTAAGCTCAAATGAGACAAAATCTGAAAAATAGGGAAAACACTTCCACTTTTTGGCCAAAAAGTGGACTCATTTTCTTGCACTGACCCCTTAACCCTATATCAGAATAACCATTTACAAAAATATCCTCACATACATAATCTCTCATATATTTTGCATCTCCTTCATTATTTCCTTATGCATATTCATATGATATCAAAATGATCTAACCAAGTAACCTATATACCCTTTACAATTTATCATGCCTTATGTCATCTTACAAAGATAATTACAATATCAATATACATGTCAGCTAGATAACATAAATACACAAATATAAAAAATAATTACTGATGCCGGATCCAAAAGATGTTGGCCTCCAATACCGATAACCTGATTCTAAACCATGTCGGCCTACATTGTCGATGACCAAAGAATTCCTTACAACCTACCAGTGATGGTGAAGTGTCTATGAAGTGCTTGGTAGTACACAAATAACCCAAAATATGAAGCCGAAATAAATTACCATGTTGCCATCAATGACAACATATTGAAACCAACCAATTGAGTGTCAATTGCCAACAGAATTTGCTTGAATGGATATGTGAAATAGGATGTCTTGAATGTTGATAGAAATCTCCTCTTTAATGGTTGAATCCTTGACTTGAATGCAACACCTATCCTTGAAAGAAAATTTGAAATTCTCAATGCTTGAATGAATTCTTGAATGTTTGAATGCTTGCACTTGATTTTGCTTTATGATAAACGTCACTTGATTTCATTTATCATCGACTTTTCTTACCATCGACTTATGCAAATAGGAGAGTAGGTGCTCCTTATATACTTGCCAATTAGGGGTGTTTAGGTAATCTCCCATCTTAGGCCGACATAGAGAAACTTTTCCCGCTTCACAACTGACAAGCTCAATGCAAGGGAGGATCAAAGGGGGCCCAAAATAGGGCTAGGACAACGGTGCCATGCCCCTGTCCTGAGAGGATAGGGGCACCACGCCCGTGCCCTAGAGGGGATAATGGCACCATGCCCCTATCCTTCCCTAATTTTGGATAGGCAGCAGCAAAAGGCAGTGCAGTATGATGAAAAATGCAATTTTTTTGATGTCTTGAGCATGTTTTGGGGCTCTGATTAGGCTTAGGGATTTGACCACTAATGCAAAGACCCAAATGTGGTCAAAAATTGCAAGGGTCGCAATTTTATGACACTACAATGCCCAGTCACCTCAAATTGAGAAAACACATATTTAATCATCGCATTAGGTACATGTGCAACAACTTTAGCACATACCAGGTATGATCTAAAGTTATTTACCACTTTGACCAAGCAAAATTCCTATTTCTCCACTATATCATACTTAAGTTTTGCGACTTGCAAGGTTTTACTAAAGAAAGTGATAGGTTTTTCAAACCCTTGATCATTCTTCTATAACATTACTGCAACGATAATATGGAATGAAGAAAAAGAGAAAAACTAGAAAGGTTTACCATACTCATAGGATTTCAACACTAGGTCTTCCTTGATGGCCCTTTTAATACCAGTGAAAGCATCCAATGCTTTAGCTATCCAATCAATCCCAACTCCTTTCTTTATCATTTTGGCAATTGGCTTCACCATCTCTGCAAAGTTACAAATGAATCTCCTAACAAAATTGATCTAACCAAAGAACGACTATATTGCCTTTACGGTCTTTAGAATTGCAATCTTGTAATTGTTGCTACTCTTTTAGGGTCTGTTCTCACTCCTTTAGAAACAATATGCCCCTCTGTTACACCAAAGTTACATTTTTTAGGATACAATGAAATACTATACTCCAATACTTTTTGTAAAAATCTTTTCCAAGTGTGCACAATGGTCTTCAACATGCTTTGAAAAAGCAGTAAGATCATCCTAGTATACAACCATGATTCCATTTATCAGGTCTACAAATGCAACCTCCATAGCTCTCTGAAATGTTGCACCAGCATTGGTCATACCAAAGGGCATTCTCACATAAATATAAGTTCCCCAAGGAGTTGTAAAAGAACTCTTGTATTGCTCTGACTCCTTAACTTTCACTTGGTGATAACCTGAGAACCCATCCATCATGGATAAGAGTTCACAACCAGACACTTTTTGTAACATAGCCCTCCATGTTTGGTAAAGGATAATTGTCCTTTAGTGAATCAATATTTAGGTTCCTAAAATCCACACACAATCTAATGTCTCCAAGCTTCTTTTTGACAAACACTAGATTTGAGACCCAGGAGGAATGTCTGATCGACTTGATTATTCTCCCTTCTCTTAGTTTGGTCAACTCTTATTGCATTTTAGGAGCTAAAACTAGATTAATTGGTCTCTGCTTCTACCTGAATGGTTTAGCACCAGGTTTCAGAGGTATTTCATGTTGGAACAAATCCTCTTTGTAAGCTATGAGATCATCATAAGGCCATGCAAAAAAATGCTTATATTTCCTAAGCAAGGAAATCAACATTGTCCTAATTTTGGGACATATCCTTTTCCCAATGTATACAATTTTTGAAGCTATTTTAGTTCCCAAATTTATCTCTTCTAAGTCCTCTTTATTAACCACTACAAGTTTCATAGCACAACTATCATTTCCATCAAAAACTCTTTCAAGAGAAACCAACCCTCTTGGAATCTTATTAGTTTTCAATTGGACTATTTCATTTCCAAATACAACTTGCTCACCATTCTCTTCCACAACAAATGTGTTGAAATCAATCTCCCAAGTCTGATATTGATCAATGCAATGCAAGAATTTAAGAAAATCATTATCATTATCAAATACCTACCAGCTACAAATATTATATGGTATTGATGGTCTATTTTTAATTTCAACCTTTGATATTCCTGCAAAAGTAGTCTCATCACTCTTCAAAGCTATATTAGCCAAAAAATCTGCCATAATATTCTTTGATATTTCTATCTAAGCAATAGAAAAGGAATAAAAAAATTCAATAGTATCCCAGACCATGAATTTATATATCTTTAGTCGCCTATTCTTTGATGAGTACTTGGATCTAACCTGGGAAACTACCAATTTAGAATCTCCGAACATAGATAAGACCTTAACACCATGCTTAATTTCTATATTCAAACCCAACAACAATGCTTCATATTCTGTTGTATTATTTGTGCACTCAACTGATAGTAAAAATGAATACTTGAAAGTCTTCCCATTTGGTGCAATAAAAACTACTCCAGCTCCAGAACCTTCCCTGCTACATGCTCCATCAAAATGCATTCTCCATAATCCCTCCTAATTATTAATTGCCTCATCAATCATTGGGTCTATATTCTGCATAATTGGTTCTACCGGTTCTACTCTAAAGTTATCAGTATCAACATCACAAAAGCATACCAAATGGTCAGGGTCAATTTCATCTATAACCTACTTAGATCTTTTTTCTCTATCAATTTGAACCAATCAGTCACCTACTCGAATAGTGGCATATGATAGATCCAGTTGTACATTACCCCCAATAGCTATTGTCCATTGCCTACACAACAACATACCATAATGCAAGGCAATATCATCTAAAGTTACATCCATTTTGTAATAAGCCTCAAGATATGATGCCAATTTCACTTCTAAACCTCGTACGGTCCCTATGAATGGAATTAACCTATTTCCCATTGCATAACATGTACCATAATGGGTATCAACTTCTAATCCTAAGTCCTTTAGGACTTTTTTTGGCATCACATTTATAGCTTCCCCAAAATATTGTTGGCAATATGAAAGAATTGATTATATGTTGCATTGATGTTTTGTCATTGATGTCAACACTACCTGTTATGATTGGTTACTGGTAGAAGAACTAGTGTTACTGGCAGAAGGGACTATCAGTTGGATACTACCGACATGTTTGGATCAATGCAATATGTTTGGTTTGATGTTTTTGGAGTATTTTTTGGTTGGTTGGTATTGACTTGATGATCAGATGCTATCATACACTCTAGTAAGCCTATACCGGTAAGGGTTTAAGGTTTTATCAGCAGAGCTTTTACTGAGAATCTTTGATAGGATGCATAAGTGGTGTTGGTGTGGCTTCTAGGAATTCAGGATGCAGAAGGTGATCTTTGTTCATGCCTCGACTGATTGGAGACATCACTTTGGCATAGTGAATCTATTTAGGTCTAGGTTATGGACCGGTATCATGTTATGTGTTCTCTACACGTTACTGGGATGATTTATGGATTGGTTAATGTTGTTTTGGTCTAAAGCCGACATGGTATATCATTGTAATGTGGATGTATGTAATGATCTTATTGTAATATCTTTTAGGTGGCCGACCTAATTGGTTTCGGCCTTAAGGTTTGTATAAATTGATGTAAGATCTCATTGTAGATCGTGGTGGTGGTAATGGTCATGGAATGAAATATCATATGCGAAGGAGATTTGTGCGATCATAGGTGATCAAATTGGGTTTATGTAAGAGGTCAAATGCCTCTGATATTGAGCTTAACCGAGACTGCAATCAGGCATGGTAGATGCTATCATTGGTAGTTAATTCTTCTATATTGTTGTCCAATTATATTGAGGTGGTTATAACCTCTCTGTAGTCAGTGAGACTCCTTTGTAATGAGTAGTACGCTCTAGGCAGTGTGCCTCCCTGCATGTGTAGGCCCCTTATTGTATCACATGCTTTATGCAAAAGTATCATCTGACTGTGGGTAGGCTTACCATCATGGTTTTTCCCTTTATCGAGTTTTCCATGTACAAATAATGGTGTTATGTGGTATTGTTGCATTGTGTTGATTCTCTGTTTCATTCTTAAGTTTTATTTCTTACCGGTATTTGTTTCTGCTATTCTGGTATTTAATATTTATGTGCTCTAGTTAAAGGTTATAAAGTGGTTTGATTAAAATAATCTATTGACAACTAATTCACCCCCCCTCTCAGTTATCCACCAGCTATTCTAACAAATCTATCATACAGTTTCTCACAAGATTATTATTTATCAATAAATTCAAATAAAAGGGATCAATCTAAGATGAGCAATTGGTGATAGTTGACCCTAAATAGACCTCAGGTGTTCCCATTTTATTTTCTTGACTAGCAATTACCTGATTATTTACCTTTCCTTGGGCTGACACAACACATGTCAACTTGTTTGAACAATGAGGGATAGTTAAAATCAAAGATATGGCACTATTCAGGTACCCTTAAAATTTCATCATTTCCATTAAGAGTACCAACACCTTAATCTGTGATAAATTTTGCACCATATCGAATGTAGGAAAATTTTGCAAAGGTATTGAGTCATTATTACTTACCTCATTCAATCCACCCTTATTCTTTTTAGCAGGAATAAGATAATTTGTCCTTCCTAACATCAAGAGCTTTGTCCTTTTGTCTCTCACACAGCCAATTCTTCTCATTCAATCCTTGATTCGTCACCTTCAAGTTAGCTGGGGATTCCTTCACAAACAAGCCACCTAGTTGTCCTTGTTTAGCATTAACAGTTCTATTTCTTAGCTAATAATTTCTTCTAGCTTGAGCCACAACAACAATTATAAGTTCTCTAATTTATTCTTCAAATGGCCTTCTCAAATTTACTTCCTCTAAATTACATCTTGGAATCTCAATTTCTATCTTCCCCACTAATGTGGAGGCAATAGACTGGAAGGATGACCTTCATCCAACCAACCTCTAAGGATTGCAAACTCAACCAAAACCCTACTACCAAAGGGTCCTTACATAACACCAAGTCAATCAATGGTTCAATGACACTAAAAAATTCCTTGGGAGATTCAAGGGCTCCAATATGTCCACTTACAAACAACTAACACTCTCAAGTCTTGTGTGACTACACACACCCTTGCATACATGAGTGGGCTACTACTAGGCTTTAGGGGTTTGAATGGCCCACTTGATCAATTCAATACAAAAACCCTTGGAGGGGTGTTCTCACAACACCTTAACACAAATTAAACTGTATTTCATGGTTTAGACCCACTGGAACATCAATTTTGACTCACTTTCCCACAAACAGAACCGGTTGCAATTAGGCCTCCATTTGAAGGAATTAGGTGATAACTTTTGACACCCTGAGGATCTAGGAAAAAAAATTATATTTTTAGGTACCCTTTTAGAAGTTCTCAAAAATATCTCAATTTATAGTACCAAACCAACTTGTAGATATCCCAACCAATACTGCACTAACAGAGCTAATAGGACTATTAGTCCTATTTGACTGAACACCTATCACATACTTGCTTGGTTCAACTAAAAGATGACTATCCCTGACCATTAAATGTTTTGTCAACCTCCAAAATACTCCTTTATCATAGTGAAACCCCTTTCCAGTGCTCTACCACTCAACTCTCTTGCACTGCACTCATAAAAATCAGTCTGCCACATAGAGATGGCAGACCTAGGGTTAGTTCTCCATCCTCTTCGCCCTATTGTGTTCCCTTAATGGATCTTAGAATTGACATATGGTATAGTGGAATATCATCTCCTATAATGGTAGAGTGTTCAGCTAAGGATTGATAGGCCAAAACCCATTATTACAATCAAACCCTAGGGGTTTGAGGGTTTTAGGCTACTCGATAGAGATTTTCTTGTAGAATGGGGCAACGATAACTTCAAGGCTTCACACCAAATGAAAAACAAAGGTAAAACAATCTATTTTTAGGATCTATGTGATGATGATTCTTTCCAATCCACCTTCAGTATGCAATCAATAGAAATTAGATGATTTCCTGCATTTCCAACAATTTTGATGCTTCAATTTCCTTCTCAAAACAATCAAATCAACACACACTTACATATTTCAGGGTTTGGGGTCCTTAAAGGTGTAACCTCAAACAAATACAACCTCCTTCAGCCATTTTCCAAACTGGACTGACTGTTGGAGAATCATGACTTACAAAAAGTGCAAAATTGTCATGTCAACAAATTGACAATATGATAATTTTTGCATCACTCAACCAACTTAGACTCTAGACTATCATAGTCCCCCAAAATTATTGGGTTACTTTAAACATTTTGCTAAACCATGACCTTAAACACATTGAAATAGGTCCAAATAGATGTGAAAGGACCATTAGAACCAACTTTTACATTATTACATCAATTTGACCCCTTTTGACTCATTTGCACAATGTTGGCCAAATCAGGACCTTCCTAGGACCATCTAGACAACTTGATTACATAAATGTTCAAATGACCTTATTACAATGCTATTGGTCTCATTAGACCTTATTTGACATAAAAACCATCTAGAACTCAAAATGTTCATATTTGACCCCATATAGGTCATTGGAATCAAGGGGTACACTTGGTTCACTTGATGCTCCTGCACCATACTCCCCCCCTTGAAAAATCCTCATGTCCCATGAGGGAACATCAACTCTAACCTTCTGAAAAACCTACAAGAAACTAATTAAAACTAGAATAAAAAAACCAATTAGTCCACAAAGGAACGCCAACCACCATAGTACTTGGTGGATACCAACAATCTTCAATAGGTGCTTCCCCTTGCACCTTCTTCTCCACTTCCCCAGCCTTTGTTTGTTGTACCTTCTCCTTCTTACCTGCAACATCAGCTTTTTCCTTCACCACATCTTATACAAATGGACATAAAACTGAACCAACCATTATACCTTCACACAAATTATCTTTTCCAACCCTTTTTATCCATGACTTGGCTACCAACTCTTCATCCTCAAGCAATGTCTTCTTCCCAAACATGACAATTTTGTTCTTACCCTTGACACCATCATTAATTGGTCATAAAGTGTACTTAACCCCATCCTTTTCAATAGTATAAGTGTTTCTCCTACCATCATAACTAATATGGTTCTCTTATTGCCAAGGTCTACCAAGTAAAATATGGCTACATTCCATGGGTAAAATGTCACATATAACACTCTCCTTATATTGACCAATCTAAAAATAAACCCTTTCTTGTTCCTTAACCAATAGACTAACAACATCATTGACCCAAGAAACTCTATAAGGATTATTATGAGGCAATCTTTCCAAATGTAACTTGTTAACCATTTCAGTAGTAACAATGTTATCAGTGGAGCTAGAATCAACAACAAGAGTACACACTTTACCTTTACATTGACACCTTGTTCTAAAGAGGCTCCTTCTCTCAATGGGTTTAGATTCTTGTGAGGTCTTCAAGATATGCTACTTGATCATCAAGCACTCACCAACTTCTGAATTGCATACAACTTCCCTTGGACTACTATCAACCTCCTCCTCCTCTTGAGCAAATGAAACCCTCTTGTCAACCTTAGATGATAATGATGTTGTCTTTTCAGGACACTTAAAAGAAGGATGACCATATTCATTACAATTATAACATCTTCCTAAATATAATTAGAACCTCTACCAAATCTACCTCTATTTATGAAATCCACCTCTAAAATCAAAAAATGATTGTTCTTTACCTTTGCTTGTATCACCTTGATCCTCATGGGTCTGTTTTTATGAAGGAAATGCACCTCTACCTCTATTATTCTTGTTGCCTCTTCATCTTGTATATTTCTCTTACCTTCTTTTGACTTTCTCCTCAGCTCTGAGTGCCAATTGGAAACAATCTTCCACACTTTTAGGGTCAACAATCACCAACTCATCTTGAATATTGAATCTAAGACCACCAAGTTACTTAGCCACCTTTTCAACTTCATCTTCATCCCTTCCTACTCTTATACTCAACTTATAAAACTCATCAGTATATGCCTTCACATCTAAATCCCTTTGTTTTAAAATTTGCAATTTCTTAAACATTTGAAGTTCATATTCTCTAGGAAGAAATTTACCTTTAAGTTTTGCAACCATCCTATCCCAAGATATGATATTGGCTTTGCCTTTCTTTCTTCTTTTCCTGTTCATAATCCCACTATAGGAGAGCATGTCATTTCAACTTTGTCTTTGCCACTTTGACCCTCTAATCCTCTGGCACCTCTTCACTCTCAAAATAAGTATCTATGGCTGCTACCCAATCAAGCAACTCTTCTTCATTTAGATTCCCACCATACATAGGTAGGTCAACTCTTGCCTTCTACTAATCACCTTTTACTACCTTTAACAATCTGAGTGTCCATTGCTCCTCATGATCTACTTTTTCTTCCTCCTATGCTTCTTGGAACTCCTCTTCTTCTTCCTATTCATCACTCACATCTCCTATATCAACATTCCTTCTTTGATTGGAATCTAAGGCTTCAAGACTTGCCATCACCACATTATAGAATTCTTGCAACCTTGCACTCTTCTCCTTCAACTCTTATAACTCTCTAGCAATACCCACACTCTTAGTAGGCATCTTGACTTCAACCACTTACTTACCCTTATCTCAAAACCCAACTATCTTCTTTAGGGACTTACTTCCTTTCTTTGATACCAATATGATGCATAGGCAATAGACTGGGAGGATGACCTTGAACCAACCAACCTCTAAGGCTCACAAACTCAACCAAAACCCTACTACCAAAGGGTCTTTACACAAAACCAAGTCAAGCAATTGTTCAATGACACTAAAAAATTCCTTCGGAGACTCAAGGGCTCCAATATGTCCACTTACACACAACTAACACTCTCAAGTCTTGTGTGACTACACACACCCTTGCATACATGAATGGGCTACTACTAGGCTTTAGGGGTTTGAATGGCCCACTTAACCAATTCAATACAAAAACCCTTGGAGGGGTGTTATCACAACACCTTAACACAAATGAAACATGATTTCATGGTTTAGACGCACTGAAACATCAATTTTGACTCACTTGCCCACAAATAGAACTGGTTGCAATTAGGCCTCCGTTTGAAGGAATCATGTGATAACTTTTGACACCTTGAGGATATAGGGAAAAAAATCATATTTTTAGATACCCTTTTTGGAGTTATTAACAATATGTTAGTTTTTGGTACCAGACCAACTTGCAGATATTCCAACCAATACTGCACTGACAGACCTAATAGGGCTATTAAGCCTATTTGACTGAACACCCGTCACATACTTTCTTGGTTCACCTAAAATATGACTATCCATAACCATGAAATTCTGTGTCAACTTCCAAAATAATCCTCTATCACATTCAAACCCCTTTCCAATGCTCTACCACTCAATTCTCTCGCACTGCACTCATCAAACCGGTCTGCCACATAGAGATGCCACACCTAGGGATAGTTATCCATCCTCTTAGCCCTATTGTATCCTCTTAATGGATCTTGGAATTGACATATTCTATAGTTTCCTATCATCTCCTATAATGGTAGAGAGTTCAGTTAAGGATTGATAGGCCAAAACCCATTATTACAATCAAACCCTAGGGGTTTGAGGATTTTAGGCTACCCGATAGAGATTTTCTTGTAGAATGGTGCAATGATAACTTCAAGGCTTCACACAAAATGAAAAAAAAGGGTAAAAAATTTAGTTTCAATATTTATTTGATGATCATTCTTTCCAATCCACCTTCAGTATGCAATCAACAAAAAATAGATGATTTCCTGTGTTTCCAATAGTTTTGATGCTTCAATTTCCTTCTCAAAACAATCAAATCAACACACAATTACATACTTTAGGGTTTGGGGTCCTTTAAGATCTCACCTCAAATAAACACAACCTCCTCCAACCATTTTTCAAACTGAACTAAACATTGGAGAATCATGACTTACAAAAAGTGCAAAATTATCATGACAACAAATTGACAATATGACAATTTTGCATTACTCAACCAACTTAGACTCCAGACTATCATTGTCCCCCAAAATGATTGGGTTACTTTCAACATTTATCTAAAACATGACCTTAAACACATTGAAATAGTTCCAAATAGACCTGAAAGGATCGTTGGAACCAACTTTTACATTATTACATCAATTTGACCCATTTTGACTCATTTGCACTATATTGGCCAAATCAGGACCTTCTTAGGACCATCTAGACAACTTGATTACATGAATGGTCAAATGAACTTATTACAATGTTATTGGTCTCATTACATGTTATTTGAAACAAAAAACCATCTAGAACTCAAAATGTTCATATTTGACCCCATATAGGCCATTGGAATCAGGAGGTACACTTGGTTCACTCGGTGCTCCTACACCACCCACCACATAATCTTCAGAATCAGAGAATACTTGTTTCTCAAATGTAGCATGATGTTTCCTTTTACTATTTAGATCATTACTATCTATCTCATCATCTGATGATTCATACTCATGCGATGTAACATTAGGTCCCAAGGATATCATATTTATAGTGTGCTCATCATTACAATGTTGATTGCAATTTTCCCCATCATCCTATATTGCCAAAGCAATGTTGCATTGAACAGGTGAGTGAGGAAAGTCAAATGCACAACACAAAGGGGCTTCATCTATCATATTAGCACTTGGTCTTTTCAATGGATCAAGGGTATCTTTATTGGTAATCCCCCTTTGATTATTTGCATTACCAATGGGTTTACCATCACGCCAATTTGTGTGATAAGGCATATCATGCAGTCTTGGTCTATCATTTCTCTAAAAACTAATCTTATCATTTGGTATTCCTTTCTCACCTCTCACAACCTTGTAACTCAAATCCTTTATAGAAGTCATTACCTTGTCAAGTTTGTCTTCTTCTTTCAATTGCTTCCCTTGATACCCCTTTTGATTCTATAAGATTTGTACTTCATCTCTCTTTCCATTTTTGCTTGCAACTTTCCTAATGTTTTCAATACTAATCTCTCCTTTGAAATTATCTCTCAAAGATGGGGGTTCTCTGGACCTTAACTCATATCCAAACTTAGGATCAAATTACTTCCTATAAAATGCAAGGCACATTTGATCACTTGTCCTCAAATGATGTGGTATCTTATTTAAGATCCTTACAAACCTTGTATTGAATTTTGCTAACATTTCATTTTGATTTTTTGGAATGATAGTAATCTCCCCCAAATTGAATCTTACACTAGTGTGATCTCCATATTGTTCCCTGAATACTCTCTAAAATTCAGTTCAACTACTAATGTTTACATTTGGAAGGCTCCTATACCAGTCTCTAACATCATCTATCAATGACTGCATAAAAAAATACATCAGGAAATCTTCATGTTCAACCTCAAAATTATCCATAACATTCATAAAAGCCTTAATATGGTCTTCACCCATCAGCTCAACACTTCTTGAAAATTTTGACAATTTTGTTCTTATATCATTGTCCAAAGGATTAGGATATCCTTGAATCCCAATAAATTCCAATTTCCTATATCTATCTAAATGAAGAGGAGGTCTACCAAAATGATTGGCTCCTGCATTCTTTTGAATTTTTGTCTCTTGGTTAGGTTCTGTAGCATCCTAAAATTGCACCCTTTTCAATTTTGACCACATTCTAGGCCCTCATCTTACTGGTGTCTTCCCCCATGCTTGATCAGGACCTTTTTATGCCTCCCCTATGCAACCAAAATTCATTTTTCATCATTCACCTTGCATGGCCACCTTGATCCTGCTCCAAAACAGGGTAGGACTAGGGCATGGTTCCCTAGGATTCCCTAAAGGGGAGCTATCTTGACCCATCTCCCTTGGACCTATCTCAAATATGAGCATTAAATAATCCCCTATGTCGGCCTCTATCAAAAAATTAAACAATATTTGACAATAGGAAAGTATATAAGGATATTTTTTCCTTTCATTTGCCAATGCATCAATCATAAGGCGATAGCATGACAAGGTGGAGAAGGCAAGAATATTACATTCAAGCATCAAACATTCAAGCATTCTTCATTCCTTAAGGCTACATACTCTTCATTTATTCATTGGAGAAACATTGCATCATTCATTTGTAACCATTTGTGTATTAGGGTTTTGTCATGTTCATGCCATTTCATACAACATATGTGATTACATCTAAGAAGAAAAGCATCATCATCATCTATTGTAGATCTGAAGGTATACCTTTCTATCATTTTATTTTAAGAATTTGCAGTATTTCATTCAAGGTTGATTCCAAACCACGGTTTGACTTAGGCAAACCCCTATTCCCAAGCCCCCTTTCTTCTTATTTCAGTGTGAGGGAAATAGGTACACAACTGTACTTCTGGAATTAATCTTTATTCGTATAGACAGAAAAACCCTTTTTGACATGTGGAAATTTTGGAGGACCGATAGGAGCATGCCCCTATCTAGACACACAGTCCCTACAACTTTTGCCGAATTTCATAGAGAAACTCTAAATCATATCAAACTTCTCAGATCTAGGTGCACGGTTGAATTGTGAATTTGTGGCTCACTGTTTTACCCATTTCATCTTCAATTCTAGCACTTTTCCTATTCAACTTACAAAAGAGGGTTGAACACATTCCAAAGACAATAAATACACTTAGTATTTAGTCCTTGTATCATTTTAGGATTAGATCTAATAGATTCATCCCCCTCTTTTGAATGTAAAGTTTTCCCAAGTCAAAATTGAACCTTTGTAAAGTTCCCACCTTTCTCCCAAGTGGTAAATCTGGCTAAGGTTCTCCAATTTTCCACTTTACAGGTTCATTTTGAGGAACATTAGGGATAATATGTTATGGGGCTAAAATTTGGGGATTCACATGAGTAACAGGAACTTGGATTTCAGAAATTATGTTGTGATGTTGAACCTCCATATTTTAAAATTGTCTCAACAATTGATCATAATATTGATGTTGTAATATCAATTGTTGATACAACTAGTTTTGTTGGTTATCTAATTATTGAGGTAATGGTATTTGGTTGACTTGAGGCATTGTGGTGCTATGGTCAAGTAACTAAGAAGCTGGTTGTATCAAAGGCATAGAAACAAGAGGTACATTAATAGATGCTGATACAACAAGAAGAGGTGCCCTTCTGTTTGGATGGTTTACACTCACAGGTTGTGGGCCTTCTTCACTTGTTGATAAATCAATATGGGATTCACTAGTACTTCTCATCTTGAACATTGGGTAAAGTGAAGGTTTAACACCTTTTTTAGTCAATTTATCTAGATCTCATATCCTTTTAAGAAGCTTATCTCTCCTTACCAATATCTCTTGTCAAGTATATTCCTCTTCTAATTCCTCAACCTCTTCCTTTAATACTTGGTCAGAGATTTCTCTAGTTTTTATCCTTGAGGTTGAACACACATTTGAGTCAATCAAAACAGCTTTCCCTTTACCTTGAGATGTTGTAACACTTATCATGGGCACAATTGATATAAGAGGTTCCATGATATTATTCACACACATGTCAACAAACAAATCTTCACTCTATTTTTTCCTTGTTTTTGATTTAGCTCTTAATTGACCCTTACAAGTCTCTTCATCTAACTTATCTTGGAAACCCTTCGCTATTTGCTCTAGTCTCGCATTAAACTATTTTACTTTGTCTTCATGTGCCTCCTGATCCTTGGAGGATTTCTTAAGGGGCTCATTGTAAGAGGTGATCTTGATTCCCTACTCTCCATCATAACACACCTTGTCACCATCATCGTTATAATGATAATAACTCATCCCCTTCAAAATTTTAGAATAATATTTGAGAGATCTAGAAGATTGTTCATCAAGAAATGACCTATGATGGCCATACATTAAAGGAGTTGTAGAATCATTCTCAATATAAACCATATTAGGATTCAAAGTTGGTGTACACACATTTTTAGAAAAGGAACCATACCTTCCTATATTTCCTTTAGGATTCCATTTCTGATTCTGCTCGTGAGGAGGTGAATTGGGACATCCTTGACATAAAGATCTCTTCTCGTACATATTTTCCTTCTCTTGATTCACAAATAATTGCAATCTCTTGGTTCTAAAACCTTTGGAGACTACTTCACACACTACCTCTTCCTTTTTCATACAATATTAGAGTCTTTTAAAATCAATCAGAGTCAAAACCCTTTATTGGGGAATGATAAAAAATAGTATATCTAAGAACAATCAATATACCCATTCAATGTATAATTCAAAATCAACTCAGGTGTATCTTAGAACATCAAATAGAGAGTTTGTTTAGAAGCATGATACACAAACTTCTCTATCAAGGATAACATGGTAGGTATAAATAAGAAAACCTACGTCTAGATCTTGAACATACAATGAATCATGACCCATCCCAAGCAAAGTCACCATTTTTGTTGGTGTTTCCAAATGACTTCTTAAGTTTATCTAAGAATTAACCTTCTTCCTTCAATGAGAGATCAAGATCATTGGCCAATTGGCAAGGATATTAAGACAAGATGGACAATCCTTCTACACTTCGGTCTCTGCAAGACCCAAGTGGGTTAACCTACAATGTCTCTCAAAAATACAACATACTAGACTTGTATTGCTTTAAAAAATAGACGATTCTTAGTGATACATAACTAATACAAATAAGCACTAAGAATTGGCCCTATTCCCCTTATTTCACAAGATATTATCAACTGAGACCCAAATCATTATTACAAACAAAAGTAAAACAAAAGAATAATTACTTGAAAAATATTGTGGTTACTGAACAAATATATCATCAAACCAGTGTGTTATTCATTGGCACAAAGTCATATTCTTGATAGATTGACAAAAGTCACATCTAATTTCCTGAATATAAAGGCCTTACAAATATATCTTGTAGAAATCCCTTATGAATCATACTTAAAAAATCATATAACTATTCCTCAATTGTTCTAATAAGATATCATAATTTAATTTCTTCCTTAAAGAAAACCTGAATATCACATCACACATCTACAGTAAACCCATAGAGACATTTTCATTTGTCTTTAACAAATAAGAGCATTCAATTGAGAAACAATAGATACAATAAAATTCACTAAGATATCTCTATTAATATCTATATGTGCAATAGTGTCATATGCCATAAAAAAGATAACACTATTTCAAGAAAAACCCAACTAAACCGCTTCCAATATAATCTCATAACCCCTACAAAATGGTCGAGAATTCCCTTTTATAGAAAACAAGGTAGCACAATGCTTCCAACCAATACTAAACCACATGTCACCATCTAACTTCATCATCATGGGATGAAACATGATAGTTATCTCGAAGAAAAACAAAGATAAGGAGTACTATAACAAAACCATGCTTTAAAAGGAATCATTACCCATTTTAGTTACAACCTCTTTGACTGGTCATATTACAAATAAGAGATAGTTTAACTTAGTTGCAACATAATTTCATGAAAGAAAAAGAACATCTTCCAGCTGACAGAAGTACCTTTCATGTCTCGTTTTTATGTAGAAAAGAAGGTCTGACAAGCATCCATATGTGTGTTGTGTTAGAACCCTAAAATTCCTGACAAAATCTTGCATTTCTTGACTTGTAAAATCTTGAGATCACTTTCCTTGTTTTTCATCACCAAAATTTTGTATTCAAATGAAGGGAAAAGCCTATCCTAAAAGCATAATTCCATATGTTTCAGTCTATCCCTAAGAACACTTGTTTGAGAAGAATGGTTTATTTATCAGGCGAGGTTATTATTGTTACAAGTTCATTAATGAAAGACATGACTAACAAAGTGTTTATGGTAAAAATGGAAACAACAACATTGAAAGACTAAATGAATTCAACCACAAAACCTTAACCTAACAACAACAAAGATCCACCATAACATATGAAGATTACCTAAGACAATGCAAATCAAATAAAATCACAAAGATTATACCATCACATGTCCAGTAGGGTTTGGATCTCCATTCTTCCTATCTCCATTGATCTTGCTTGATATATTTGCTCTCAGATTTTATATGTGCACAAGAGCTCAACAAAGAACAGAAATGTGGTTGCAAGTAGGCTTGGTCGCATATGAAAGCGTAGTTGGTTATTGATAATGAAGGAAATGTCTCCTTATATAGAAGACACTAAGAAATGGAGGGATAAGATTAAGAGGTGTAAAAGATAAATGGTCAGCTAGGATTAGAGGGTAGGTAGAGAAAATAAGAAAATAATGAGAGGATAGGTAGTGTAGGAATTAAGAGATGAATGACATGTGTCATAGGTAGAAAAGGCTAATGAATTAATTAAATAAATAAAGATTTATTTAATTAATAGAGGAAATGGGATCATTTAAATAAATAAAAGTATTTATTTAATTTAGAAAAAGACAATTTAAATAAATAAATGTATTTATTTAAATGAGAAATAAGGCAAGAAGAGGATAAATGAATTAATTAAATAAATAAAGATTTATTTAATTAATAGAATAATTAGGCTTAAATAATTAAATAAATAAAGATATTTATTTAATTAGACAGGACAATTTTAGGTGTCTACATTTTGCCCCTCTTTGAGATAATGAGGCTTGTCGTGTTGTTTCAAAGAAGATAAGATGAACTGATAAAAAGTTGCCCCAAGATGGGAATGTTATGCCCCCTTGAGAGATTGGATGAAAAATGTCTGAAAAGATCACAGACAATCTCTCAATAAGAAAGAAAGGCTAGAATGGACTGACCGGATATGATAGAATGATAGAGTCACGGGATAAAGAAGACTGACACGAGAGACTAGGGCTAGGGTAGTCTATAAGATAGACTACGAGGAAAAACATCCTCATTTTCATCCACACATCTAAGAGATCAGAGTGCAGAGAGAGCAGAGAGCAGTCAACAACGATGGCATTGGTGCATAGATTCGATCGCGTTCGTTGATTTCATAGGCCAGCAGATGTAGGAGAGCCAATAAGTACTGGAGAACCTCCTTGTACCTTTGGTGCATTAATTATTGTCATAAATGCATGTCAAGTAGGGTAATAAATGTACATTAGGTATGTTGCAAAAAATGTCAAGTAGATAAAAAATTGGGAAGGTGCGTCTGCGTTGGTGCCAGGTGCTTCTGGGTAGGTTAGGCGTGTCTGCGTAGAATGTAACCACGTCTATGATTTTAAAAGTGTCTATGTCAAATGCGAGTGTGTTTGCAAAGTGCAGGTGCATATATGCAGGGCAAGCATGTCTATGCAGAACATAGGCATGTTTGTGTGTTTCAGGCATATCTATGAAATGCAGAAATGTTTGTGAAGTATGTAAGCGGGTTTGTGTCATGAATGCATGTTTATGTCTTCAAGGCCAAATTGGTAGTTCTATTATAAACATACGCTATCAATTGGATAAGCTGCTAAGAGGATAAAATCAAGCAGGTCCTCTGGGGAAGACTAGGGTAGCAGATAGGGCAAGGATTGACAATTTTGTGATAGAACATATGTTGCTAATCAGGAAACTACTTAAGAGGATACACTCAAGCAGAGGCCCTAGAATAGGATAGATTGAGGCACTTTGTGATGAACATGGAGTACCATAGAAATTGACAATTTTGTGATAGATTATATGTTGCCAATTGGATAATGCTGAAATTGACAATTTTGTGATAGAATATATGTTCTCAATCAAGAAACTACTTAAGAGGATACACTCAAGAAGAGGCCCTATAATAGGATAGATAGAGGCACTTTGTGATGAACAGGCAATACCAGTAGGATAAAAAGTGGCACTTTGTGATGAAGAGGGAGTACCACTAAGATAAAAAGTAGCACTTTGTGATGAACAGGGAGTACCACTAGGATAAAAGAGCAACACTTTGTGATGAATAGGGAGTACCACTAGGATAGAGTGCCATATGATAGATATAAGCACTAAGATAAAAAGAAACACTTTGTGATGAGTAGGGAATGCCAATAGGATTGACATAGTTGATTTTATTGACTGCAGGAGGACCTACCAATGCTAGAGTCATGGGAGAGATTCCCTTTGACTCAGAGTTTATGATCAGAGATGAGATTCGAGGATAGAGCAGCAGTTGAGATCATGGGACTGTGATATATTATGTATGTGCCTAAGTTTCAAGTGAACATGGGATTTTTTACTGCGCTAGCTAAGAGACGAAACTTAGAGACTAGCACTTTTCATTTGTCGATGGGTGAGATGACAGTCACCTTAAAGGATGTGTATAGGATACTGCGGATACTGATTGATGGGGAGTTAGTTCCTTATGATCAAGATGGAGACAGAGATGCACTGAGATGAGTGTTTTAGGATCCAGGACTAGAGATGAGGGTTGGACATGTGGCTTGGGATACCATGACATAGATAGGATTGGCACTATCAGTGGTGCTGGCAGGAGTGATCAGTGGGTTTCCCTGTTCGGATAGGGTAACACGAGGGTTGGCAGTGGGATGGGAGAGGACTCTGGAAAAAAAGGTGACTAAGCACACCAGGTTTGCATGGGGGCCATGTTTGCTAGAACACTTGTACTATGAGCTGCATCAATTTGTGTATCACGGATCAGTAGGATTGGGATGCAGAGTGACACTGTTGTAGGTATGGGCTTATGACCATCTACCAGTTACATGACCAATACACTTTAAAGGCAGAGGACATGGGCATAGCTATGTACATTTATATGATATGATTACATCACAACCATGGATTGGGAGACTGGAGTATTGGTGCCAGGTGATTGATGAGGTAGAAAATGTGGTATGGAGGCCTTACATAGACTATGAGGAGTGGAAGGATGACGCAATGGAGCTGCCATATGTATTCTAGAGCAGTAATCTAATAAAGAGGACATCGTATATCATTGAGTGACAGTTGATTAATAGGGTATGTAGGCAATTCTTCAAGATACAATGGATGCCATGGGGTTCAGGGATGTATGCATGGATAGTGAGGGATCAGGTGCATTTGGGTCCATTATTATCTTATGATTAGGTAGTGACATAGCTGCAGGAGATGGTTCCTATGCCTTGGGACATATGGGCGAATGTGGAGGATGTAGGGATGGATGCAGAGTACACTGCATATTGAGCAGAGCATCCATTTCCATGGTTGATGGATCCAGGGGAGTTGATAGATGGAGATGATGGAGGTGATGGTGATGATAGTGGAGATGGTAGAGGTAGAGGTCAACGAAGGCAGGGCACAGTGGTAGAGAGGAGAGTGGCTCCGAGGAGAGAGGGAAAGAGGAGAGACAGGATCATGTAGTGAGGGGCAGAGGTGGATTGCCATTATAGGTGCCAACAACACAGGTTCATAGACAGGTACAGGCTCCTAGATAGGTATAGGGATGGGGATAGGGATAGGGACAGGAGTAGCCACAGGGACAGGGTGAGGGGGGAGAGGAGGAGGATGAGCTACTATCCTTGAGGGAGATCTTCTTGGGACAGGCATATGAGATCCAGGATCTAGAGAGGGATACAGCTAGACTCAGGAGACAGCTGAGGGATACTGAGCGAGAGAGGGATCGGGCTATTCGGTGCTATATGGATGTTGAGATAGCATTAAGGGCAGGGAGGCAGGCAATAGAGGACACAAGGGCTAGATATGCCTATGTTCTATGGGCAAGGGAGCAGATAGCTTACTGGCGAGACCTATACTATGGAGTGGTACCACTAGATCAATGGGCTAGGAGATTCTTGAGACCATCGTGGATTGCAATTACCTTTGGAGGGAGAGACAGGAGACATGCATCTAGCGGTGGGCTCATTGGTCCTCCACCACCACTAGATAGAGGGGGCAGGAGAGATGATCCTAGGACAGGTCCTTCCAGGGCTCAAACTCTGTCGAGGCTAGCTGGCTCCGAGGGAGGGAGTTCATCATAGCCTTACAGGGCTCCCTATGTATTAGTTTTGTACCATTTTGTATGATGACACCTTCGGGTGATTGTAGCCATATGATTTTGACATAATTGTATCATGACACTTATGATTTTGAGATATATATATGAGATGATTCATCCTTGCGGAAGCTATATGCATGTGTACCTATGCAATGTTGGTTCTATGTGATGTATGTTTCTATGTGATGCTTATGATATGGATGCAAATATGTACATGATGAAATGTAATATTTTTGTTCTTTTATGTTTTATATGTTTATGCAAATGCAAATGTGAATGTATGAAATGAAGATGAATATGACAATGCAAATAACTATTTGCATGATGAAAATGTAAAGTGTGCTAACATGTGTTGTGCGCAGGATGTGATGTAATTGTGATATCTATATGTGTGTATGAAATGCTAACATGTGATAATGCAGGTGCAATCTACATGAAATGCAGATATTTTTGGTGTGTCATTATTCTCAGTCATGTGATAATGGACTACATGGACTTGAGAAGGACGATGGAGGTCAATCAAGAAAGGGGGATGGAAGATAGAAGATATGGGAGTGAAAGAGCTTCTTGTGCTATTATCATCATTGAGCTTTATTATGGCAAATAGGTTATGACAATCCAAATAGTTGTTGGACCCAGAAAGTCATTGTACCCATTTGCATGGAGATCAGATAGTCACAGAAAAGGAATGCCCTAGTTCATAGTAGACTCACAGTGTCCTCATATCCTTGGACAAGTCATAGCATTACTAAGAGACAATCCACAGATAGCAAAGAAAAATAGGTGATGATACCCCATCCTCACCTTTCTATTCAAAGACATCCTAGAGATAAAATCTCTAGTCAGAGACATCCCAAAAAAGCTAAAAGACAAGTCACCAAAAAGATAAAATCAAAAGAAAATGAAGACTTGACACCAACATCCACTGTAGTCCTCAAGTTTAGTGTCTCTTGTCACTTGTATAAGTCTATTTGATTGTGGCCACAATGTTTTCATTCACAGAAGGATAGATAGCACTGAACCATAATGTTGTCTAAGTTTGTTGAAAGATTTGTTTTGTTGAAGCCCATTGCTTCTTGTGTCTCATCTGAAACTGACTAAATCCATAAAACTAATACTTTTATTGTGGAGAAGATGGATTTGGCAGTGCAAGTGTTGCTTTATTATGGATTGTGCGTGGATAGACTGAAGAAAATTGGAAGAAACTATACTCCTTGATATGTGTGATGCTCTTAGTTCCACACCCATCACTAGACGTAGGATTTGCCTTAGCCACAGATAGGAGCTGATTTATTATCAATGGAAAGGGGTGAAAAAGAGGGATTATTATGAATGGCTAGCCAATCTTAGGTAGATAAATAACAAGCCAGGATGAGAATAGGTATTTTTATTATGAATGGATAGGTTGTGAGTGTGTGCAAAAGTGAAAGGATGAGATTGAATCCTAAAGGAGGGAGGAGCAATGTCTCTATGCATGGTGCCAATGACCCGGTTTTCACCATGGTACTTGCCCAAGGTGCCACCGAAGTGGTTTTCACCATTGGATGAAATGCTTTTTTATGTACTTTTTTTTATTTTTCAATTTTTTTTGTGTCACAAGGTGCCTATTTGTCAAGTTTTCACCAAGTAATGATTTTTTATGTTTATGATTTTTTTTTTGTATTTTGTATTTTTGAATTATGATATGTTGAAGAGCTATGTGTAAAACCTGTGAAGGTGCATGTTGTTGATAGGATCCTCCAAAGGTTCGCCCTTTGTGGTTGAGAGGTGATATGCACCAGATCCATAGGTTGTTGTAATGATGTAAGGACCAAGCCAATTTGGTTCGAACTTGCCCTTCTTCTCTCTGTCTTCCTGATTTTTGGGATTTTCCTTGAGAACTAAGTCACCTACCTCAAATGTGTGAGGCTTTACCTTGTGATTTTAACCGTGACTCATTCATTGTTGATAAGCCTTGAGATGATTAAAAGAGGTTTGTCTTCGTTCATCCAATAATTCTAGTTCTTGTAAGTGAGAGACCCTGTAGTCTTCATCATTGATAATGTTTTGCAAAGAAACTCATAAAGATGGTAGCTCGACCTCAATAAACAAGATAGCTTTAGTGCCATAGACAAGTGAATAAGGTGTGGCTCTTTGTAGGTGTGTGAAAACTTGTGCAATAAGCCCAAAGTGTGGGATTAAGTTGGATATGCCAATTTTGACCAGCATCATCGATTGTCTTTTTGAGGATTTTATCATAGTTTTATTAGACGCCTTAGCTTGACCATTACCTTGGGGGTAATAGGGAGTGGAGAAATGATGAGTAATATTGAAGCTATCACAAAGTTCATGAACATCATGGTTTTTGAAGGGATGTCCATTGTTGGTGATGATGTAAAGAGGAATACCGTACCAACAAATGATATAGTTAAAGATGAATGTAGCAATCTATTTTCTAGTGACTTGTGTAAGAGGCATGGCTTCAATCCATTTTGTGAAATGCTTTATGGCAGTGATAATGAATTTGTGGCCATTGGAAGAAGGAGGGTGAATCTTGCCTATGAGATCGAGTCCCCACTGATAGAAGGGCCAAGGAGTCACAATCGGTTGAAGTTCTTGTGCTGGTGCATGAATAAGGTCTCCATGAATTTGACATTGCTTACATTTCTTGACAAACTAATATGAATCTTTTTCCATGTTGGGCCAGTAGTACCCAGTCCTGATGAGTTTCTTGGCTAAGGTAGGACCACTAGAATGTGGACCACATATTCCTTCATGAACTTTGCGTAATGAAATTTGAGCTTCGTACCTTTCTAGACATCTAAGGAGAGTGCCATCTAAACCTCGACGGTATAGGATATCGACTAAAATGATGTATTCGGAAGATTGGCGAATGAAAGTGCGATGTTGGTTGTTGGATAAGTTAGGAGGAAGGGTGTTGTTATTAAGGTATGTGAAAATGGAACTGTATAACTAGGAATCAAGACCAACAACACATATCATCTCAGTAGGAGTGATCTCATACGAGGGAACCAAAAGGTTATCCACCAAGAACTCATAGCGGGTTTCATTCTATGGTAGATCAATCAGTGAAGCAATAGTAGCCATGGTATCTATGGCTCAATTCTACTCTCTTGGTATCTTCTCAAAGGTTAGCTTCATGAAGTGTTGCTTGAAGTCATCTACCATTTTCTTGTAAGGCATTAATTTTTCATCCTTTGTTTGGTAGTCATCAGTTGCTTGATGAATTACTAGTTGAGAGTCCCCAAAAACATCAAGTTCTTGGATCTTCCACTAAACTGCAATCCGTAGTCCAGTTGTTAATGCCTCATATTCTGCTATGTTATTAGTGCAAGGAAATGACAATGGATATGATTTTGGAATGGAATCCCCTTGAGGTGTGATAAAGAGGATGCCAGCTCCTACACCATGTTGTGTGTACGAGTCATCAAAGTATAGTTACCAAGGCTTTGTGTGTGATACCGTCAAGATGGATTCATCTAGAAATTCTAAAATTAGAGGAGCATCATCTATTATGCATGCATCTGCTAACTGATCTGTGATAGTTTGTTCCTTTATTTCTTTTCTGTTGACATATTCAATGTCAAATTTGCTCAAGAGCATCACCCATTTGGCTAGTCTCCCAGTAAGCATCGCCTTATTGAGAAGGTATTTTAATGGATCAATCCTTGTGATGAGCTTAGTTTTATGAGTTAGCATGTAATGTCATAATTTTTGTGAAGCAAAAACCACGGCGAGACACGCATGCTCAATTGGTGTGTAGTTTAGCTCATAACCGACCAACGTATGGCTAATGTAGTAGACTACCTTTTATTTGCCCTCAACATCTTGTTGTGCTAAGAGTGCCCCCAGTGCTATTGATGTAGTTGATATGTAGAGTAACAGGGGTTGTTCTGGGACCGATGGCATCAAGATTAGTGGATTCAAAAGATAATCTTTGAGTATCTGAAAAGCTTATTGACAGTTATCATCCCATTTGAATTTGATGTTTTTGTGTAGTAATTGCTAAAAAGGATGACATTTATCTACAAGTTGTGCTATGAACCGTCATATGAACTGGAGTCTTCCTTGTAGAGATCGAAGTTGACTGATATTTCTTGGTGGTGGAATTTCTAGGATTGCTTTGACTTCTGCTAGATCAGCTTCAATTCTTCTTTTCGAAACAATGAATCCTAGGAGCTTCCCAAAAGTTACTCCAAAGACATATTTCTTGGGGTTTAATCTTACTTTGTATTTTTCCAATTAATCAAAAATGACTGAAAGGATGTCCAAATGTGTATCTTTGTGTATTGATTTTCCCAGGAGGTCATCAACATAATCTTCTACAATTACATTCATGAGATCATGAAAGATAGTAGTCATAGCTCGTTGGTATGTAGCGCTTGCATTCTTTAGCCCGAAGGGCATGACATTCTAGCAGAAAGTTCCCCAGGGACAAGTAAATGTTGTTTTGTGCTGATCTTCAGATGCAATTTTGATTTGATTGTAGCTAGAGAATCCGTCCATCAAAGATAACATTGCATGACCTACTTTAAGATCTACGATCAGGTTGATGTTTGGCAATGGAAAGTCATCCTTAGGACAAGCTTTGTTAATGTCTTTGAAATTTGTGCATATTTTGATGCTGCGATCCAGCTTACTGACTGATACCAAGTTGGAGATCCATTTAGGATAATCAATTGGGCATATGAATCTGACATCCAATAATTTTTCAAGCTCTGCCTTGACCAATAATGCTACTTGTGGATGCATCTTTCTTAACTTCTGTTTTACTGGTTTTGCCCCCGGTTTAACTGTCAAATGATGCATTACTAAATCTAGATCTAGTCCAGGCATATCAGCATATGACCATGCAAAATTGATTTGTTGCTCTGTGAAGAAACTTATGAACTTTGATCTTTCTCCCTCTATTAGAGATTGTCCCAAGAATATGTAATGTGGAATCTCTTCTATACCAATGTTTGTTTTGATGATCTCCTCTACTAACATAGATGATTTTTCTTCATATGATGCTAGGAGAATGTTGATCCTTCCATCTTCGGGCACCTCAGAGAGGTTTTCACCCTCACATACGTCCTTTCTTTTTACCTTTTTGGGTTCAGGCAGTGCCACAATGTGGTTTTCACCATAAAACCCTTGATTTGTTTTTATTTTTTACATTTTTACGACTGGAAGACCAAACACCCTCGCCAAAATATGCCACACTTTTGAGTTCTATAGTGTATCTTGCCTTATGGTCCCGAAGCAGAAGATCATCTTGTATGCCTTAATAGTTGATAAAGGCTTCATTGTTTTGGAATGTTTCGAACTGTACAGGTCCTTCATGGTCCTAGTCAACAAGTTGGTGGTGAACAAGGGAAAGGCCTTCAATGTTTTTGAAGTCAGTGGTGTTAGGGTGCAAATATAGTTATATTCAGGCATGTCAAGGTAGTTGTCAAGGTCATCGTTGGCACTCAACTCATCTGTCTCGATTGTGAATGAGTCCAAATTGTCATTACTAAAAGTGCATTTCAGAATTGGTGTCCTCATCCTTCATGATTTCGACCTAGAACCTAGAGATAAAGACTATGTGGGATCCTCAAGGGTTGTTTCTTGACTAGTTTTGATTTTTTCTATGGAATTCCTCTTCTTCTATGGGCTCACCTAGTTCTCTGAATGTCTCGGTGAGTTCATAGTCACTAGAGGATTTTTTGAACCTCATTCCCATTCATTAGGGTTGGTGGAATAGCGGTTCTCTTGTTGATCATTTGACATCATGATTTGTAATGCTTCTTCTGATTTGTGAGTGTTTACCCCAGAAGAGATGAAACCAAGCCCTTTCGAGCATTGATTTTTAAATGTAAATTCTAGTTGCAAAGGTTGAGTGATACCTTATTTTCTAAAGCCAAGAGGACTTTTACCATCATACCCAAACTTTTGTAGGATCTTGAATCCCTTGCCATATTTTTCACATGGTATGCTGATGTGATCTTGTGTACCATCTTTAGGGTCTTTGTAAAGCATTTTGTATAAGTCTTCTTCTTCCATTTCACCACACTTCTGGAAGATAGTAGGATCCCATTTTAGTGTAATGATAGATACCCATTTAGAAGGATGTGGTCATCCATATTCTTTTGGTGAACTCATAACTTATCGTAAGCACATGGTTTGATTCAAAGTGTATTCACCCATGCCTTTGTCCTGATAGCTCACCTTCCTTTTATGTTGAAGGTTTTAATGATTCAAGGTCAATGTATGCAGAAGAAGGGATAGCTTCTCTATTAATTGGCATGATTGTCTTAGCTTTTGGTCTCAAGTTATTTTAGTATATAAATGGATTAGGATCACCATTAACTGTTACTTCAACTCCATTGTGAGGAAACTTAATGCATTGATGGTATGTAGATGTGACTGCTCTCATCTCATGAATCCAAGGATGCCCTAGCAATATGTGGTAAGTGAGATCCAAGTCTAGGACTTGACAAACCACATCCTTCGTAACTGGCCCAACTCTGAGAGGTTAGGTGACTATGCCTTTGGATGAACGCTCTTCATCATCATATGCCTTCATGGTAATTTTGTTTGTAGCATTCACAACTTTATCTGAATATCCCAGTTGTATTATTGTGTTCAAATTACATTTATTGAGACCAGCTCCTCCATCTATCAGGACTAATTTTATTTGATGTTTGTGTAGGAAGGCTTCAATGTGTAAAGGTGCATTATGCGATTGTCTGGCAGAGGCATCATCAACTTCTGTGATTGTATGGGAGTGTGGAACGGAAAGGTATCCCACCATGTCTTGAAACTAGTCCACGTTCAGATCAATGGGGATAGTAGTGTCTCTCAAAGTTTTGTCAAGAATGGATCTATGTGCGAGGGATATGCATAAAAGCTCAAGGATGGAGATGAGCATGGGTGTCTTCCCTAATTGTTCTACTAGATTGTACTTAGGTTTGGCTGATGAGGAAGTGGTGTTTTTAGCTAGAGCACCTTGAAAAGTGAATTTACCTCGACGAGTTGTAACATTACATTTAGAGGTAGGTTCAAAAGAAGATCCAATGCCTTTTAAGACAATTTTAGGTCTTTGGGTAGAATTTTTAGGTGTTTTTTCCTTTATGATAATGGTAGAGATATAATTATCCATCGAAATGTGATTGACAGTTGAATCATACTTATAGGACACTCTACTATAGTTGGTCTGGTCATCTGTGGCTTTAGCTTTTCCTTTGTCATGTTTTGGGAATGGTTCCTTAAACATCTCATGTTCTTAATTGGATGAATGTCCTTCGATCTCAATGTCACCTCTATCAATAAGATCCCGTATGATGTTCTTCAACCAATGAAAATTTCCTATTTTATGTCCCTTTCTCTTGTGAAATTCATAGTACTCATCATCATTCCACCAATTTGGTTTGACCTTTGGTTCATATGGAGGATTGTCCAGAATTGTTATTATCTTGTTTGCCACTAGCTTCCTGAAAGCTGATTCAAGTGGTTCTCCCAATGGGGTGTATTTCCTTCATGGTTTGTAATTTGTTTGAGTATTCACTTGGTTGTTTGTAGAACTTGATCCATAAAAAATGATTTTGGGTCATACTGTATTAGCATAAACAACACCATCATTGACTGTGTTCTTGTTTTTGTTCCAAAAATCTTGGCTTGTCTTTTCCTTTAAAGTCCTCTTTGTTTTCTTTGAATATCTTAATTACTCCTTGTTCAATTAGGACCTTCTCTGCTACTAAGCCTTTTTCAATGACGTCCTTGAAAGTGGACAAGCAAGATTTTCTTAGATCATAACCAATTTCTCTATGGACATTCTGTGTGAACATCTCTACCATTTGTTTTTGTGGAATTTCACAAGAGAATCTACTGGCTAAATTCCTCCATCATTGCAAGAATGATGAAAAAGACTTCCCATCCTTTTGTTTGGTGTTGCACAAAGTGGTGATTGATATATCTGTCTTTATGTTGTATGAGAAATGTTGGATAAAAGCCTCTGCTAGATCACCCCAAGACTTAATTCTAGGTGGAAGTTGGGAGAACCATTCCATAGCTTGATCACCTAAGCTTTGTGGGAATAGTCTCATCAAATATGTCTCTTATAATGCTACCTCAATGCAAGCCATGAAAAACTGTCTTATATGTGCCTTAGGGTCTCCTTTGCCTCTGTACTTATCAAACTTAGGTGTCATGAAATGTGTAGGAAAAGGAGATATTGGAATGCTTTTGTCAAATGGATAGGGACATATGTCTCTCATTGTGTAAGTTGGCTTCGGTGTATTTATGTCCTCCATTTTCTTTTCTAAGTCCTTAATTTGTTGTTCCAAATTGTTGTTAGGTGGAGACTGACTTATTGGATCATATCCTATGCCTGAACCACCAGGTGGAGGAGGAGCATGTTGTATATATGGATGGCATTGTTCATACATATGTTCATATGGAGGAGGTCTATAGTGATGCTACGTATAGGGACCACTTGGTATAGGGTCATGATGAGCAATATAATATTTGTTTTGTCCATGTATATCCTACTCTATAGGCATGTCATGAGTTTGTTCTAATGTGTTGCCTCCAAATTTGACATGGGGTTTCCTTATGTCCAAATCTTGAGCATGCCTTTGGATATCCAATTGCTTTGATGGTTGGTCCTTAGCATTGGTATGTGATTGATTGTATTTTTCTGCATAAGACTTCCATAATGGTCTGTGAAGGTGAGTATCATATGCTTGACCATGTCTATGTGGGACCTTAGGTTTTTGAAACAAAGATGATGGTGATTCAGGCACAAGATGTGGTCCTCTATTGCCTCCACTATTAGGCCTCCTTTGATCCATGTTGAGTTTAGGTTCTTGCAAAAGTCGATTTTCCATTATTTGAGACATGTCAAAATCATGAGGGATCTTGGCTCCACTTTGTGCCATCATTTGTAATAAATATTGTCTATCTTTCCTCATTATTTCCTCAACCAATTGATTAAAACGGGGATGACTAATGGAGTCTTCCACTTCTGCTAAATGTACAAAAGAGTAGTCTATATTGTCATTGTGTGTATAATTGTTGTTTGTAGTGTCCATGTTCTCAACATTTGGAATATTTCTATAGGCATCCATGTCAGGTAATGTGGTATGATCAGAATTAAAAAAGACATCATTGTCATACTCATAAGCACTCATGTTAGTGGACTCTTGAGCCTCTTTAGCTTCTCTCCTAGATTTTTGGGAACATGTTTCAAACATGAACTAGGTCTTAACCAAGATGTGTGAGACTAGATGAAAATGGAAATAATATGGAAGACCAAGAGCTGGATGGAATGTAAATGAATCTGAAGTTTACTTGCAATGTCCAAAGTGTAAGACCAAATATGTATGTAGTAGAGTAGGAGTGGCTTCCAAAGAGATGATAGTTTCTCTTGATGATGTAAGTTGTCCTCAACTCTAAGTAAGACCAAATGAGACCCAAACGTGATAGACCTTGATGAGGGACCACTTAGCAAAATGTTGTTGTATGTAGTGTGTTGACAAAGTAAGATGAGGACAAGCAAGTGACCTTTTGACTCAAGTTTAGACAAATGTGAATGTAATGTAAGGTGTAAAGAAATGATGGACTTTGTGAGACCCAAAAATAGGTTGAATCCTATATGAAAACCTAGAGAAATAACCTAGGAAGCTCAAGAATGCTGAAACAAATTGCTCTTGTTTGTTGGACTGTAAGTTTTTTTTTCAGTTTTGAACACAGATGTGCCTGTATACTTCACAAATGCAGTTAAATGACACAAACGTTGTTTAACACTACATAGATGCATTAATGAGAGTTTGTGAATGTAATGTTGCTTAAGAGAACACAGATGTGTTTTTGCCCTTCACAGATGCAGCTAAATGACACAGATGTAGTTCTATTAGACATAGATGTTAGAATCAATAACAGTCCCAAAGACACTGAGAGGGGGGGTGAACTAGTGTCTAACCGGTTAGCAAGATATTTAAACTTATTAAGAACTTTGTATCCCAAAATAGTGTACCGGTAAATGAGAATTAATGCAACAAATAAGACTAACAGAGACAACATAGAGAACACACCATAACACAAGATATTTAATGAGAAAACCTGGTGTGGGAAAAATCTTGGTGGGATTTGTGACCCACAATATTCACTCACTGGCCAATGAATAAATATTACTTACAATTAGGGGCCTGCACATGCAGGAAGGCTAGCAACCTAGAACTCACTACTCAACTACAAAACAAAAGTCTCACTGACTTACAAAATGGATTCTCAAAATCTAATACAATGTACTGCTTCAGATCAACATCAATTATGCTAGATTTAGTACTGATTTAAGCTTAGTTTATTACCAAAACCTTCACTATCAACTATATCACCTTATACAAAATATTATCTATATTTTCGTACTCTCATCATATCTATATCATATCCTCTCATATCAATATGACTTATAATATCTCATACATATATATGAGTCTTTTACAATATGCCATGTTGGCTTTTACAAAAGATGATTACAATATAAAACAATAAAGAAAGTTTATTCCATGTTGGCTTGAGTGTCGGTATGCATTATTGCCACTACCGGTGAAGTGTCTACCAGTGTAAGTAGAAGTTTGTTGTTGGTGCCGGTAATTGCCGGTGGGTTGATAGATGATTGCCAGTTGGTTGCCAGTTGGTTGCCATCAATGACAACATCAACTATTCTTATAAGAGTGTAGAATGCCAACAATCTCCCCCTTTGGCATTGATAGCAACACTCATGAGAAAAATCCAAAAACTATTCCAAAAGCTGAAGTCCAAAAAGTTTCCAAAAAGATGTGCTCCCCTTGAGAAAATGATCTCCTCGGAGTAATCAATTTTTCTCTCCACTACTCCCCCTTTGACATCAATGACAAAGGTTGTCAAAAATTGTCAAACAAGTGTAAAAATTTCACCTCAAAGTCTATAACTGGTTGGTTACAATCTGAAAGATATCTGCCAAAAATAGATTTAGACTCTACATAAACCTTTTGTTGTCACTCAAAGTTGCCTCATTCTATTGGATCGTGCTGGTGAGATAATGCATGTGAACTTCTGGTGATCGTTCTCCTTGAAGTAATGCCTTAGATATTTCTATTCTCTGAGAAATGAGATTGTCCAACTTGGGACCAATTTTATTTTTAAGTTCTCTAGCATTAGACCTTATCCTTGCCTTTTCTTTCTCAAGTTTCTCTAGGTTTTCCTCAAAACCTGCCATTTCTTGCTCAAAAATGGATATGTGATCAGATGAACCAATTATGTTATTAGCTATGTCATCAATTTCTTTTTGTTTTTTACAAATCTCTTTATCTATGTCCGTAGTCAGAAGGTGAGGTTTGCATGTTTCCTTTTATAGCTCTTTGTACTCCAAAATTGTAGAGTTTAGTGCCGGTAATAATGTATTCAGGTGTTATGTACACTTCTTTATGGTGTCATCAAAGAATTTGTTCTTCTCTTTTTCAACTCTCTCCTTAATTGTATCTTCATTCACTTTATCAATCGTTATTACATTCTCAGCAATAAATTTGCACAATGTGTCCAATTTGCCTAAAGAATCCTTAATATGATCTATGTTACAATTTGGGGTTATGTGCTTCCATCAGTTGTAACCATTTTACTTGTGTTTACCTCTAGTGGATCAGTCTAGGTTTGCATCTCAACTTGCAAGGGTTTCTTAGACTACTTTGATGTCTCAGTGAATGTCGGTTTCACTGCCTCAGTGTGTACCTCTGCCTCAGTAGGTTTCTCAGTAAGTTCAACTGTCGGTATCTTAGTCTCCAGTGGCCCTATGCTAGCATCTATTCTTTTAGTAGTTTTCTCTATTTCTAATGGTTACTCAGGTTCAATTGGGATCTCAAATTCAACAGTCTCTGCCAAGTTGCCACTATCAACATTGTCTTCCTTAGCCTTTGAACTATCCTTTTCTAAAACAATATTCACTTCTTGAGTATCCACATTCATGGTGAAGAGTATCTCAGATTCATGATTTATGTCATCATGTGTAACACCTTCAGTGTTAATAATTGATGGATCATATGTATATATCAGTGTAGTATCCAATGGTGGTGGTAAATTGTCAGTGATCTTGATGTTTGGAATACCACCAATTTTTCCTTTGCCCTTGTCCTTATCCTTCTAATATACTTTAAATTTCTTCTTTTGTTATTTCATTTCCTCTTGTTTTTCCTTCTTCACAAAAAATATATCCCAATTATCAACAGTCTCATTTGCAATCTCTTTTACTCTTCCTTCCATTAAACTTACTTGTCGGTGTCCATTAGAAAAACAAATCGGTTAGCCTCATAAATTAATTCATCAATTTCCTCTTTTGAATTTACAGGATGTACAGCTAGAAGTTTTTTAACCTTCAGTTTCTTCTCTAATTCCATTACTGCAATCCTTTTTGCTTCCAATCTCCTATATAGATCATTGGGTAAGTCATCCACAACTTCAATTAAAACCTTATTATATATGTCCAGATGTAAAATTATACTGTTCTCAATGCTTTCCCTGTCAGAATCATTAAATGTGTTATACAGCTTGTGTAACTTGGCCAAATTTCCATCACGAGTTATCTCATTCAGTAAATCATTCAAACAAGGGGTAATAGGTTGTTGTTTCTTCTTTGGTGTTAGTTTCTTTGGTGGTCCCCTTATTGCCTGTTGTTTCTTCCTCGAAGTCCTTGCTCTCTTAGGTGAAAGAGAGGGTACCAATGAAGGTTTTCTCTTCCTCCTTTCAACTCTTTTAAACTCAGCTAGTTTCTCACTATCAGTTCCAGAAGATGTGTCAACTGGTGAAATATGTGCCTCTAGTTGAAGTTCTTCAAGCTCACTAGCCGATATACCACTAATGTTCATTACATTTTCCTTGATTTCCTTAACTTGCTTAGAAGCATCTCTAATATATTTTTCTCTTTTCTTTCTTTTCTTCAATGTATTTACATCACTTTCAATAGTCTCAGCACTACCAAAAACTTCTTCTGATGGTTCTCTTGGTGCATCCAGTAAAGCTTTTGCATATGTCTCCAGAATGTTAAGATCTACCTCATATCCCATTGCAGTCAACTAGATAGTCCTAGGGAGTACATCCTACATCCATGTCTCATCTCTCTTGATAACAAAATAGATTTCTTTGTTATATTTGTCCACTACACTCTGTGGTAGCCTTTCTCTAGTTCTCATTTTAGCTTGGAAAGTTTTGAAGTATTCAATTATGTTGTCATCTCTAGCAGTTCCCATGCTGATAAAAGCTTCCTGAAGTTGTTTTCCTTTTGGTATATCATATCCAAAGTCTTTAGATCCAATACTAGGGATCTCCTTAGTGAAATACAACATTAAACATATGAAAATATTTCCAAAGAGAAATGTCCCTTTCTTATCTCCTTTGATCTTTTTCAAATTGTCAATGAGTTCATCTTTTAGCCATTCACACACATCTATCATTGCATTGTTGTTAACCATCTCATAAGTATTGTTTATACAAAGACTAGAAACTGAATTTAGCCTATTAGCATGTGTGGTCTTGTATCCTAACACCATACTTACAAATCTCACATTGATGTCCTTGATATCATTCACTCTCAGTGATCTATTATTAGATGTTGCTCCGGTTAGGGTCATCACTTTGTTGTTAGGAATATTCTTAGTTTTATCAGGTCTACTATTGGTTGAGGGTAAATCAGTTACTGCCCTAATTGCTTGCCGGGTTATTTTGCAGACAAAATCCAACCATAAGAATTCTCCATGTTCTCTACTCAAAATAATTCTTACTACTTCCTCTGGAAATTGGGGAATGTTCAGTATCTCCACAAAACCTAGAGTTTCTATTATTTTGTGTTCGGGTTTGATAGCACCATTTTCATCACAAATCACTTTAGTAAACATTTTCATCAATTCTTCAGAACCTAGTTCTTCTATATTGCAATGTATATAAATCTTAGGGTCTTCTGCAAATGCTACACCTTTAGGAATTTTTGAAAATTCCCTTATAGAGTCATCTTGCTTAGCAACTTCGGGAATTATTTTAAATACAAGCCTAGGGCATTTCACATTTTCCACAATAGTAGGGTTCGGAATAAACTTGGGAGCAGAAGAAGAAGCCATTGAAAAATACCTTTAGCTGCTTGAAAATATTCTGAATGCCTAAAGAATTGACTCCGTACCTTCGCCTTGAATGCCTTCGCTCTGTTTTCGCGCTCTCTTCTAATTTGAATGCTCGGTGAGTCAAAAATGAGGGAAATTAGCTGATTTATAATTACATTTCTCTCACCAACCGCATTAAATGCTTGTTGGTTAAGTGAAAACTTAACACATCTGCCGATAAAGAAGAAATATATCATCTCACCATCAACCGAGGGTAATCTGCATGATTTTCAACTTTCTGCAATGCCCCCAAAGGGTTATTTCTCTGTTGGATGAATAATCTCCTGTCGGTGAAGGATTACTCTGTTCTACTGATATAGAGATAGTTTCATCAACATTATGATCTCTCTTCCTAATCCATTGTTTTGAAAATTCTTTCTTTACCTCATCTACCTTTTCTTTGCCTTTTAAACTGGATCCTTTATTGTTTGCCGATGAAGTCTTGCTTCTACAAAATTTGGCAATATGTCCAATTTCGTTACAAGCATAACAAGTCACATTATTCCTCTAGATAGCCTTTCCATATCCTATGCCGGTTTGTGTTCTGCATTGATTAAATAAATGTCCATATCTTCCACAAACATAGCATTTCACATTCATTCTGCAATTTTCTGAATTATGACCAACTTTGTTGCATTTGGACAATTGACTGGTGGGTGCATTAATATTTTGATTGTTTCTAAATCTACAGTGATTTTCTCTATGACCATATTTGTTGCAATTAAAAAATTTGCCATTAAACTTATAAGCACTAGGTTGTCTTACTAGTTTGTTCTGTTCTAGATTGTTTGTAGTACCAGAAATTTCTCCAACTGCAAATCCAAGTCCATTTGTATCTCCATTAGGTTTCTAACTTTTCAACATGTCATCAAGCTCCTCTGAACTTTTCTTGAATTCCTCTTTGTGATGATTTGCAGTAGCCAACTCATTTTCCAAAATTTCCTTTTGTCTCATAAGCTCAGTTTTATCATGTTGCATGTGAATCAGATCTGTCTTTAACATATCATTTTCATGACTAAGTCTTAGATTTTTATTTCCAACATCATTGAGTCTCCTATTCAAGTCTTCTTCATTCTTCTTCATATCTTCAATGTCTTTACATAACCTCATAGTCATATCTTGCATTTCATTCTTCATATTACTGTTATCCTATCTCAACTTGTTTGCAAGTTCATTAAGAGTTTATTTTTCCTCATCATCTTTCTGCATCTTCTCATGAAGTTTTTTCCTTTTATTTTGTGCTATATCAAGGTTCTCCTGAAGTCCTTTAATGAATTCATGTGCAGTCCTTAGATAATCTTCAAGTTTTATATTCTTCAATTTCTTCGCATCATAATCTACAAGAGCTCCTTCCAATTGTTTTCTTAAGTTCTCCATCTGTACTAGTGTTAGAATCTTCCTCAAGCTGTTAGGCTTTTGAAAATAGAGGACCAAGCTCTGATACCAATTGTTAGAATAAATGATAGTCCCAAAGACACTGAGATGGGGGGGTGAATCAGTGTCTAACCAGTTAGCAGAATATTTAAACTTATTAAGAACTTTGTATCCTAAAACAGTGTACCGATAAATGAGAATTAATGTAGCAAATAAGAATAACAGAGACAACATAGAGAACACACCATAGCACAAGATATTTAATGAGGAAACCCGGTGTGAGAAAAACCTCAGTGGGATTTGTGACCCACAATATTCACTCACTGGCCAATGAATAAATACTACTTACAATGAGGGGCCTGCACATGCAGGAAGGCTAGCAGCCTAGAGCTCACTGCTCAACTACAAAATAGAAGTCTCACTGACCTACAAAATGGATTATCAAAATCCAATACAATGTACTACTTCAGATCAGCATCAATTATGCTAGATTCAATACCGGTTTAAGCTTAGTCTATTACCAAAACCTTCGTTGTCAACTATATCGCCTTATACAAAATATTATCTATATTTTCTCACTCTCGTCATATCTATATCATATCCTCTCATATCAAAATGACTTATAATATCTCATACATATATATGAGTCTTTTACAATATGCCATGTTGGCTTTTACAAAAGATAATTACAATATAAAACAATAAACAAAGTTTATTCCATGTCGGCTTGAGTGTCGGTATGCATTATTGCTGTTGCCGGTGAAGTGCCTACCAGTGTATGTAGAAGTCAGTTGCCAGTGTCGGTAATTGCCATTGGGTTGATAGATGATTTCCAGTTGGTTTTCAGTTGGTTTCCATCAATGACAGCATCAATTATTCTCATAAGAGTGTAGAATGCCAACAATCTCCCCCTTTGGCATTGATGGCAACACTCATGAGAAAAATCCAAAAACTATTCCAAAAACTGAAGTCCAAAAAGTTTTTAAAAAGATGTGCTCCCCCTGAGAAAATGATCTCCTTGGAGTAATCAATTTTTCTCTCCACTACTCCCCCTTTGACATCAATGACAAAGGTTGTCAAAAATAGTCAAATGAGTGTAAAAATTTCACCTCAAAGTATGTAACCGATTGGTTACAATCTGAAAGATATCTGCCAAAACTAGATTTAGACTTTGCATAAACCTTTTGTTGTCATTCAAGGTTGCCTCAGTCTATTGTAAATACAGAAGGCTCCCAGGTGGTAGGGCTTATGCCCTATAACTGATCAAATAAATTTGATCAAACGGGTTTATGGGGAGACATAGTGTCGGTATGAACTAATCAGTACACGTTACCCATGGTTTTCACCATGGATACAGTTATTTATAGTGGTTCGGAAGAGGTGGGTTTTCCTCACTACCACTTGGGTCATTCTCTGCTCACTAGTAGTCTTAATGACCACACGGGGAGAAAGGCCCTCTAGAGATTAAACAAAAAGAGCCTATTGCTCAAGACACAAAAGACACTGGTTCAATTTTAGTGCACCAGTTGAAGTGTTTGGTAATCTATGAAAACAAGGTACACAATAAAGATCAAAAGAAAACCCTTGCCAAGATCCTGCAACAAAGATTTGTTAGTAGTTAGGGTTGTTTCAAATGATTACCCCTTCTTGCAAGCAAACAAGTTAGGTAAATTTTAGATCCAAAAGACTTTGTGAAATAGGGGCCTTCTACAAGACATATTTGCTTCAAAGATAAGCTGCACCAATTTTGTTAGCTAGATCACAAGGTGTTAGCCCAAAATAAACCAGATCTGAAATCCAAATGATAAAATAAAGCCTCAAAACTGGATCAAAACTAAAAAATGCAAAATCTGAAACACAGACGTGATTAAACCTAACTCAGATGCAATAGAAAATCATAAACGCGCCTAAATCCTTCATAGACACGACTCGCAAACATAGACACATCTGAAAAAGTGCACAGACGCAGTTCGGAAACAGAGACACAACCCTGCAATCTGCAAAATAAAAAAAATACTGGCAAACGTAGACGCGATTTCAGAGGTCACAGACGTGGTAGAAAAACAAAAACACGGTTCCAAGATGCGCAGACACGGAAATGTTGAAAGTTTGTCAAAAATATCAGATCTACAACTTCAAAAAAACAAAATCTGCAACAAAAGATGTTAAATGCAAAAGGGACAAGAGTCCCACCGGGTGTGCCAAAATGTTTATGGTAAAAATGGAAACAACAACATTGAAAGACTAAATGAATTCAACAAAACCCTAGCCTAACAACAACAAAGATCCACCATAACATATGAAGATTACCTAAGACAATGCAAACAAAATAAAATCACAAAGATTATACCATCACATGTCCAATAGGGTTTGGATCTCCATTCTTCCTATCTCCATTGATCTTGCTTGATATATTTGCTCTTAGATTTTATGTGTGCACCAGAGCTCAACAAAGAACAGAAATGTGGTTACAAGCAGGCTTGATTGCATATGAAAGTTTGAAAGCGTAGTTGGGGATTGATAATGAAGGAAGCATCTCCTTATATAGAAGACACTATAAGAAATGGAGGGATAAGATTAAGAGGTGTAAGAGATAAATGGTCAGCTAGGATTAGAGGGTAGGTAGAGAAAATAAGAAAATAATGAGAGGGTAGGTAGTGTAGCAATTAAGAGATGAATGACATGTGTCATAGGTAGAAAAGGCTAATGAATTAATTAAATAAATAAAGATTTATTTAATTAATAGAGGAAATGAGATCAATTAAATAAATAAAAGTATTTATTTAATTTAGAAAAGGATAATTTAAATAAATAAATAAATTTATTTAAATGAGAAATAAGGCTAGAAGACGATAAATGAATTAATTAAATAAATAAAGATTTATTTAATTAATAGAAGAATTCAGCTTAAATAATTAAATAAATAAAGATATTTATTTAATTAGGCAAGACAATTTTAGGTGTCTACACAAAGAAATAAAGATCATTAGGAATATTCTGAGCCATGGATGCTATGTGTGAGGATAAACGTGGCTCCTACAAGAGTTGATCCCAACACTTAGCACTAGGGAGAAATCAACAATGATCCATGATTTCAATTCATGCAGCCAAGAAGATCACCTTATATTCTTAATTGTATAGAAAATTTTGTATCGGCAAAACTCACCAATTATTACAATGAAAGAATGACTTTTTGAAATATCTTGTAGCCCTCGTGAACAAAGGAAACACTATAGAAAAATGGTAAGTTATACTGATAAGCCCTTTTCTGTATGACTCTTGCAAATCTCCAATGAAAATCCATCTATCGGCATAATGTTGTGGTTTTGCTGAATAAAATAATTCTATACAAAAAGAGTAAACTACAATGAAAGGAAAAACTTTTCGGGCAATAGTATATAAGCTGTACCGAAAGCATAAAATGTAAGGGTTTTTGGCGATGTCGGAGTAGGTGTTTATCCACCTCACCGAAAATATGGGTTTTTGGTATAATGATCAAAGAATTTCAGAGTATGGAAATATTACACTAAAATTTGCTTCTATATAGAAAAGACTGGTGGGCCCCATTTCTATGATTAAATAAGTGTCGACAAAACTAGCTAGGAACCTATGATGAACTCTTGGATTTCGCTTTAATAAAGAAAAATGAGAGACGGTGTGAATCTTATACCAAAAGTATATGCTATAGCGAAAAATGAAAGTTGTCGAAATATGGCCCTACAACTTACACCAATATATATAGACATTTAGAATGATATCGGTATGACCAATGAACTATACAGAGAAGGAATGTGCATATGTCGAAATCCAATCTTACACTAAAACAACATCATATAGGGATAACTAAAAACTTTTATACCGACAAGGATTTACACTTTGATGAAATAGAAAACAATAGAGAAAGGATTAGGATTTTTGATGAACTAGCAAGTTACACCTAAAAGACTTAGGTGGTGACAAGGTGATGGGTAGAGTTCCCCGACATTAATGCACACCAAAATTAATGTCAATATTACACAAATTTGAATTTAAAGCATCCATGTCCATTCTACAACTATATTCAAGGTAGCGTTCCATTAGATTTTTAAGAAGCGAATTGTACAGAACTCAGACATCGCATACAAAGTTAACTTTTAGCCAGGTGAGCAGACAAAGGATCTGAGTTAACTCCCAGATTGCAAGTAAGTTTTATCTTTGAGGAAAATCTTTTGATTAATTCTACATTTCTGTGTGATGGAGGGTATTTAGAAGAGAACTAGGGCTAGAAAATAGAAAAAGGAAACCATTGAAACAAAAGTTTCTCAAGAACACAAACCTAAAAAGAAGAAAAAGGAGAGGAGACACCTAAATCAGGATCTAATGGATCAATTTCTCGATTCTGGCCCAAAATCCAAAGGATCCTCACAAGTAAGATTAGATGTACTGGGAGATAAGAATGAGGGCCTGGGAGATATATGGACACCAATGTGGGAATTTGATATAGTGCTTTACCACTATAGAAAGAGGAACATACCAGAACCTATTTACAACCCATGGACTTATAACATTGGCTAATTAGCAGTTCCAAACATCTTCATTAATAGAAATTTAATGACTGCATTGATAAAAAACTATGACCCAAGCACCAAAATCATCAAGGACACCATTGGGCAGAAATTGTTACCCATCACAAGTGATTTCATGTCCAGAGTATTTGATTTGGATATAACAGTGGACCAACCCATTGACCCTACAATTATGACTAATGAATACACCAGGCTCATAGATACATATAAAAGATGGAGATTTCCCATCCACAGATAGAATGATGGAAACAAAGGGAAATTTTTTGAAGAAAATGAAAACCCTCCCTTTGAGCTAGACCAATTTCAAGAATATTTTAGGTACACTTATTATGCCATATGTCAAATCATGGGGTATGAAGCAAGTGTTCTGATGGACATGGTACCGATGGTGTTGGTTGTCAATGTGCAAACACATGATGCTAGGCTATGTGATTATGTATCTTTAATGGTTAATCAAATAACTCTTGGTTTGGAGAAATTAAAGGGTAACTCTTAAGAAATGCATTTAAAATATTATTATGTATTGATGCACATGTTATTGTATGTAGGACATGAAAATAAGTTATGGTCTAACAATCTCAGAGTCATAGAATATGACAGACAGGGTTTGAAGAGACTGGTTCAAATGCGGACACATGTGTGGGATCAAAGATGTCCATGGTCTCAATACTTGTGCTTCGAAGAATACTTCGTTAAGCCCATACTTCATCTTCTTAGTCATCCTTGTACCTATACTTTGTCACCTAAAATAAAGAAGTTGTTGAGACCCAAGGACTTGATGAGGAGGCAAAAATTAACCATAATTGGGGAAATTGGCATGCACTCAGTGACTACACCAAGATCAGGGTATTTGGATTTGAGGGTTCTCCTTTTCTATTACCAAAAACTGTACCAAATAGGATTACTTATTCAAAAATTTTGAGACAACTGGTTGAGTCAAGCTACACCCATTTGGGGATACATAGAAAATAGTCTCTTATACCAAGCTATTTGTCTTTTGGTGAGTTTACAATATTTTCTACCAAAGGTTATGAGTCGATTAAAGATAAATTAGCCTATTATGACATGACACCAAGAGAGCCGAGGGTGAAATTTGACCCTAAAGGATTTATGAGTGCTACCAAACAAATGCAAAAGTTGTTCCCTTATGAGCATGTCCCACTAGAAAATGATGACTTGATTAGGAATCTGTACAAAGGACAGGCTATGGATAAGTTAGAGGCCTATGATAATGTCAGCAAGACAGAAGAGTGGAGAAGAAGCCATGACTTATTGAAGGATAGTGCTTATGATAGCATTCAAGATCCAATTGCCCATGCCAATAAGAAGATTGCTCACTTAGATGATATTCAAGAAGGGGTCCCTCCAAGTGTGTTTTAGAAGGATGAAAGGAAGATCCCAAGGAGAGGAGCACAAGTAATCACACCTTCCATGTATACATCACCATAGGTTTCCCCTTTGGTTCAGAGTGACATAGGAGATGTTAGAGAATAGGTGCCATCTCACATCCCTCGAGGAAAAGAAATAGTAGAGGTAGAAGATGAGGATGACAAGGAAGATGCCAGAATGCCTGTAGGAGGTAAGTTCATTTCTGATGATGATTTTATTTATTTTCAAGAGTTTAAAAATTTCGTGTATAGATATAAAGGAAAGTTGCTCAGGCATCAAGTTGGAGAAATTACTCCTGAGAATGAACCTGAACTTCTTGCTAAGCTTTACCATGGTGTGGATCATCAAATTGCCTCCATTACCCTTGAAATAGGCACACAATTGTTGTAGGAAATAGGAGTACTCATTATCCCCGAATGGAAAATGAGCTCAGCTATGTTGTTTGATAGCTTTGTTAAAAGTACTAGCAGTGAAAATATATTGCTTCCTCATGATGTAGACAGTGTATATTCAAGATCAAGTTTTCACCCTAAGGAGGAGAAACTTTTACGATGGGACCTATATCCAAAAAGAAAATGTTGATTCTGGTAGAAACTCATAAATCATTTTGACATTCATTAGTGAAGAAAGTAGGAGAAACTGACCCTTTGCAAATAGCAGACCTGAATGTCAATGTTGCTCAATTAAACTGGGCCCAAATGAGACATGTTAAAAGAGAAAGAGACATATATAATGAGAAATTTGAAAAGGCAGAGGAACTCCGATTGTAGCTTAAAGAATGGATAAAATCAGTCTCACAGAAGGATTTCTCATATGAGCATGAACAACAAATTGCTATTTCCTTGCAAGAGACCAACTATTGGAAATACAAAGCTGAGAAATTTGAGAAGGCGGCGAAGAAATTGGAAGAACAAGCAAAGACATAGATATAAAGAGATGATGCTTCATGTTGATAAATATTAGAAGAGATATGTAGGAACATATCATTCCTTCCAAGAGCATGTTAGGTTAACTGAGTGCCTAAGAGAGAAAGTTGAGAAAATGAAAGATCCTGCCACCGCTGAGATACCTAAGGAAGCAAAAGGTTAGTAGAAAAACACAGAGAATACCATGAGGAATTGGAAGAGGATATGGACCAGTTAGATAAGGAGGCTGCAAAGAACCTGCCAATGGTCCTAAATGGAGAAGATGGAGAGGTCATGCCACATGAGCTATGGAAAGAAGAGCTTATTGGCGAGCTGCCCAAGGCTTTGAGCCAATCAATGATGATGAACAGATCCTGCATCATATGAAGGTGATCACAAAAAAATTCTACTAGAAGGAGTTTGCAATGAGGCACTTCATCATGGGAATTCACACATACAAGGATCAAAAATATATTGATCATTTGGATGTTGTTAATCTATTTTTAGTTAGAAATTAAGTTTAAGAGTTAGTTATTTTAGTTTATGTAACATGTTTTCTCAAGAGACATACTATTTCAATGATCTATCCTTATAAAAGGAAGATTATTTTCATGTAAAAAAAAGGGGATAGTAGAACATTATTAGAAGAAAAAAGACTTATCACTTAGTTACAATAATTTTATACTGTTATGGTGCAATTATGATATAAGTAATACAAGAATCAGAAATATTTATGCTTATTTATTGTACTCAAAATCTTGTAGTTTATGTTTTGAATCTACTTGCTATTTTGATACTAAGAATATTGAAAGTTGCATTGAAAATTCTTTCTATATATCGTTATCTTGTTATTTTCATTCAATGAACAAGAAGGCATGCATTCTTGGATGACTACCATATAAATTTGATTAAATTCCTTATGTAGTGAGTGTCATAATAAGAGAAATAAGTGTAGGAAGGTTGATAGTGGATGGTTGTGTAGGACTATCTAGTAGGGAGACAGAAAGAAAGGGGTTCCATAAGACTATGTTCTCAATTAGGAGGAAGACATTGGTCAATATTACATATTCAACATTGCATTCTATTAAATTTAAATAAGATATTTCATTTCAATTCCATAAAGTAGGGAGTAAGATTTTATTTTAGTTTCAGTTTTGCAAAGTAGGAGCAAAAGATAAGCTCAAGATCATTCTCATTCTCATGCCATTTGAGAGTGATCACTGCTAGGAATATTGTAACATAATTTTTCTAAGTATCACCAACCATAACATAAGTAGGGAAGGGTTGGTGATGATGTTTTGATGTAATAAGTTGAATGATGACTTGTTTTATGTTGTCATTGATGGAAACTATGTTTTGATAGTCAAGTAAGTCTTTTAGGCAAACCGGTAAAGCATAACCGGTAGAGGAGACAATTTATCAATGAACCGACAAATAGGACTTCAACTGGTAAACAGGAACAAAGTTGTATTCAAAGCAACTAGTATGAGCGATCAATGAAGAGTTAGGTGATGCGGTTCTATAGGAATATTGGATATAGGTACTTGCAGGTATATTCAACACCACATTGGAAGATTTAATAGGATGAGCAAGTTTAAATAAATAAAGAAGTCAATCTTGAAGGACAATCAACCGGTAGAGCAGAATGACTTAAATCAGTTAAACCAGTAATGATTATGTTTTATTTTTGGCTTGTTATGTTGGTGGCCAACATAAGTAAAGCATGAAGTGTAAGATTGTCTAGATTCATTGAACCTAGGAAATTGTTCCAAGGTTATTAGATGACTAAGTTGATGCTATACAAAATGTGATGAGTTATGAGATGAAGTATGAGATCATAAGCCAATAATGAAAGTTTGATTTTGCGATAAATTGAGAATATTTGTATTGATGTGGTGTTGATTTATTGAATGGAACTGGAATGGATCTTATTAGGCATAGAGGTGCTACATGCAGATCATTTTACTTTTGTTTTCCCAATAGTTGCAGTAGTCAAATCCCCTAACTGGGTAGGTCCTAACAGACCTGAAATTGTAAATCCCCTAACAAGGTAGCTCATTAACTTGAGTCTAAATCCTCTTGTGAGGTTGCTGCTAACAAGGAAAATATTTTAATAGGGCTGAGGTAAATCCCTTCACCGGGTGACTCCTAACAAGGTCTGCTCCTAACCGGGCATGTTTGTATGACCTTAACTAGTCAAAGATTTCTATTCTACAGATAGTGAATCTTGTGGGTCATAACTCCCACTGTGGTTTTTCCCTTTTGGGTTTCCACATATAAATATTTGTATTATGTGGAGCATGATATATTGGGGTTTAGCTTATGTGGTGATATTTATTTTATGTTTATTAAGCTTTAAGTTATTTAAATCAGTGATCAGATTTGTGTTGCTATTTTTGCTTGCATTGATTCACCCCCCCCCTCTCAGTGCCTTATAAGTTTATCAATTGGTATTAGAGCCTGGTTCCCTTAAGGCATAACCGCTTGGGAAGGATCCTCAAGGCTATCATGGGGGATATGAGTTATAGAGAGTTGTCTAACCAACTTGCAGAATCGGAAGAAGCCCTAGGTGAATTGAGGGTTAAGTATAAAGCTTCATTGGCTAAGTGGAGAGAGCTAGCTAAACAATTGTATGAACTTAGTGAAAATAGTTCATCTAAGGAAGCAAACATGGATGCATTGGTTAATGAGGAACAAAAGATAAATGATGATAAGGAAAATTGGAGGAGAAAGTTGGAAGCCCTAACCATCAGGATGATTCAAGAGCCTAAAGAAAGGAGGACACCTAAAGAAAAGATTAGAGAAAAAGAATATGAGATCTTTAAGCTGAACCAGGAGGTTAGAACTCTGTATGCTCATCTTCATGAGGAATAAGAAGAAAAAGAAGAAATAAAGGCTGATCTAGACATGGCAATGTCTCTAAGAGAAAGCCTGATGAAAAAGAATGAAGATCTTACAAAGGAACTTACTGATGCTAATGAAACACTTGCAAAGTTTAACCAAAGTTCTACTATGCTTGATGAACAAATTCAATCATAGAAGATGAAAGGTGAGACACAAGGCTTGGGTTACACTACTTTTGAGAAAGTTGAGCCTTCTAGTATAAAGGACAACATTGAAGAAGGTAAATCTACACCTAAGATCGAGAAATCCACTGGTAAGAAACCCTACAAACTAGTATGCTTTACTTGTCATAAGCCAGGACATGCTGCTAATGTTTGTAGATCTAATTATTTTGATGGTTATAGACCTAATGCCTATCAAGAATACAAACCTAGAACCTTTAATGTATATTGTTACACTTGCAACATGCATGGGCATAGAGTTGTTGAATGTAGGTATAAAGGAAATAATCTGACACCCCACATGAATCAGAGGTCTGGTGGAGATTGGCAAAGAACTTTTAATGACCGAAGAAATGCAAACTGGCAGACACCCTATGCTAACTGGTTTAGTCCCTATGAGATGGAAAAGAGATTGAATGTGATTTGCACAATATTTAATAACTACGGTCATGTAGCTATGAATTGTACAAGAAAGACTGGTAGAGGAAATGTTGGACCTTATGGCATGTTTTCATTGTCATCAACTGGGACACCTTGAAAAATTTTGCAGAGCTAAAATGAGTCAACTGGTAAATCAATTTGTTGATGAGAAAGGGAAGAAGAAAGTTGATGTGGAAGAGACCAGAGCAGAGATGAACAAGATCTGGAAAAAGAAGAGTGATGAGAAACCATCAGAAGATCCTAATTCTTCACCTAGTGTGGAGAACTCATCACCGACAAACTAATCTGTCAAAAGGCTTAGGGGGAGCTTAATGTCAAATCCATTTCCAGACCCCCCACTATATGGTGTGCAGTAAGATAAATCTGCATATCTTGATGCATTATGATATTGTGAAGTGATTTTATGATCAAATTGGTATATTTGATGTGATATGAGAACTAGTAGTATATTGAATGGTGCTTTAGGGTTTGTTTGTTTATACAACTGGGAATAGCATTTAATGCAGTAGGTATTGAGAAAATAAAAGAACTTTTTGAATATCATTTGTCGCTTTGCATTCTTGTGAGCACTTGGAGAGAAAAAAGAGAAGAGAAGAGCTTTTGTGAGAAGCATTTGATTAGATTAACAAAATATTTAGATTGGTCTATGATCGGTAATTGGTGAAAGTCCATTCTTAGTGTTGAAACCCTAGTTGAGGAAGCATTGAAAGTTATTTATCTGACAAATCATGTTATCTATTTCAGAGTCTAAGTATGTGAAGATGGATGCACCACATCTAGTAAATATTATAGTTAGGCCTCGTCCATAGTTTAAGAGACACCCTTTTAAATCCATTGAAACCAATCTCGTAAGAGCCCTATCTAAAATCCCATATGGAGTTCTGCATGTAGAGGATATTAGATCATACATTCATTGTAAGTTGGAAGATCTTGGAATTTTTGCTATATTTGATCAATATAAGGTAATGTGTGACAAGAATGGAGTATTCAAAGAACAATATAGGAGGGTTACCAATAAAGGTTTTCACCATGCACTAAATTCTATTGATGATTTTGAAGATGATCATGTAAGATATGTTTTGAGTCGTGTGCATGACCAGTTTCTATGGCTTGATTGACCACATAAGATCACCAAAGAAGTGATTCATGTAGCATCTAGATTGTGTTTCACCAGTGAAGTTCTAGTACTAAGATCAGTTCCTAAGGATGATGTTGCCAAGCTGACCAAGTCACAATTGGATGGAAGAGCTATCATTCTAGCAAGGTGAACAACATCCTTGCTATAGCCATCCACGCTACTTACCAAATGATCAAATAAAATATTGGTTATGATTTGTCTGAGGCATTGAGAAGTCACTTGGTGCTCAATCTTGAATCCATCAAGAAAGACAAAAGACTAAAGTTTAAATTTGGACAACTGATTGTTGGATTGTTCTTCTATTTTCAAAATTTATGTCCTGGTATCGGTGATGTTCGGTGGTCTAAGGACACAATGGCATTGCTACAGATGAAGAACAACATTAGGATGTTGGGTGATGATTTTAATAAGATTGCATGGGGATATTTTAAAGATTTTCAGAAAAATATGCATGCAAGAGAGAGGATACCGACACAGGTTGTCAGTAGATATGAGGATACCATCTATTTTTTGGTTGACACAGACACATGTCAGATAGAGGTAGTTGATCCAAATACAACTTGGGTGATGCCTATGGGCTGCGAAGTTGAAGAAAATATTTTTGTTTCTTATGTTGAACACTTTCTAGCACAACCGATAGATACTACTACTGAGAGGTCTTGAACCTATACAGAGAAATATGTATAAGGGCACTTTGAGTTAAACAAACTAGTAATTGCTAAGAAAGTGAGAAAGGAAGTTGAGAAGTTTACTGAGAATCAAGGATTTACGAAGGAGGCAATAGCAGAGTCTAGAGAAAAATTTGAAGCTAAACAAGCAGGAGCATCTAGTGCCCCAATAGGTACTAGCACCGGTATGAAGACAAGAAGTGGAGAAGTCAAGAAGGAGAAACCTATAGAGGTTAAGAAAGAGAAACCTACTAAAGAAAATAAGAAGAATCCTTCCAAGATACAATTCAAGAGAAAAGGTAAATTCATTGAGCCCCTTGCACCTAAAGCACTAGTAACTATAGGAAAGATGAAAAAGGAACAAGCAAAGAAACTAATAGTTGTTGATGAAGAAAAAATGAATCAGAAGGTGAGAAGAAAGCTTTGAGAGCTAGTGGTAAAAGGTTAAAGGTTGTAGAAGCCTCTACTATCAAATATGTCAAGAAACTGGTAACTAAACCTATATCTTTTGAAAACTATTAATAAGTATAAAGGAATATGGTATTCTTAACGGATTGAACAAATTGTATGATAATTTTGGTGAGAATGAACAAAGAGAGATAGAGGATGCAATTGTTTTTATGATGAATAAATATAGTAAATCCCTAATTGAATTGCAAGGGCACATTTTGAATTCTTTATATAATAAGTTTGATGCTAGATGGCAAGAAACCATAAAACAAGATAGAGAATTTATTGAATTTATTCTTAATAACTTGCAACCTAAAGCCACAAAGGAGGAGATAGATGAAATTCTTGCAAAGGCTAAATCATCTTTTAGATCTAAGAAAAGGTTGACAAGATTGTTAATTGGTGAGACCCAATTAGTTTAGATGGAAACTGAATAGATATTGAAGAAGTTACTGGGTTTGATACCTGATGAGGAAGAAGAGAAACCGGAGAAGCTTAAGGAAGAAGATCTCCCAGATGATGTAAATGTTGATGATTTTACACCTGATGAGATTGTTATGGGAAACCAACTAGTAGATGAAGAAGAGAAGAAAGAACCAGTAAATGTACAAACTGAAATAGTTATAATTCTAGATGATGATACAAAAGGCAAGGTAACTGGTACTAAGGAAGAAAAGAAAGAACAAACTGAAAATGTGCAGAATAAAGATGTTTAGATGACTCAACAAAAAGAACAAGAACAAGAACCAGGAAAAGAAAATAAATAGTTGAATGAACAAGAGCCACTGGTAATCACTCAAATAGTTGATACACAGACACCACCGGTAATGGACAAGGAAAAGGAAGAGGAGAAGACAAAAGAGAAAAAAGAAGAGGAAGAATTGAAAATAGTAAAAAAAGAACCTAAACTAACACCCCTATAATTTACTTCTAAGCAGAAAATTGATGATGATGAGCATGATGATGCATTAAGTATACAAGGACCCATTAATATGGATGCATTAAGTTCTATAGAACTAATGGAGATTGAATCTACCATGAAATCTAGAGCTAAGAAGAAAAGAATGAACAACAAATGAAAGCTCAATCAATACAATGTGCAGGAAAAGGAAGAGGAGAAGACAAAAGAGAAAAAAGAAGAGGAAGAATTGAAAATAGTAAAAAAAGAACCTAAACTGACACCCCTATAATTTACTTCTAAGCAGAAAATTGATGATGATGTGGACAATGATGCATTAAGTATACAAGGACCCATTAATATGGATGCATTAAGTTCTACAGAACAAATGGAGATTGAATCTACCATGAAATCTAGAGCTAAGAAGAAAACAATGAAGGAACAACAAACAAAAGCTCAATCAATACAATGTGCAGTTAAGATTCTATCTAGTCTATTACTAGAGATGGACTCTAATAGACTATCTACATCGATTGATAAGTTAGGTCAATTGGTTGTTGATGCTAGTGAACAGATGAAATTTTTTCAACATGAAACTTATTTGAATGTGAAAAAGGAATTTAAGAAGAAGAGAATAGAGTAGTTGATGAATGATATTGATAAAGACAAAGTTGTTCTGACGGTTAATAAAGATCATATTAAAGATGCACTTGAAACTAGAGGCAAAATCTTGTCCACTATTGCAAATTTTTCATTATTTTGTGATGATCTAATGAAAAGGAAATAGGAAGCTAAAAAGGAACTTGAAGTTCTAAGTGAATCATTTAGCCCCCTAAATTATTCTGCTATAAATTTTCGTAGATCGGTTGTTGAACTTCAACATAAGCTAAAAGCTTATGAGAATGAACAGGTCAAAAGGACTAAGTCATTGCAGGAGCTACAAACACTTTTGATCCCTAAGGTTGAAATCTTGCAGAGAGGCTACAAGGAAACTGAAGCTATTCTAGCTACACCCAAGATGAGTACAATTGATGCCATGGAGGAGTTGGCTTGCCAGATAAGAATGCATGTTGAGATAACCGACACTCTTTTGGAAACTTGGCACAATGATTTGAAGCAGTTAAAGTCTCATTTTGGAGATGCATTTTCTAAGATGACATTGTAAAACATTTTGAAGTTTTATATATATATATGGTAATGTAAATTTTGATGTATATTGCATTTATCTTTCATGTATTTTCTTACATTTTCCATTGTTGTCAAAGGGGGAGTAGTAGTATAGTCAAAATTTTGTTGTAATTATAATAGGGAGTAGTAGATAAGTCTTGTAAAATGTTGTAACTGCTAAGGGGGAGTATGTGTCATGAGTTGAGTCAATTTTTGTATTGCACACAAACAAATTTTTTCCTAAGTGTTGCCATCAATGCCAAAGGGGGACATTGTTGGCTTGATGATGATGTTTTGATGTAATTGTTAATCTGAGAGGATCCGGTTAATACTGAGAGGGGGGGTGAATCAATATTAACAATAATTCATAACTTAAACTTAAACTGATTAAACTTCAAATCAATCAAAAACTAGTAATAAACTATTTACCAGTACTGGTAATCACTGATATCCAGCTATTAAACTGATTTATCAAAATTGCTCATTAAGTGTTCATCAACATGCGTAAGGTGAAAGTAAATCAAATCAACACATTAGAAACATTCACCATATGAATACCAAAATTGTCACGTGGAAACCCAAATAGGGAAAAACCACGGTGGGAATTAGTACCCACAAGAATTGTGCACTCTTTCAAAATGCGCCCTGTTAGGAGCCTAGCCTGGTTAGGAGTGTTACTACTTATCAAGTTGCCATTAGTTTTATGTCAAAGTTATACTATATACTCTAGTCAGTTACTACTACCAAGATATTCAGTTGGTATGCACAGTCTAGTCGGTTATAGAAGAAAGTAGTCTCAGAGCGTAGTATACACCGAGCTGTCTACTGAGTATAATTCCATGTCTACTGAGTAGCAAAGATGACACACTGAGTTGATTTACACCAAGTGAAACGTGTTACCAAATTCATTGAACCTGGACGTACATATGAAAACATGTTACAAGATCGAGGAACATCTAACCATTATCACATTGGAAATTGCACTTAAAGATTGTGTATGATTTTGAGGTCATCTAACCAATGAAATATCTTCAATGGTTATTCATTTGATAAATCATATTTGTAAGATCGAAGGAATGAATGGATCACTGACATAAGAGATCTATTTATACAGCATAAGTTAAGAATTAAAAAGGTTTGTGCATGAGTGTAAGAAGACTGTTACAGAGACACAAAGGTCACAAAGAAGGTTTTTCAGAGAACAGTCAAAGAAGAGAGTAAACAAAAGGGTTTACCGAGTTACTATATGGGTTACCGAGGTATGCTATAAGCAAGGTAGTCTATTTTGAGCACATAGAATCTGCTATAACATTCCAGATGTAAAGTTGTAGGTATTTGTAATGATTTTATTGTAATATTTTGAAGTTGTCAGAGAAACCTTTAACAGGGTAAAAGACTCTAATCAAGTCTATAAATTGTAAAGCCTCTAACCAGGTGCAACATTTAGATTAAGTGTTGTAAAATCCTTTAGCAAGGTAGATCTAATAGATCTTGTTACTCCTAACAGGGTAAGCTATCAGAAATAGCTAAACATGTAGCTCTAACCGAGCACTCTTTATTATTGCAGTAGTGAAGTTGTGGGTGCCATCCCCACCACAGTTTTTCTCTCTAACCAAGAGTTTCTACGTAACCAAAATATATGTGTTATGGATTGAATCATGTATGATTGTTATCTATTTGTTTTAGCTTTATATTATGTTACTACACTATTCGGTTTATGCATAACAATAAAGTTATTATTGAAGAAAAGTTTTAAAGTACTGATTCACCCCTCCCCTCTCAGCACATTAGCTTTCCATATTGGGCCTAACAATTGGTATCAGAGCCTCAATCTTGGAAAAGAGTTTAACTACCTAAAGAGAAAGATCTTATGAATGGAAGGCTATAAACAATCTCGGAGGATTGTGTATGTGCAAGAAGAGCTAGATCATGCTAATCAAGTGATTGTAGACATGCAAAGGCAAATGTAAAAATCTCTGAAAGTGACAAGAAGATTATCTGATGATTTGCAGGACTCTCAAAAGTTAGTGGAACAAATTGAGACATCGTCTGAGAATAGTATATCTGAAGAGACTGAAGAAATGATTGGATTATTGAAAGAAAAGAACAAAGCACTGGCTGATCAACTGAAAGCAATGAAAAGAGATCATGAACATTTCAGCACACAGATGACTGAAAATCTTGATGCATTGAGGACAGTCGAGGATAAAGTAAGAGATCTACAAAGAGAGAAACAACAACTTGAAGTCTTAGTATCTGATAAGAATGATGAAATCACAAGGTTGACTGGAATTCAACAAAATCTGTTAGATCAACTAGGTTATGCACATCATGAAGTAATTCTGAAGGATGATGAGAATCAAGCATTGAAACTTGAAGTGTCAAGGTTGACCGATGAACTTGAAACAAAGAATAAATCTAGAGAAACACTGAAGAAGAGTTATGAAGCATCAAAAATGTTGGATGAGCAACTGAATACAAGAAGACCCAACAAAGATGCAGGACTTGGTTACAAAGGAAAAGACTATACCAAGAAGGGAATACATGCTACCGCGAAAGGAGAATCATCAAAGCAAGCTGGATTCAAGAATAACATCAAAAGAAAGAAGCCTATTTGCAACTACTATGGAAATCAAGGTCACACTACCAGCATGTGCCAAATCAAAAAAGGTAAGCAACTGAATGTCACTAAGTCCAATGGTTATTGTTACAATTGCAATAAAAATGGTCACATATCTAATCAATGTAGGACAAAGTTTGTGAACAATTATCAGAAGGAAAAATTCAAAGGGTTTTGTAAAAACTGCAATAGATATGGACATAGTACCGAGAAGTGTTGGTTTAAGCAAAAAAACTATATGTGGTATGCACACCGAGCAAATGCTAGAGGTTACCGAACTCACACAGATCCTTACCGACAGTATTCTATAGTACCATGGGATTACAATACAAGGATATGGTGTGAATGTTGTGGAAGATATGGACATATAAGTACCAACTACTTTATAAGGTTTGGAATGAACACCCGAAGATCATGGAGAAATCCTAGTATGGCATGTTTTCATTGTCCCAAAATTGGACACTTGGCTGGAGATTGCATAGACCAACCTAGAAAATACACTGAGGAAATAAAAGAAAAATTAAAGATGATTTGGAAAAAGAAGGAAATTGTGTCAAATGAAGAAAGCACCTTACCTACCGAGTTAGGTGCACCTATTCCAAATTAATCGGTAAAGGTATGAAGGGACTGCATTCTCACAAGGCTAAATCTTAATAGTTCCTATTTTATTATGTACTTAATTCAAAATTTGCATAATTAAGATGTAATAGTAAGTTTGAAATTCTATCAAAGTCTTTTGAAGCACTATATAGGAAAACTGTCAAGTCGGTGAATATAGGAAACCTGTCTAGTCGGTGAATGAAGGAAGTTTGGTTACTCGGTTAAAGTGAAAAAAGGAAAGAAAGTTAAAGTGAACCGAGAGCATTTAATGTTTTTGACCTAACCTGCACAGAGCCCGATAAGGCATATTGTGTACTTAAAAGCATTTTCGTGGTCATTTTCACTTACCAAGTTTTCGAGAGAGCAGAGCAAAGCAAATCTAAGGCGATCAAAACCTCCTACAAAGAAAATTCAAGGTATTTACATCAATATCAATGCATTGTTAAGCTGATTTACCGATCTTATCTAGTTGCCATTATTTGCTAAGTGTGAAGTGTCAGTCATTTGAAATCCTGAAACCCTAAGGATCCTTTGTTAAGTTTTATCTGAAATCTAAAATGGCACCTAAGATCCAAAATCCCATTGTTGTCAAGAATGTAGAGAAGCCCTCACTAATATACTCTTTGACTTTGAAAGTTGCATCTAAACCGGATGACAAAACCACTTTTTCACTCATCCCAGATAGAGTGTTGTTAATCAAAGATGTGAGATTCTTCACCAAATGCCGTGTTGAAGAACTTGGTCATGTTGAAATTAAAGACACCTATGATGAATTGTGCACAAATGGTAAATTGAATAGCAAGTATGAACACATCAAGATCAAGGGATTAACTGAAGCCCTAACCTATCCCCATGTGTTCAAACCCTAGTGGGTCAAGTTTGTTCTAAGATGAGTTCATGATGATTTCATGTGGCTAGAAGAGAAACCATTTAAGATTACCAAGGAGATCATTCATCTGATTATCGGTTACCCCATTTATGATCATGCTCGAGCCCAAAAGATGATATCACAGAAGGAATTGATCAGTTTAACCAGAGTGGAATCAGATTGTAGAGGATTGAAATTGAACAATTTCATAGATGAAGAACTAAAATTTTCCATAAGAGTAATAGGTTACTATTTCTTCCAATCAGCAAGGGAAAACAATGTACCCTGTGCAGCAGTAGACCTGGCATACAAAATTGTGAAAAAGGGAATGAAAACCGATCTATGTGAGGTATTGCTGAAGAACCTGTTTGAGAATTTGAACACCATCAGGAAGCCGAAGAAGAACAACTCAGCTAATACACTAAAGTTTGGATGATTACTTGTATGCATGTTTTTCTATTTTGAAAAATTCTTTCCATCAGTTGGTAAAGTTGCTTGGGAACTACACCGACCAATCACCCATCAAATTAATGACTTCATCAAGAAGTTAGGTGATAATTTCAATGACATCATGGATGACTACTTCAGTAAATTTCAAGAGAAAATGCATAATAGGTACCGGATTCCACCCCAGCTAGTGGAGAAATACAAAAATGACATATGTTTTGAAGTTGATACTGATTACTATTATGTGAATGTTGTGGAACCAAGAACTCAATCTTTGTCACCTATGGGTTACGAGATTGATCTTGACATCACACAATAGCAAATTGATGCATTTCTCACATTACCGAGGCATGCTACTAAGCTAAGGTATGGAACCTATGAGGAAGTGAAGGAAAAGGTAAAGATGAGCATTGTAGTACCCAAAGCTACAAGAAAGGCAACAAAGATGATAAAGGCATTGTCAGAGAAATTCAGAGAAGACTCTTCCTCTACACCTATCAAAGGCACCATTGCCATTACTGAAGAGGAATCTGAAGCCCAAGAGGCAGCAATAACACTAAGTACTGAATTGCCTAAGGGAAAAGTGTTGAAGAAAAAGAAACAGGACACATCAAAGGCCTCACCGACTCCACCTCCAAAGCGACCTAACACTAGAGCATCTGCAGCCTCACCAAGTAAGAAAACAAAAAGTGTTACTGCTCCCAAGGTAACAAAGACCTACAAGAAATCTACTCGGAGACTCATTTTGGCAAAAGAGTCTAGTGATACCGAATCAGAGGATGCAAGAAAATTTCAGACTGTCAAGAGCAAGAAGGTAAATATACATAGTGTTGAAAACTTCTGTGCTAATCTGAAAGAATATGGTGGATTTGGATCATTTAGATTTGTTAAGTATGAAACTAGAAATAATAATGAGAAGAGACAAATTGAAGAAGTTGTCATCTGCACACTTCTAAAATTCTGGTTGGCTCCATTGGAACTAGCTAACTCACTTCCAAATGAACTTTATTTGCATATTGATAACAGGTGGAAGTATGCAATGGACTCGGAGAAATAGATCAAAGAAATAAGTCTGGTTCATCTCTTTCCTGACATGTCAATAGCTGAAATAAAAGAACATCTGACAACCTACAACTTAAAGTTTCTTGTCAAACAAAGAGCCTTAAAACTGATGAATGGGTTGTACATTGAAGTTGAAAATGAGACAAAAGAAAAGTGGTAGGAAATCTTTAAAATCAAGAATGTCGGTGAGCAAGCTGAAATTGAAATTGTTGACCTCACCGAGCAAGATCCTGATGTTACCAAGAAAAACCCTACTGACAACATTCAAATAGATGAAAATGTAATGGATACAGAGGCACCAAAATAGATAATGATAGAAGGTAATACATATGCAAAACTTGTATCTAGTGAATCGGTCTTGAAACAAGTTCAGCCTTATCCACCGGTCAAGCAACCTGTCTCAACCAAAATCCCTCAGGATACGGAGCAAGGCATCGAAGGTCACAAGTCTACAGTAGGAGAAGGTACTACTCAAGAACAGACATCTCAAGCACCTTCTAGCACTAAGAATGTTACAACTAAGACACTAAGTATCGAGACACCAAAGGACTCTACAGAGGCTAAATAAACTGATCAAAGAATTGCCTCTACTAAGCAACCTACCGAGGGTCCTCAAGCCTCACAAGCCATTGTCTTAGTTCCATCGGTGAAAGGTAAAGAAAAGAAGATGAAAAAGCATAGTTTTAAAGTTGATTTATCAAAACCAATAGTGTTGCCCAATATTGATATATCAAAATTAAAGGGGTAAGCACTCATTGATTTCGGTGAACTATGCAAAGCAAAGGCCAAACAAGACAAGCAAATGGCCATTCAAAAGAAAAATAAGGTACTTTAGAAGGTAAAAGCACTCTTAATAGATATGCTACCTGAAGCTATAGTATCAACTGATGCAGCCATCCATACTCAACTAGATCAACTCCTAACAAAGATAGAGACATTTGGAGTAGATGCATTGGAATATTTGAGCAAGCTAAAAGACAAAGAGCTCACTACAAAAATGATAGAAGAAGTACATAAAGCTATAGCTATTGGCAAAGTTAAACTTGTCAAATTTATTACTGAGTTAACTCCTCAACTCAAGCACATTCTTTCTTTATTTCAAAAACTCTGCACATTTTCTTTATTCATTAAAGACATTAAAAATAAAATAGAGGCAATTGAGAAAGAGATCACTGATCTCTCAAATAAGTTGACCACAGAGCCAAATTCAGTTCAAAATTTTTATACAAAGCTACATCAGTTCATGGCTCAACAATTGGACCTAAGAAATGAAGAACACAAGATCAGGATGGACATAATGATACTTTAGACATTATTCCTTCCTTATCTTTCATCTGTCCAAGAACAGATCAACCGAGCCACCTCCCTAGCTACTACACAAGAGGGAAACACTCTAGATGGCTTAATATCATTATTGGCTAATATTCAAGCACATAATTCTTTAATGGACAGTGTAAAGAATGCACTCTCTGTCGCTCTCACTGAACCACAGATCAAGTACAAATCCATTTTTGACCAGTTACCACCCTCGAATGGTAATTAAGTTTTGATGTTCGTCAAAAAGGGGGAGTGATATAGTACTAGAGGAATGATAGGAGTGATACAGTATTGGGGAGTGATATAGTATCAAACAAAAGGAGTATAATATATAGGGGGAGTATATCGAGCAGAGTAAGCAGACTATCCAAGAGTAGTGAACCGAGCAGTGTATAGAACAGTAAGCAAAGAACAAGAATAGATCACTGAGCATGTGAAATCAGAGTTTTGTATAGTATATTGATAAGGGGAGTATATCTGGATATATTATTTCATTGACTATTGTATATACTATCAGTATAGTCAATTTTGCAAGTATATAGATTTTTGAGTTATAACTTTGAAAGTAGTTTTTGTCAAACATCTCAACTAATGTCAAAAGGGGAGATTGTTACTACTTATCAAGTTGCCATTAGTTTTATGTCAAAGTTATACTATATGCTCTAGTTGGTTACTACTACTAAGATATTCAGTCAGTATGCACAGTCTAGTCGGTTATAGAAGAAAGTAGTCTCAGAGCGTAGTATACACCAAGCTGTCTACCGAGTATAATTCCATGTCTACCGAGCAGCAAAGATGACACATTGAGTTGACTTACACCGAGTGAAATGTGTTACCAGATTCATTGAACCTGGACATACATATGAAAATGTGTTACAAGATTGAGGAACATCTAACCGTTATCACATTGGAAATTGCACTTAAAGATTATGTATGATTTTGAGGTCATCTAACCAATGAAATATCTTGCATGGTTATTCATTCGATAAATCATATTTGTAAGATAGAAGCAATGAATGGATCACTGGCATAAGAGATCTATTTATACAACATAAGTTAAGAATTAAAAAGGTGTGTGCATGAGTGTAAGAAGACTGTTATAGAGACACAAAGGTCACAGAGTAAACAGAAGGGTTTACCGAGTTACTATATGGGTTACCGAGGTATGCTATAAGCAAGGTAATCTATTCTGAGCACATAGAATCTACTATAACATTCCAGATGTAAAGTTGCAGATATTTGTAATGATTTTATTGTAATATTTTGAAGTTGTAAGAGAAACCTTTAATAAGGTAAAAGACTCTAATCAAGTCTATAAATTGTAAAGCCTCTAACTAGGTGCAACATCTAGATAAAGTGTTGTAAAATCCTTTAGCAAGGTAGATCTAACAGATCTTGTTACTCCTAACATGGTAAGCTATCAGAAATAGTTAAACATGTAGCTCTAACCGAGCACTCTTTATTATTTCAGTAGTGAAGTTGTGGGTGCCATCCCCACCACAGTTTTTCTCTCTTACCAAGAGTTTCTGCATAGCCAAAATATATGTGTTATGGAGTGAATCATGTATGATTGTTATCTATTTGTTTTAGCTTTATATTATGTTACTGCACTATTCGGTTTATGCATAACAGTAAAGTTATTATTGAAGAAAAGTTTTAAAGTATTGATTCACCCCTCCGCTCTCAGTACATTAGCTTTCCATATTGGGCCTAACAAGGAGCTTACAATGATGCCCTGTTAGGATCTTTTTTCTATTAGAAGCAACCTTGCAAGAGGATTTAAGACTCAGATGTTGAGCTACCCAGTTAAGGGATTTACAATAAGGGATTTAAAATTTAAGTCCTATTAGAACCTACCCGATTAAGGGATTTTATCTGCTGCAACTATTAGGGAACAACAGATGAATGATCTAGAAATAGCACTAACTTCTTGCATGTTCAGATCCAATTCAGCTCCAATCTACTACACTCTTGGTAGATACACCATACTATTTTGAATTCACACTCTTTTCTCAATTAGTGACACAACAAACATCAACTATACCAACCTAAATAACCTTTACATCTTTGTCAGTTACAAAACCCTAGATACATAAACAAATCAAATGAATTTATAATACAGATCATCACTCAGATCATTACAATGATTTTCAAGACAATATTAGTCATTGAATGATCATAAATCATCACAATAACTCAATTTGATAGGCAATCAAGCCCATAAAACACTCTTCTGTGCTCTTTGTTGTTTCCCAAGAAATCCAATCCTTAATCACGCCAAAAAATCAACTTATCTTTTCACATGGGTTGTGCCATGTCACCATCAACATTTGAACATGATATAAATCACTGCCAAACCATAAGACATCACCGCTTAAAAGAATTTGTTATCGGTTCTAAAACCCTTCTTAAACCCTATAGAAAATACAACACAAATCATAAACATGACTTTCAGTAATCAAAGCAGAATGCGGTTCCGGGTAAAGATACATTAAAATGATACAAATACATGCTCCAAACCTCAACACTTTACTCATCACCAATCTCTAGAACCAATCAAAACATATCTACAGTTACCAGTTAAGGTCCTAATTCCTAGTTCACTGTCTTTATTACCAGTAAGGCATTTCCGGTAGACCAAAAAGACTCAGATGAAAAAAAAAACATGAAAAAAATAGTTACCACATAGTTTTTCATCAATGATAACATAAATAACTAATCAAAGTCATTAAGACAATAATATCAATCTCTTCATCACTCTATCAATACCAACAATCCTTTACCAGTTCATCAACATTCTCCATCAACATCAGTTATGCCAATCATGCCAACATTCTCCCCCTTTGGCATTGATGGCAACACCAACATATTCAATTGTCAACTATAATAGTCTCTGATGCCCTCACTCACTCTTCTTATGCTTCTTTTCATCTTCCAGTTTCACCTACTTTAATTCTTCTCCTCTGGATCATATTACTTCTCCCCATTTCTATTATATTTCTTCTCCCCCTTCGACAACAATGTTGTTGCAAATGCATCGTCGATCTTCATTCCTGCTGTTGTTGTCTCCAACATCTCTACAAATCTCATCTAAGCTTCTCCCCCTGCCGAGTAGCAAACATTTCATCAATCCATAGTGAAAAATATTCATTAATCCCATTGTACTGATGCATCTCTTGCATCTTAGTTGATCTTATGTAAGGGTCTAACCCCTAATTTACCTTTGAGGTACTCAAAGGTTGTGTTCAGCAAAGGTTTAGTGAAGATGCCTGCTAGCTGCTCTTTGCTTGTCACATATTCCATTATGACTTTCTTCTCTTGTACTCTCTCCCTCTGAAAGTGATATTTTAATTCTATATGTTTTTTCCTTGCATGTAACACATTATTTTTTGAAATATTAATAGCACTATTATTGTCACAATAAATAATCACCGGTTCAGACATATCTTGCTTAAAACCTTCTAACACATGTCTCATCGAGATTGCCTATGTACAATTCATAGATGCTGCAACAAATTCTGCTTCAGTTGTTGACTATGATACACATGTTTTCTTTTTACTTGTCCAAGCAACCATTCTACCTCCAAGAAGAAAAGATCCACTAGTAGTTCTTTTTCCGTCATCAACATTGCCTACCCAATCTGCATCAGTAAACACTTTCAAAGAAAAGTCATCTTTATAAGGATACCATAAGCCATAATCCATTGTGCCTTTCAGATATCTAAATATCCTTTTCACCACTACCAAGTGAGTCTCCTTGGGATCCTTCTGAAGTCCAGCAACCAAACCAACAACATGTGCAATATCCGTTCTACTGTGAACAAAATAATGCAACTTACCGATCATGGACCTGTATTCCTTTTCATCTACAAATGGTGAATCATCCTGTTTAGACAATTTACAACCTATCACCATCGGTGTATCAACCAGTTTGCAATCTTCCATGCCAGAAGTTTTCAATACTTGTTTTACATATTTAGTTTGATAGATAAATATTCCACCATCTAGTTGCTGGACCTGCAACCCAATGAAAATTTAATCTCACCAATAAGAGACATTTCAAATTCTTTCTTCATTTCTTTAGAAAAAGCCATGCATAAATCATCATCACCACCAAAAATTATATCATCAACCAAAACTTCTGCTATCAACATTTTTTCTACATTAGTCTTTAAATATATGTTACTATCATCACTGGTATGCTAGAATCCTATTTTGATCAAATGTGTATGCAATCTTTCAAACCATGCTCTCAGTGATTGCTTCAAACCATATAGTGCCTTGTGTAATTTGCAAACCATATTTTCATCTTTACTTAATGAATATCCATCCATTTGTTCTATATATACTTCTTCTTCCAGGATACCATTCAGAAAATTTGATTTAATGTTCATGTGATATACCTTAAATCCTTTAATAGAAGCAAAGTCAAGTAACATTCTTACACCTTCCAATCTTGCCACTGGTGCAATGGTTTCACCATAGTCTTCTCCTTCTTCTTGTGCATGGCCTTTGCATACAAGTCTTGCATTATTCCTTACAACCTTAGCATCTTCATTTAACTTGTTTCTGAAAACACATTTTGCACCTATAACATTCTTATCTTCGGTCTGGGAACAAGTGTCAAAGTCTTGTTATTCTCCATCTGATCCAATTCCTCATTCATAGCATTAATCTAGTCATCATCCTTCAATGCTTCTCTTACCGTTTTCGGCTCAATAGTAGAAATCAGACAAGAGTTTTCTATGATTTTCCTTCTATTCTGTACACCAGCATTCTTATCTCCTATAATTTGGTCTTCTGAATGATTTAATCTAACATACCTTGGTATTACCGATTCTAGTGTTGTTCCTTCTGCTTCATGTTCATCATCTTCTTCATTGCTTTCTTCATTTACCAGTTGGGCACCTATTTATGCATTGTTTTGTTCATCATTCTTCTGCACTTCTGGTTCTATAAACACAAGTTTTTCTTCATCATTTTCAAGCTCAGATCTACTAGTCTCATCAGGTTTCTCAGAGAATTCACTAACCTTAACATTTACACTTTCAACTATCTTCTTAGTTTTTTTTGTTATAACACTTGAATTCTTTACTCTTGGTAGAGTATCTAAGAAATATCCCTTCATCACATTTAGCATCAAATTTTCCAGTAACATCATCTTTCTTAATAAAACATTTACTCCCATAAATTTTAAAGTAGCTGACATTAGGAATCTTACCATTACAAAGTTCATAAGGTGTTTTATCATTACCTTTCTTAACAAGTACCCATTTCAAAGTATAAATAGTTGTACTAACTACTTCCCTCCACAACATCTTAGGTACTGCACCTTGTATCAACATTGTTCTAGCAACTTCCACAATTGTCTTGTTCCTTCTCTCAACAATTCCATTTTGTTGTGGAGCTCTGGGTGTTGATATTTGCCTCTTAATTCCCTGTTCATCACAAAACTTCACAAACTCATCAGAAGTTAACTCACCTCCCCAGTCAGATCTTAGACATTTCAAACTCCTCCCATTTTTTTTCAACTAAAGCTTAAAACATGCCTTGAATTTACTAAAATCCTCAGACTTTTCTCTCAAAAAAGTTACCCACATCATCTTTGAAAAATCATCAGTAAAAATCATAAAGTACTTATCACCATAATAGCTTCTAGTCTTCATAGGACCACATAGATCAGTGTGAACTAAATCAAGGATATGCTCTGAAGAAAAAGTTTTACTCTTAAAAGATATAGAAATCATCTTACCCATTTGATAGTCCTTACACAACACATTGTCTGGTTTCACAAGCTGGGGCATACCTCTCACAATACTTGATTTTCTAACCTTTATCAAATTGTCAAAGTTCACATAAAAAAACCTCTCGTGCCATAACCAACTATCTTCAATCTTAGCCATCAAACAACTATTCACATTAGTATTTAGATGAAAAAGATTACCTCTAGTTTGCTTTCTAGTAGCAATCAACTCTCCTTTACTTCCAAGGATCTTAAACACTCCACTCTTAAATTCAAGAATATATCCTTTATCATTTAATTGTCCAACACTCAGTAAGTTATGTTTTAATCCATCTACCCAAAAGACATTATCTGCATTACTTTTTCCATTAAATGAAATAGATCCTTTACCTTTAACCATGCAAGGTGAGTTGTTACCAAACCTTACCACACCACTATCAAATTCTTCAAGAGATGTGAACTTGTTTCTATCACCAGTCATGTGGTGTGAGCAACCACTATCTATTGTCCATTCATCACTACTATCCATGTGTGATACCAAAGCTTTTTCATTAGTCAAATCTTCCTTCACAGTAACAAAGACAATTTCCTCATTTTCCTCTTCCTCAAATTCCTCATCTTTCACACCTTCATCTACTGCGATATAGCAATGTTTCTTTCCCTTTCCTTTAAATTTCTTGAACTTTTCCATTTTATCACCATTAGGACAATTTGCAGCAATGTGCCCAATCTTATTGCAGGAAAAATACTTTAGAGGAAGTTTACCTTTATACTTACTAGTTCGTCTAGGAAATATTTTAGCCAATAGTGCCTCAAGTTCCATCAGATGATCTTCATAATCACCATCTCCTATGCTACTACCATGACTAGGCCTGCAGTCATGATTATGACAAATATTGTTTCCTTTCTTCACAGATGTACTAGTTACAAAAGCTTTAAAAGAAGATTCAGATGACTTAAAAACACTATTATCAAAGTTGTTTAATTCAAATTTAGTCAATTTACCAATAAGGGAATCAAGAGTAACTTTATCTTTAGAAAGAAATCTCAATTCTTGTATTGCAGATACCCTAATAGCATATTGTGGTAAGAGAGTTCTAAGAATCTTACTAACAATAGTATCTTCTTCAATTTTACCTCCAGGACCACCTACAACTTCCTTAATCCTTTGTCTGTATTGTGCTATATTCTCACCATCAACCATTCTCATATCATCAAATTTGCCTCTAATACTTTCTTCCTTAGCCCTTTGTACATGTTCTTCACCTCCATAAATCAAACCTAATTTCTCCCATACTTCAAATGCAGTCTCTAATCCATGAACATCTATATACTTAGAGTCAGACAAAGTACTTACAATTGCTTCAAGTGCTTGGATGTTTTCTTGCTGCCCCTTAAGCTGATCAGGTGTCAAGGGACTGGTAGTAGGATCCACATACTTGTTTGTCACATGATGCCAAAATTGAGAACCCATTCCTTTGATATATATCTTCATCCGATCACTCCATATCCAATAGTTATCCTTTGTAAACTTGGAACCCTCCTTCTTCATCATCTTTCTCAGGATGTTTTTCTCAAGCTGTTAAGATTTTGCACATAGAGGACCTAATGCTCTAATACAAATTGTTAATTTGAGAGTATCCGGTTAATACTGAGAGGGGGGGGGGGTGAATCAGTATTAACAATAATTCATAACTTAAACTTGAACTAATAAAACTTCACCAAATCAATCACAAACCAGTAATAAACTATTTACTAGTATCAGTAATCACTGATAGCCAACTATTAAACTGATTTATCAGAACTACTCATTAAGTGTTCATCAACATCCATAAACTGAAAGTAAATCAAATCAACACATCTGAAACATTCACTATATGAACACCAGAATTTTCACGTGGAAACCCAAATAGGGAAAAATCACAGTGGGAATTGGTACCCACAAGAATTGTGAACTCTTTCAGAATGCTCCCAATCAGGAGCTTAGCCCGATTAGGAGCTTACAATGATGCCCTATTAGGAGCATACCCTATTAGGAGTCACCCGATTAAGGGATCACTATGATGAGCCCTGTTAGGAGGTTTTCCCTGTTAGAAGAAACCTCACAAGAGGATTTAAGACTCATATGTTGAGCTACCCGGTTAAGGGATTTACAATTTAAGGCTTGTTAGAACCTACTCGGTTAAGGGATTTTGTCTATTGCAACTGTTAGGGAACAATAGATGAATGATCTAGAAATAGCACTAACTGCTTGCTTGTTCAGATCCAATTAAGCTCCAATCTGCTACACTCTTGGTAGATACACCACACTGGTTTGGCTTCACACTCTTTTCTCAAATCACCGACACAACAAAAAACATCAACTATACCGACCTAAATAACCTTTACATCTTAGTCGGTTACAAAACCCTAAATACATCAAAAATCAAATGAATCTATAATATAGATCATCATAGATCATCATTCAAATCATTACAACAATTTTCAAGACAATATTAGTAATTGAATGATCATAACTCATCACAACAACTTAGTTTGATAGGCAATCAATCCCATAAAACACTCTTCTATGTTCTTCGTTGTTTCCCAAGAAATTCCATCCTTAATCATGCCAAAACAAAAAATTATCTTTTCACATAGGTTGTGGCACATCACCATCAGAATTTAAACATGATATAAATCACTGCCAAACCATAAAATATCACCAGTTAAAAGAATTGTTACCGGTTCTAAAAACCTTCTTAAAACCTACAGAAAATACAACATAAATCATAAACATTCTCCATCAGCATCAGTTATGCCAATCATGCCAAAAGTAATAAGTTGAATGATGACTTGTTTTATGTTGTCATTGATGGCAACTATGTTTTGATAATCATCTAAGTCTTTTAGGCCAATCGATAGAGGAGACAATTTATCAGTCAACCACCAAATAGGACCTCAATTGGTAAATCCGAACAGAGTTGTATTCAAAGCAACCAGTATGAGCAATCAATGAAGATTTAGTCTATGAGGTTCTACAAGAATGTTGGAGATAGGTACTTGCAGGCATATTCAACACCGCATTGGCAGATTCAACAAGATGAACAATTTTTGATAAACAGAGCAGTCAATCTTGAAGGACAGTCAACTAGTAGAGCAAAATGACTTAAATCGGTTAAACCGGTAATGACTATGTTTTATTTTTGGCTTGTTATGTCGGTGGCTGATATAAATAAAGCATGAAGTGTAAGATTGTTTAGATTCATTTAACCTAGGAAATTGTTCTAGGGTTATTAGTCGGCTAAGTTGATGTTTATAAAAAGTGTGATGAGTTATGAGATGAAGTTTGAGATCATAAGTGAATATTGAGAGTTTGATTGTGAAGTAAATTGAGAAGCTTTGTATTGATGTTTTATTGATGTATTGAGTGGAACTAAAGAGGATCTTATCAGGCACAGAGGTGCTACATGCAGATTATTTTACTGTTATTTTCCTAACAGTTGCAGCAATCAAATCCCCTAACTGGGTAGGTCCTAATAGGGTAGCTCATTAACTTGAGTCTAAATCATCTTGTGAGGTTGCTTCTAATAGGAAAAATATTTTAATAGGGCTAAGGTAAATCCCTTCATTGGGTGACTCTTAACAGGGTCTGCTCCTAACTAGGAATGTTTGTATGACCTTAAATGGTCAAGATTTCTAATGTATAGATAGTGAATCTTGTGGGTACTAACTCCCAGCGTGGTTTTTCCCTTTTGGGCTTCTACATATAAATATTTGTGTTATGTGGAGCATGATATATTGGATGTTAGCTTATGTGGTGATATTTATTTTATGTTTATTAAGCTTTAAGTTATTTAAAGTGGTGATCATATTTGTGTTGTTTTTGCTTGCACTGATTCATCCCCCCCTCTTAGTGCCTTATAGGTTTATCAAAGGGAACTAAGATCAAATTGATCATTTGACTAGTTGGAAAAAATCAGTTGCTAATCCTAATCATAGAAAGTGGCATACTCTTAGGGATCATCAAACCAGTGATTTTGAGCTCTAACAAATTGGCTACTCTACTGGGGAGAATAATCAAAGAAGGAACTCTATTGTGGGAAAGAACTCAAGAGAAAATAATAACGAGATATTCTTCTTGAAAAGAGGTGGCGACTCTAATATAATAAAAAATATTTGCATGTTCGGTAGGAGGTCTCTTAGACAAGGACATCCCCTCATACAATTGGAGTTCAATAAAAAAAGAAATAAAACCAATTAAAAGAAAAGCAACTCACAAAACAATCCAGTGGGGCCTAAAAACCCATTCCTTGATGAACAATATAATCAGTATAATGGCAAGAAGGAATGTACTCAAAATCCATCTTTCAATGCACAAAAAGATCTATTTTTAGCTGATAGGGGAAGTGAAGACATGGATTTAACCATTATAGATAGAGCATGAAAACATAAGCATAGAGTTCATCCACAAGGAAGATTCAATACTCCTCCTGGTTTCTCTTTTGGACCCTCTAGCTCATCTTCAAGAGATTATAGAATGAATTCTATAAGTTCAAGAAACCTAAATGAATTACCAAGGTGGTTTGAAGGATTAATAAAATAGGTTATGGACACAACTCTTGAAATGAGAAATTAGGGAATAACACAAGAAGCCCTGGATGCTTGTGCTAGGATAGGCATAAAAATTGATGAGAATGATTTGGTCCATGATTTACAAAGACATAACATAAAGGGTATAAGGGAAATTCAATCCCAAAGGCCCCTGCAATGAGGTAAGTCTATACTAGGGACACACGGTAGTGGAGAAAACTTCAGGGCACATGAAAACCCTTTATACCAAAGATATGACCAAAATCATAGGCTAGATAATTTGACTCACAATCAAAACCCTCCTCAATATAATCTATATAACTACCCCCAGCATAAACAACAATATAATCCATATAATCAATTTTCTTAGCATCCCCATTTTCAACCACATTATAATCAAGCACCCCCTTTCACTCATCCCTATAACAATATCAATCAAGGCCAGTATTATGGAGGTCAATATCAAACAAACCTAAGATACAATGCTTTAGGAGGATTTATGAATGATGACCAATACAAAACACCCTATCTCAAATGATTTGAGAACTACAATCCCAAAGTTCATAGGGAGTGGTGCTATAATAGGGGAAGGACATTGTAATTCCTTTGACACTGTAATAGAGGATTTTGGATTTCCATCCGAGGATGTTAAAATGAGATTGTTTATGCAGTCACTAACTGAGGATGCAAGAGATTGGTTTAGAACATTACCAAATGCCTTAATCAACAACCTAGTAGAATTCAAGAGACTATTTTTGAAATAATATGGAGATCAAAACAGCCCTAAATTTACCTTACATGAGATTATGACAATACAAAAAGGACATAATGAATCAATAGTTGAATTCAATAAAAGGTTCAATAAGGTACTAAACAAAATCCCATAGTGCATGACACCAGTAAATGAAGTAAGTTTCCTCCATTATATAAATACATTTGACAACAAGACTAACTATGAAATCAAATCCAAGAATCCAAATACCCTACAAGAGGCTCAAAAAATTGCTATTACTATAGAGAATAATAGAAAGGTTGCTGGAAGGATAAGAAAGAGGGACGATTCTAGACTTTATAATCCTAAAACACAAAACAAACAGATCAAGGAAGAAGATAAAATGGACAAAGTAATTAACGCCCTAAAGGATCTCACTCATAAGGTCACTAAAACTGATAAACCACAATTCCAAAGAAATGACAGACTGAGATTATATGATAATCCATATAAAACTAACTATAAGGATGGAAAAACTATTGAGGAAAATAAAGAAACTCTAGACCCACTAAGAAAAAAATAATTTTTTTTGGAGGAAGCCCCATGGTGCATGGCTTGCAACTTACCACATTCCCTGGTGTAGTGTTTTGTGGCTCAAAATTTGTAATATGATGAGCAACTGTACCATGAAAATGAAGAATATGATGATGGTCGAACCGTTAATATGTTGTCTACCATGGGGGAATATGATTCATTAGAAGATGGAGGGTGCGAATATGATGTTGCCTATTATAAATAAAATAAACAATTCTATTAGAAGGAAATATTTTCTAATTGTGATGAAGACACCCCCAAAAAGACTTGGAGAAGGAATGACACAATATCATGGAGAAGACCTTCTGAAGAAGAAGTTAAAGCCCTCACCTTTGCTTCTATTGAACAAGCTAAAAACAATTACAACCTAAGGAGCATGGTTGTTAATCATGATTAGGGTAAGCCTGCAAGTATGTTCATTAAGGAGAAAAGTACAAAAGAACCTCAAAATGGAGGAATACCTAAAATGACAATAACCAAATAGATTCCAAACATACTAAAAAATCAAGAATCTCAAAACAAGGCTCTGCCATAGGTAGAAGTTACTAAGATATCAACATCACCAACTGATTCATTTGACATCACCAATATATTATCACAAATGAAAATTCTAGTTCCCTTACTGGAAATGATGAAGATACCTAGATATAAAAGCAGTACCTTGGCATTAATATCTGAAACTCCTTCTGGTGTGGGAAGCACTAAACATGAAAGGAAAAACAAACCATTAGAATCAAGAGGTATAAACAGGATCCTGAAATTTACCTAGGAACTACCCTTCCTGATGACCCATCCCAAGTAAATCCATTCTATTTGACTTTATTGATAAATAACTAGCTGATGAGGAATTGCATGATTGATTCAGGAGAAACTATAAATGTAATGCCTTTAGGAGTTATGAAGGATCTTTGATTGGAGATGGATGACCAGTATGGCAATTGTTATGCTATGGATAACAGATCAGTCCCTATTGAAGGAGTTATCAAAAATGCGGAGGTAAAAATAGCATCATATCCTGACGCCACATACAAGATAGATATCATAGTTATAGATGTCCTCCCTAGCTATGGAATGTTGCTTTCAAGATAATGGATGAGTCTGGTAGGGGGAAGCATCTAGTTAGACTTATCATATGCCACAGTATCAGTTAATGGAAAGCAAGTATGGATTGAAAGAGAGCCCAAGTCACCACACATAATTGAGTATCCCAATGATGATTCAATGGTGAATTTATGTGATACAAGAGTGGGAAACTTCACCATACAGATAAAAAAACCTGAACTACAAAACAATAAAACAATAATCCAATGCCAGATCATGCTCAGAAGAACTCTGATAATGTTTGGCAGATGTTCTTTGATGGAGCATGGAGTAAAGAAGGAAATGGGGCAAGAGTGATTTTCATTTCTCTTGAAGGCAAAATACATTGCAGAATATGAGCCTCTTTTGATAAGATTGAATATGGCACTTAAACATGGGATAAAAATGTTGGTTGTCTTTGGAGACAAAATTAATCATTTCACAAGTAAGGTCCAAATACTCACCAAAGCACAAAAGATTGAGACAGTACATGAATGTAGTATGGGATTTCCTTGAAATGTTTGATGCTTTCTCAATAAATTGCATAGACAGGTCTAAAAAAATTACTGCGGAATTTCATGCTAACATAGCCCTTAGGTGAGAAGATATTATTGGAAATATGCAAGAATTGATTATGTATTGTCATTGATGTCAACACTGCTTTGGTTGGACATGGTTTTGATAGAGGTTATCAAAGATTATACTCTAATATGTTCAGGTTGTTGGATTCAGTTTTGGTAGGATATTCATGATGATTATATGCATGTCATATTCAGTTGGTTCATGATTTGGTGCTTCGGAAGCTATTGATTATGTTCTAGTTTGCCGATTGATGTTCTTGGTCCCAGTTGATGATATTTGATGAAATGTTTAAGTTATTTTGATTTGGCTTCTATAAATGGCTCTTAATGTGCTAAAGGTGTTCTTGATCATGTCCCAATTATTTTGTGGCTTTGCATTGGCTGGCATGATGATTTGGTGATCCTATTTAGGTCCGGTTGGATATTTTGTGTCATTGACACTAAGGGTTTCTCTCGGTTGGTGTAACGTGTTATGATCCATCTTGGAAGGATTTCCTATGGATGTAATTGTTTGGGAATTTGAATTAGGTCCATGCTATGTAATGCAAATCATAATATTGGTCTAGTGGTCGATATTTGTATCGTGTGATGTAATATTTGTAATTATGAGTTCAGGGTTTAGTTGACCTTGTTTTCAAGGTTGATGATTTGTATATATCGGTGATATGCTTTGGTAATTTTGTATTGGATGCCTAATCTGCATTATTAGAGAGAGGTAAACATGTGCACAAGGATATATCTATTGCCATTGCACACTCCAATGAGAAATTGTAGGTGATTGAAGGTTTGTCATTGATGGCAACCTTGCAATCCTATGGCACTAGCATCGACAGACTCTAAACCGACAAATAGTTTACCGACAGAGGCAAAGATGATTACCGGCACCCCAGCCGAGCACCCCAACCGACAGGATTTTGATTATTGTATTTTGTATTTAATTGTAATATCTTTTTGTAAGCCGACAAGGTGTATTGTAATAAGACTCATATATAAGTATGAGATCTTGTAGATCATTTAAGAAGTGGACATGGTTAGATTATTGCAGAAGTAATATGCGAATATTAAGGCAGATTTTGGAGTAAGGTTTATGGTTATTGTATGAGCTTAAACTAGTACTGAACCTGGCATAGAAGATGTTGAACTAAAGCAGTACATTATATTGGATTTTCATAATCCATTTTGTAAGTCAATGAGACTTCCTTTTGTGAGCTTTAGGCAGTTGGCCTTCCTGCATGTGCAGGCCCCTATTGTAAGTAATATCCATTCATTGGCTAGTGAGTGAATATTGTGGGTCACAAATCCCACTGAGGATTTTCCCACACTGGGTTTCCTCATTAAAAATATTGTGTTATGTCGTGTTTTTTATGTTGTGTTTATTGTTCATATTTACTGCATTAATTCTTGTTTATCCGCACACTATTTTGGAATGCAATTTATTTAATAAGGTTAGAAAATTTGTTAACCAGCAAGATACTGATTCACCCCCCCCCCTCTTAGTATCTTTGGGAATCCTAACCATTGGTATCAAAGCCTAGTCCTCTTTTTTCAAAATCCTAACAGATGAGGGAGATTCTGACACCTGTATAGATGGATAACTTGAGAAAGCAATTGGAAACAACTCTTTCAGATTATGATGCAGAAAAGTTGAAGAATATCAAACTTGAAGATGATCTGAAGACTGCATAGGAATTCATTCAAGGACTTCAAGAGAATCTTACTATTTCTAGAAACAAAAGAAGAGAACTTCATGAGAAGATACAAAATGATGATGATGAAAAGGAAACTCTTAATGATCTTGTAAGCAAGATGAAGCAAGAAAACATGACCTTGAGGAATGAGATGCAAGATATGACTGAGGTTTTGTAAAGACATTGAAGATAGAAAGAAGAATGAAGATGACTTGACTAGAAGACTTAATGATGCTGGAATTGAAAATCTAAGACTCAGTCATGAAAATGATATGTTGAAGATAGATTTGATTCACTTGGAACATGATAAAACTGAACTCATGAGATAGAAAGATTTCTTGGAAAATGATTTGGCTACTGCAAATAAACATAAAGAGAAATTCAAGAAAAGTTCAGAAGAACTTGATGATATGTTGAAAAATTAGAAACCTAATGGAGACACTAATGGTCTTGGCTTTGAAGTTGATGAAAGCTCGGATATTGCAAACAATCATGATCACAGTAAACTGGTAAGACAACCTAACGCCTACAAATTTAATGGGAAATGCTTTAACTATAACAAGTATGGTCATAGAGAAAATCAGTGTAGATCTAGAAACTATCAGAACACTAATGCACCCACCGGTCAATGTTCAAAATGCAACAAAATTGGTCATAATTCAGAAAACTACAGAATGAATGTAAGATGTTATGTTTGTGGAAGATTTGGACACTTATCTAAACAATGCAGAACACATACCGGCATAGGATATGGAAAAGCTATTCAGAAAAATAATGTGACTTGTTATGCTTGTAACAAGATTGGACATATTGCAAAAAATTGTAGAAGGCATCACTGACAAATAAAAAAGGACCTAGTTTGAAAGGTAAAGAGAAGGTTGAAGAGGTAAAGTAAGAATTTTCAAAACAATGGATTAGAAAGAAAGATCAGAATGTCGATGAGACTATTCCTTCACTGGTAGAATAGAGTATCACTCCACCGGCAGGAGATTCTTCATCTAACTAAAAAGAAACCATTTTGGGGGTATGGCAACTAATTGAAAATCATGTTGGTTCACCCTTGGTTGATGGTAAGAAGATGAGTTGCTTCTTTACTGACAGATGTATTAAGTTTCACTTAACCGGCAGGCATTTATTCTGGAAGTTGAAGGAAATGACACCTGAATTCATCAATGGCTTCCTCCTCTACACCTGAATTCATTACAAACCCTACTATTGTTGAAGTGGTTAAATGTCCTAGGCCCATATTTAAGATCATATCCGAAGTAGCGAAAAAGGATGATACCCTAGGTGCATTCTCTAAAATCCCTAAAGCAGTTGCATATGCAGAAGACCCTAGGATATACATGCATTGTCATATTGAGGAACTAGGTGCTGATGAAATTATGAACATGTATAGGACTATGATTTGTGATGAGAATGTTATTGTGAAAACAGAACATAAAATCATAGAAACCCTAGGTTTTGTGGAAATACATGATATTCCAGATTTCCCTAAGGAAGTTGTGAGCATTGTACTTATTAGAGTTCATGGAGAATTATTTTGGCTTGATTCTATCCATAAGATCACTAGAGAAGTAGTAAAGGCAGTGACTGGCTTACCTTCCACCGGTAGCAGGCCTGACAAATCTAAGACAATTCCAAATAACACTGTGATGACATTAACTAGTGCAACTCATGACATCAGATCCTTGAGAGTCAATGATGTGAAAGATATAAATGTTAGATTCATTAGCATGATACTAGGATACAAAACTACACATGCTAACAGATTGAACTTTGTTTCTAGTTTATGTATCAAGAGTGCTTATGATATGGTGAATAGTTACACTAAGATTGACATATGTGAATGGTTAAAGGATGAATTGATTGACAATCTGAAGAAAATTAAAGGTGATAATAAAGGTACTTTCAGATTTGGTAATCTACTTGTGTGCCTAATGCTATACATTACTAAGGAAGTTCCCAGTATAGGTAGGAAAGAATTTGGTTTTGACATACCAGTAGGGAAACAACTATTGGATATCCTTACCAACATGGGAGATGACAGGGAAAACAACATAATTGAATACTTCCAAGCATTTAAGGCTAGAATGAAAACAAGGGAAAGGCTGCCTCAGAACATTGTTGACAAATATCAGAATGAAATATGTTTTGTTGTTAAGAAAGATGAAATTTGGATGTAGGCAGTGGTTCCTAGAATTGTTTGGGTGACAGAAATGGGTTATGAGGCTGATTTAAACATAATTGAGACATATGCCAAAGCCCTACTTGAAGCCCCTAGAGAACCTGATGAGAAAATATTTGGTAGTGCTAAAACCATTGAAAGCAAAGTACAAACACTTAAACAAAGAAAGAAAAGAGAGAAAACTATCAAAAAAGAATCAAAACAGATGAAAGAGATCAAGGAAAACATATTGAATATCACTGGTATTAAGGAAAGTGACTTGGAAGGGTTACAACCGGAAGCTCATCTTTCACCAGTTGGAACTTCATCTCACAGTGAAATACTAGCCAAGTTTAAGAGAGTAGAAAGGAAAACAAAACCTTCACTAACACCCTCTCCTACACCAAAGAGAACAAGAAGGAAACAATAGGCACTAAGGCCCCCGGTAAAGAAAATGACACCAAGGAAGAAGAAGGAAAAACAAGTTATTCCTCCTTTAGACAATCTACTGAATGAAATAATAGATGAAGGAAACTTGTCTAATGTCAGTAAATTGTATGATACTTTTACTAATGAGGAAAAGGAAAGCATAGAAACCAGTATCATTCTACACTTAGACATTTATGAGAAATTTTTGATAGGAGTTGTAGATTTACCAAGTGACTTGTATAGGAGACTTGATGCAAAGAGACTAGCTATTATGGAATTCGACAAGAAAATAAAGATAGAAAAATTGCTTGCAGTTCACCTAGTAAATCAGTAAAAGAAATTGATGAGTTAATAAGTGAGGCAAATAGGATAGTATTTTCCAGTGGTCACCAACATGTAGGCTTAATGGCTGGCAGAGTGAATGAAATCACTGAAGAGACAACGAATAAATGGGATATCTTCTTTGTGGAGAAAGAGAAGCAAGAAGAACTTAATAGACCCAAAAATTTTAAGGTATATCAAAAGGATAAGGATAAGGATAAAGGTAAAGGTAAGGTAGGTGGACTACCCAACATAAAAGTGACAAACAACTTTCCCCCACCTCCTTCTGATACTCCACCAGTTGAGACTATTGATACACCACTAACTAGTGATAATGTTGAGTTGGAATCAACACATGAGGACACCAATCCTGATTCATAAGTTTTATATACTATGAATATTGATACACAAGAGGTAAATATTGTGGCTGATAAGGAAACCACTAGTGAAAAGAAAGATATGGCTACTAAGCCATTGGTTGACAATATTCCAGTGGAAACACATGTAGGGCATACAATTGAAAATATTGATATTGGGGTTGAGACACAAACTGAACAATCCATTGATCCCCTAGTTTCTAGAAAGGTGACTGATACCACTGGTGCACACATTAAAAAACCTATAGAGTTAGAGAAATTGGCTGATAACACAGAGAAACCAGTTGAGATACTGGTAGTGGATAGTATAGAGGTCAATACTGAGAAACCAACATTGAATACTAAGACAACATCAGATAAACTAGCAGTAGAAAGAACAGAGAAACAAACTGAGGTACACATTGAGAAACAGGAAGAAAAAAAGGTTGAGATACAGGTTCAAACTAAGACAGTGCCACCGGCAACTGCTGAGAAACCCAAGCCTTTGCTAATTGAAATGCAGATACAAAACGACCTACCAGAGATAAATATAAGCAAAGAGATTACTCACACTAGCAGAATGCAGATTGTTAAGGTAGTTGGACAATCATCTGGTTCTTCCATGACAGAGTTCAGACCAACTAATGTAACAGAGGTATTATTGAATTCAATTAAAAAAATCACAGTGTAATAAACTAGCTTATAAGGCTATTGATGATACCATCCCTATTCTAAAATTGATTGCACCCAAGTGCAATGTGGAAAATAAAGACTCTTTAAGTCAATTAAACACATTGTCTAAGTATATCACTAGTTACATATTGACAATTGAACAGATAAATGAGGAGACATTCAGAGAAAAAATGAATAAGGAAAAAGAAAAACTCTTTGATAAGACAATAAAGAAGTGCATGGAACTTATTGACACACTCCTATCGAAACTAAGAAAAACATTAATGGAATTTAAGAAGTTGTACAAGGACACATGCAAGACTGATATTTTGATAGTGGATATAGACAAGAAGATCAATAATGCGCAGAAAGAAATAAATGATATTGCTGACAATCTCATCAGTTCATCACAACCCATATCAGTTATAGAGAAAGAAATAGCAGGTTTTGAGGAGAAAATTGAAAATTTTGAAAAAGAAAAAGAGAGAATAAAATTCAAGGCTAAAGAGCTTAAATGTAGACTTGGTCCGAAACTTGACAACCTCATCTCTTTGACAGAAGAAATCTTAGAGGCACTTGTTCTAGGACTAAAGACACTAGAAGAGAAAATGCACATCCTCACCAGTACAATTCAAAGGACTGAAGCAACATTGAAGGATAGTGAAAGGTTCACTCAGAGCCTAAACTTTGTGTTGGTAGATCTATTTCAGATTGTAACCAACCAGTTACATGGTTCTATCTGAGATCTACACTCAGTTGACATTTTTTGATAGCCTTTGTCATTGATTTAAAAGGGGAAGTAGTAGAGATGAGAAAAATGATAGACAAAAGAGATCATCTACTCAGGGGGAGCACACACTTTTTGGTAAGATTTTTGGACTTCAAATTTTGGATTCATTTTTTGAATTTTCTCATGGGTGTTGCCATCAATGCCAAAGGGGGAGATTGTTGGCATTGCACACTCCAATGAGAAATTGTAAGTGATTGAAGGTATTGTCATTGATGGCAACCTTGCAATCCTATGGCACCGGTGCCGACAAACTCTACACTGACAGATAGTTTACTGCTAGCGGCAAAGATGATTACCAGCACCCTAGCCGACAAGATTTTGATTATTGTATTTTGTATTTAATTGTAATATCCTTTTGTAAGCCGACAAGGCATATTGTAATAAGACTCATATATAAGTATGAGATCTTGTAGATCTTTTAAGAAGTGGACATGGTTATATTATTGTAGAAGTAATATGCGAATATTAAGGCAAATTTTGGAGTAAGGTTTATGGTTATTGTATGAGCTTAAACTGGTACTGAACCTGGCATAGCAGATGCTGAACTAAAGTAGTACATTATATTGGATTTGCATAATCCATTTTGTAAGTCAGTGAGACTTCCTTTTGTAATTAAGCAGTGAGCTTTAGGTAGTTGGCCTTCCTGCATGTGTAGTCCCCTATTGTAAGTAATATCCATTCATTGGCTAGTGAGTGAATATTGTAGGTCACAAATCCCACTGAGGTTTTTCCCACACCGGGTTTCCTCGTTAAAAATCTTGTGTTATGGTGTGCTTTCTATGTTGTGTTTATTGTTCATATTTACTACATTAATTCTTGTTTACCGACACATTGTTTTGGAATGCAATTTATTTAATAAGGTCGGAAAATCTATTAACTAGAAAGATACTAATTCACCCCCCCTCTCAGTATCTTTGGGAATCCTAATAATATCATCAAGCGAAGTGTTGTGGAGAGTTTGGTGTTGAAGGGTAGACAGCTATACTTAACCCGAACTATAACCAAGCATTAGAGATGTTATTTTCATAGTTCATTTCCTTTGGATTGTAGTCCAATGATTATGTAAGTCAGTGAGACTTCCCTTTTGTGTTGAGGAGTGTCCTCTAGGCTGTTGGCCTGATTGCAAGTGCAATCCCCATTGTAATGTTTTCACATACTACTACAGAACTATTATCTAACTATGGGTAGGGTTTCCCACCATGGTTTTTCCCTTCACCAGGTTTTCCATGTTAAAATATTGGTGTTATGTGTTGTGTACTCTCATGCTTTATCTTTCACTGTGTCGTTCTTATTTTTCTCTGGTAGAAGGTTCATAATCTGCAATAATTGCTTAACTTGTGGAAAACTGATTCACGGCCCTCTCCTCTTAGTTTTCCTCCAGTTCATTCAAAAAAGTGGTCTCAAAGCTTGGTCATAGGTTCAAACCCCTCACTTGCATTGGGGAGATTGTGGCAAGGTGTGCACCCTTGGTCTCCTTGTGTTGTGTAGTGTAGTGCTCGGTTTTGTGGCATGGATTAACCACCTATTGTGGATTCAATAAGTCTAGTAGTTGTATCGAGCATTAACAGGTTGATGTTTTGGTGCAACAACAACCGCACTTGTAACAAGTGGTATCAGAGCAAGGTCCTTTCTACAGAAGCTTAACATCTTGAGGAGATCCGATGGCATCAAGTTATTCATCTAATTTCTACTTGAAGGAGAGTCCCAAATTTGATGGTACAAATTAAAAATTATGGAAGGAGCGAATGAATATTAATCTGAGATGTCTTGGAACTAACATATGGGAGATAATAGATAAGGGTTATACATATCATGATCCTAATTTTGGAACTCTGATACCTGTTAATAAATAGAAGAATGTTGATAATGATGTTAGAGAAAAAGAAGCATTGTTAAGTGCCCTATTAGATGAAAAATTATTGAATGTTATAGAGCTGGAAAATGCAAAGCAAGTTTGGTTGAAGCTTAAAACTCTATATGAAGGAGACCAAGTAGTAAAGATTGCAAAAATTGAAAGTTACCAAGTGAGATATGAAAATTTGAAGATGAAAGAAGATGGAAGGATAATTTCCTTTATGGATAGAGTGAATGAGATTGTCATGGGAATCAAATGTTGTGGTGGAACAGTAAATGAAGATGAGGTTGTTTTAGAAATTCTAAGAGTATTACCTTTGGCTAACAAATGAAAGCTACTGTAATAAATGAACTCCTGTTACCAGAGATACATTACTTGGGAAATTGACTGCTTTTGAACTTGAAGAGCTTAGAGATCGGAATACTAATAATACAAAAATTGCATTTAAAGCATCTACCTCTGGTAAGGAGAAGATAGATTGGAAAGAGTTATATGCTAAAGAGATGAAAGATATTGAAAGAGAAGACAAAGAACTTGAAGAATTTGAAGCCCTAATTGCCAGAAGAATCCCTAAAGGACCAGTTGGAAGTAAGTATGAAGGAAAAGTTATATTTAGATGTTTTTCATGCAATAAGATTGGTCATTTTGCTTCTAGATGTCCTGAAAGAGCTGCAAGGAATCATGAAAGATTTTTGAGCAATTATAAACCTAATTCTGAATATTAGATCAAACCTAAATATAGAAGGAATAATAAAAAATCATGTTACTATGTTGGTGATGATGATTTTGGTATTGCTGATGATTCTAATGATGATGAACCTGTAAGTGGATCCAATAATGGAATCTGAAGTAGTGGAAAAGATTGGGTCTTTATTGCTATCAAGGATGAATCTTCAGACCTTGTCAATGATACAATTCATACTGAGGAGAAAGCCCTAGCTGCTAAAATTGAAGAGAAAGATGAATGGGTTATAGATAGTGGTTGCTCACATCACATGACCGGTGATAAGAGGAAGTTCCTAACTCTTCAAGAATTTGATGGTGGACTAGTCAAATTTGGATACAACAAAGCATGCAAGATCAAAGGAAAAGGAACAATATCCCTAGATGGTAAGACTAATACTGGCAATGTTTATTATGTCAAAGGTTTGAAGAATAATCTCTTGAGTGTAGGACAGATAGTGGATAGAGGATTTCATTTGCAATTCACAGATGGAAAATGTAAGATTGCCAATAGATCTGGATTGGAAATTGCAGCCGGAACTTAGACCAAAGGAAATATCTTTCATTTAACCCTCGATGAGAAGACTTTCTTGATTGCTTAGATTGATAAAAGTTGGCTATGGAACAAAAGGATGTGTTATGTGAATTTTGATTGCATTATAAAGATTAGTTCAACCAAGGCTGTTAGAGATTTGTCCAAGATCATCAAGCCTCATAATTCGGTATCCAGAGAATGTCAAATGGGTAAGCAAGTTAGAACTTCTTTCAAAAGCATACATGACAAATCTAATGAGATTCTTGATCTTATTCACACTGATCTATGTGGTTTGGAAAGGACTAAAATATTTCAAGGAGATAGATACTTTATGTTGCTTATTGATGATTACTCTAGAATGACGTGGGTTGCATTTTTGAAAAACATATTAGAAGCCCTTTGAAAAATTCAAAATATTCAAAGCTATGGTTGAGACAGAAACAGGTTTGAAGATAAAATGCTTAAGAGTAGATCAAGGTGATGAATTTACATCTAGTGAATTCAATAATTTGTATGAGAAAAATAGAATCAGAAGACAATTATCTGCACTGATGACTCCACAACAGAATGGAGTAGTGGAAATAAAAAACATAACTATCTTAGATGCTACAAGGATAATGATAATGGAAGGAAAATTGTCTAATGTCTATTGGAGAGAAGTTGTCAATACTGGAGTCTACACTTTCAATAGAATATACATAAGGTGATATCGGTAAGACTCCTTATGAATTATGGTTCGGTCATACTCCTACTATCAATTATTTTAGAATTTTTGGAAGTAAATGCTATATCAGAAGAGATGATGGAATAGGGAAATTTGATCCTAGATGTGATGAAGGAATATTCTTAGATTATTCCACTAAGAGAAAAGCATATAGATGTTTTAACAAAAGATTGCATAGGATAGTGGAAAGCATAAATGTCAGAGTGGATGAGAAAAGCAATAATCAGATAAGATCATATGACTATGGACAGGAAGATGAGATTGTTAGATCAAAACTTGTAATGTAAGAATTAGATCAAGGCATTGATCCAGTTGCTCTGGTAACATCAGAAAATCCCATAGTAACTGTTGAAGAGCATAAAGTGTCAGAAAGTCAAAATAATCCAAAGACTCCCAGGTATGTAAACATGAATCATTCTAAAGATCAAATCATTGGAGATAAGAGAAAAGGTGTGATGACAAGAAGAAGGTTAGTTGTTGAAGAGGTATTTTAATTTCTCGAATTGAACCAAAATCAGTTATTGAAGCATGTAAAGATGAGAATTGGATGAAAGCAATGGAAGAAGAATTAAATCAGATAGAAAAGAATAACACATGGGAATTGGTTCCTAGGCTTAAAGATAAAATGTTATTGGAACTAAATGGATATTCAGAAACAAATTAAATGAAGAAGGAAAGGTTGTAAGAAACAAAGCTAGATTGGTTTGCAAAGGATACTTACAACAAGAAGGAATTGATTACACTGAAACTTATGCTCTCATTGCAAGGATTGAAGTGGTAAGATATTTCTTGCCTATGTTGCACACAAGAACTACAAGGTGTATCAAATGGATGTCAAATGTGCATTTCTAAATGGAGGTCTTGAAGAAGAAGTCTACATTGAGCAACCTAATGGTTTTTCACTATCAAAGGAAATAGACATGGTTTGCAGATTGAGGAAAGCCTTATATGAATTAAAACAAGCCCCTAGAGCCTGGTGTACTAGATTGGATAAACATCTTTTGAAGCTCAGATTTAGAAAAGGTAATGCTGATAGTAACTTATATTATAAGATTGAGCATGATGACATATTGATCATTGAAGTCTTTGTTGATGATATCATTTTTGGAGGAGAAGAAAATCTATGCATGACATTTGCTGATGACATGAAGAATGAATTTGAAATGTCTATGATTGATGAGATGAATTTTTTCTTAGGTCTGCAAATCACTTAGAATGATAAAGGTATTTTCATTTGTCAAACTAAATATGTGAAATAAATTTTAAAGAAATTTGGACTTGAAAACTCAAAACCAATTGGAACACCTATGATAATCGATTGCAAACTATCAAAGACTAATGAATCTCCTAAAGTGAACTCATCTAGATAAAAATCAATGATTGGTGGATTATTATACTTAACTTAGACTAGACCGGATATAATAAATGTTATATGTATTGCTTCTAGATTCCATTCTGATCCAAGAGAAAATCATGGCATTGTTGTTAAAAGGATTTTCAAATATTTGAAAGGAACAACAGATTATGGGTTATGGTATCCACATGATGATGATTTCAGATTATGTGCCTATATAGACTCAGTTTGGGAAGGAGATGTTGATGACCATAAGAGAACTACAGGTGGTGCATTCTTTCTTGGGAAGAAGTTAGTCTCATGGCTTAGAAAAAAACAATCATGCACTTCATTATCTACTGTTGAAGTTGAATATGCAGTTGTTGCAATGAATTGTGCTTAGATCTTATGGATGAAGAAAATGTTGAAGGATATAAGGGTAAATTTTGATGAGCATATTGTTATTCACTGTGATAATACAACTGCTATTGTTATGTCAAAGAATCTAATATTTTAATCCAAGTCAAAACACATATCTATAAGATACAATTTCTTAAAAGAAAAGGTTGAAGCAAAGGAAGTCAAATTGTTATATGTGCCCACTCAAGAACAAATTACAGATATTGTAACAAAACCATTGCCTAAAGATACTTTTGAATATCTCAAAAATCAATTGGGGGTCACCAATCCTTCAGAAGAGACTTAGAGATGCAGAGATGCATAAATCTGGTGACCTTATTAGAAATATCTTCTGATCTAGATTGATGAGATGGTGCTACTACTCAAGGGGAGTAGTTAGATGTTTGGTTCTATACTTTGGCATCGAACCTTTGTCATTGATGTCAAAGGGGGAGAGATGTCCATGTGAAAAATAGATAGTCATATTCCAATTTGGGGGAGAGATTTTTGTTGTTCTTTCTTGGGGAAGACTATTTGAGAGTTTCTTGGTGATTGTTGGCATTCCTTGGCACTTGGATGTTTTTCACATTCAGTGTTGCCATCAATGCCAAAGGGGTATATTGTTGGAAATATGTGGGAATTGATTATGTGTTGTCATTGATGTCAACACTACTCCAGTTGGAAGCTGACGTGCTTTGGTTGGACATGGTTTTGGAAGAGGTTATCAAAGATTCTACTTTGGTATGTTCAGGTTGTTGGATTCGGTTTTGGTAGGATATTCATGATGATTATATGTATGTCATATTCAGTTGGATCATGATTTGGTGCTTCAGAAGCTATTGATTATATTCTAGTTTGTCGGTTGATGTTCTTGGTCCCTGTTGATGATATTTGATGAAATGGTTAAGTGATTTTGATCCGGCTTCTAGAAATGGTTCTTAACATGGTGAAGGTGTTCTTGATCATGTCCCAATTGTTTGGTGGCTTCGTATTGGTTGGGATGAAGATTTGGTGATCCTATTTGGGTCCAGTTGGATATTCTATGTCATTGACTCTGAGGGTTTCTCCTGGTTGGTGTAACATGTTGCAATCCATCTTGGCATGATTTATGATGGATGTAATTGTTTCAGAATTTGAATTAGGTCTATTCTATGTAATGTAAATCATAATATTGGTCTGGTGGTCGATCTTTGTATCGTGTAATGTAATTTTTGTAATTATGAGTCAAGGGTTGAGGGTTTAGCTGACCTTGTTATCATGGTTGAAGATTTGTATATATAGGTGATATGCTTTGGTAATTTTCTATTGGATGTCTTGTCTGCATTATCAGAGAGAGGTAAATGTTCAAACAAGGATATATATTTAGTGAAGTGTTGTGGAGAGTTTGGTGTTGCAAGAAAGATAACTGTTCTTAACTAAAACTGTAACCAAGCATTAGAGATGCTATTTTCATAGTTCATTTCCTTTGGATTGTAGTTCGATGATTATGTAAGTCAGTGAAACTTCCCTTTTGTATTGAGGATTGTCCTCTAGGTTGTTGTCTTGATTGCAAGTGTAATCCCCATTGTAATATTTTCACATACTGCTGCAAAAGTATTATCTGACTATGGGTAGGGTTTCCCACCATGGTTTTTCCCTTCACGAGGTTTTCCACATCAAAATATTGGTGTTGTGTACTCTCATTGTTTATCTTTCACTATGGTGTTCTTATTTTTCTTTGGTAGAAGGTTCATAATTTGCAATAATAGTTTAACTTGTGGAAAAATGATTCACCCCCCCCCTCCCAGTTTTCCTCTGGTTCATTCCAACAAGTGGTATAAAAGCTTGGTCACATGTTCAAACCCCTCGCTTGCGCTAGGGGGATTGTTGTAAGGTGTGTGCCCTTGGTCTTCTTGTGTTGTGCAATGTAGCTCTTAGGTTTATGACATGGCTTAATCGCCTCATATGGATTCTATAAGTCTAGTGGTTGTATCGAGCATTAGCATGTCGATATTTTGGTGAAATGACAACCACACTTGTAACATATATTACAATGGAAAATATCTTTGAAGTTTAAATAAAAGTCAGGCCATCCGTCCTAGATAATATTTAAAATTGGTAGGTATTTAAAGATGATAATGATTTAGTGAATTTCTTACACTGCATTGGCAGATATGAAGCACAAGAAATAGATTTCTATGCATTTGTTGAGAACAATGATGGAAAGGATATGGTTTTTGGGAAGGAGGAAGTGCAATTGAAGATAAAAAAAATCCCAAGGGGATTAGTTGCTTTGGAAAGATTTTTTGATGGGAGTGATTCTCTAATTAAAACTCCAATAGTGCAAAATGACAGTCTAGAAGAAGTCATTTTGGGAATAGAGCATTACCCAAAGAAGGTATACATTGAAAAGAAAGTAACTCCCAAAGTCAGTAACATGTTGATAGCCTTGTTGAGAAAATACCACCATCTGTTTGCTTGGTCGCATGAGGACTTAAAATCTTATAGAGAAGATCTTTTTAAACATGAAATTCCACTCAAACTTGATGCCAAACCATTTAGGTAGAAATAGAGGCCCGTCAATCCAACCTTAGCACAAAAAATGCAAGAGGAGCTCATGAAATTGAGGGATGGTGGGATAATAAAACCAATCAGACATTCCTATAGGATCTCTAACTTGGTACCAATGAGGAAGAAAAATGTGGATATTAGGCTGTGCGTAGACTTCAGAAATTTGAACATCTCATCTCTCAAAGACAATTACCCCTTGCCAAACATGGATTCCTTGCTACAACAAGTTACTAGATGTGAGCTATTCTCTATGATGGATTTATTCTCAGGGTACAACTAGGTCAAGGTTAAAGAGTCTGAACAATACAAGACAACCTTCACAACACCATGGGGTACCTATGTTTATGTGAGAATGCCTTTTGGATTAACGAATGCAAGGGCTACTTTTAAGTGGGCCATGGATGTAGCATTTGCAAACCTCATCAACAATATAATGGTGGTGTACCAGGATGACCTCACTACATACTCAAAGAAGGAGGAAGACCATTGCATGCACCTTGAGAAAATATTTCTCAAAGCCCTTGAATATGGAATATCCTTAAATCCCAATAAGTGCCTATTTGCAGTCACTGAGGGTAAGCTTTTGGGGCACATAGTATTAAAAGAGGGGATAAGAATATATCCTAATTGAGTTGTAGCCATTAACAAAATCCCAATCCCAAAAATAGTGAAGGGTATCCAGTCATTTTTTGGACAGATTAATTTTGTTCGGAGGTTCATTTCAAACTTTGCAGAAATTGTAAAGCCTATATCAAAGATGTTGAAGAAGGGAGAAAAAATTGATTGGACATCAGAAGAAATATATGCATATGTAGACATCAAAAGGGCTATTAAGGAGGCTCTAGTGCTAAAATCACCCGATTTCAGTAAGCCATTTCAAATATTCTCTTTTGCCTCTTGTAACACAATATCTATTGTTATTGTATATAGAAATGAGGAAGATACATGAACAACCCATAGCATTCTTTAGTAAATCCCTCAAAGATACTGAACTAAAACACGACATCAATGAAAAACAAGCATATGCATTAGTGAAAGTTGTCCAAAACTTTAGGCCATACTTGGTAGGTGTGAAAGTAATAGCATATGTTCCAAATGTAGTGGTGAAGGATATCCTTAGGCAATCAGAAGTAATAGGAAGAAGGTGTAGGTGGATAAACCAAATTCAAGAGTTCAATATTGATATTTAGATCACTAAGCTAGTTCGAGGATAGGGACTTGCTAAGATAATGGTTGAGTCAAACTTGGAAGCAACCCAGGTAAACAATGTGGAGATAAAGGATGTTGTCATAAGCATTGAGAACACACCATAGTACACCAATATAGTACATATATTTTTTAAATGGCATGTCTAGAGGGAATGACAAAAAGTCAGAAGAGGACATTAAAATTACGAGCTTCTAAATATGTAATACTTAATGGTGACATGTATTAGAAAAATAGAGATGACTTACTATTGTTATGCTTGGATCAATGGCAAGCTAAACATGTCTTATAAGAGATGCCTTCTGGTGTATATGGGGGACACTTTTCTGCTAAGACAACAACTCATTAAATACTTAGGTTTGGATACTATTGGCCTCATGTTTTCAATGATGCACATGATTATTTAAGGAAGTGTGAACCTTGTCAGAAGTTTTAAGGAAATATAAAATATCAAGGAGCTTTACCTCTTAGAACAGTACCTTCTAAAGAACCATTCATACAGTGGAGTATTGATTTCATATGTGAAATACTAGACAAATGAAGTGGAGGACAAAGTTGGATTCTTGTTGCTACTGATTATTTCACAAAATGGGTAGAAGCAATCCAAACCAAGCAAGCTACAAGTAAAGTAGTGATCAAATTCATAGAAGAATATATAATAACCAAGTTTGGGGTACCTGCAAGGGTCATCGTGGATAATGGGATGTGCTTCTGGTCAGAATAATTTACTTCAATTTGTGGGAGTTATGGAATAAATGTGATGTACTCATCACCCTACCATCCTCAGGGGAATGGGCAGGTGCAATCCTGTTGGCAGTGGTCCAGTGTCCCTCGCAGGGATTCACGACATGGTTTAACAACCTCCTATGGAGTCTATAAGTCTAGTGGTTGTATCGAGCATTGATAGGTTGATATTTTGGTGCAACGACAACCCTATCTTGTAACAATTGGTATCAGAGCTTGGTCCTCTACTTTCAGAAGCCTAATAGCTTGAGGGAGATTTTGACACTGGTACAGATGGAAAACTTGAGAAAGCAATTGGAAACAACTCTTTCAAATTATGATGTAGAAAAGTTGAAGAATATCAAACTTGAAGATGATCTGAAGACTGCACAGGAATTCATTCAAGGACTTCAAGAGAATCTTAATATTGCTAGAAACAAAAGAAGAGAACTTCATGAGAAGATACAAAATGATGATGATGAAAAGGAAACTCTTAATGATATTGTAAGAAAGATGAAGCAAGAAAACATGACCTTGAGGAATGAGATGAAAGATATGACTATGAGATTTTGCAAAGACATTGAAGACATAAAGAAGAATGAAGATGACTTGACTAGAAGACTCAATGATGTTGGAACTGAAAATCTAAGACTTGGTCATGAAAATGATATGTTAAAGACAGATCTGATTCACTTGGAACACAATAAAACTAAACTCATGAGACAAAAGGATTTCTTAGAAAATAAGTTGGCTACTTCAAATCAACACAAAGAGAAATTCAAGAAAAGTTCAGAAGAACTTGATAACATGCTGAAAAATCAGAAACCTAATGGAGACACTAATGGTCTTGGCTTTGAAGTTGTGAAAGCTTCGGTACTACAAACAATCATGATCACAGTAAACAAGTAAGACAACCTAACACCTACAAATTTAATGGGAAATACTTTAACTGTAACAAGTATAGTCATAGAGAAAATCAGTGTAGATCTAGAAACTATCAAAACACTAATGCACCCACCAGTCAATGTTCCAAATGCAACAAAATTGATCATAATTCAGAAAATTGCAGAATGAATGTAAGATGTTATGTTTGTGGAATATTTGGACACTTATCTAATCAATGCAGAACACATACCGGCATAGGATATGGAAAGGCTATTTAGAAAAACAATGTGACTTGTTATGCTTATAACAAGATTGGACATATTGCAAAATTTTGTAGAAGTAAGGCATCACCGGCAAATAATAAAGGACCCAGTTTGAAAGGTAAAGAGAAGGTTGATGAGGTAAAGCAAAAATTTTCAAAACAATGGATTAGAAAGAGAGATGAGAATGTTGATGAGATTATTCCTTCATCGATAGAACAAAATATCACTCCACTGGCAGGAGATTCTTCATCTAACTGAAAAGAAACCTTTTGGGGGTATGGAAACTAATTGAAAATCATGCTAGTTTACCCTCAGTTGATGGTAAGAAGATGAATTGCTTCTTTACCGGCAGATGTGTTAAGTTTCACTTAACCAACAGGCATTTATAATGGTAGTTGAAGGCAAAGACATTATAAAGCAAGTGGTTTTCACTCTTTTTCACTCAGCGAGCATCCAAATTTCCTAAGAGCATGAATAAACTGAGCGAAGGAATCCATAGCGAGAAGTGAAGCAAAATATTTCAAGCATCCAAACCTAAAGGCAGATTAAGGTATTTAGCAATGGCTTCCTTCTCTGCTCCTGAATTCATTGCAAACCCTACTGTTATTGAAGTGGTTAAATGCCCTAGGCTCGTATTCAAAATCATACTCGAAGTAGCGAAGCAGGATGATACCCTAGGTGTATTCTCTAGAATCCCTAAAGGAGTTGCATATGAAGAAGACCCTAGGATATACATACATTGTCATATTGAAGAACTAGGTGCTAATGAAATCATGAATATGTAGAAGACTGTCATTTGTGATGAGAATGGTGTTGTGAAACCTGAACATAAGATCATAGAAACCCTACGTTTTGTGGAAATACATGATATTCCAGATTTCCCTAAGGAAGTTGTGAGGATTGTACTCAGTAGAGTTCATGGAGAATTATTTTGGCTTGATTCTATCCATAAGATCACTAGAGAAACAGTAAAGGTTGTGACTGGATTACCTTCCATTGGTATCAGGCCTAAGAAAACTAAGAAAGTTTCAAATAACATTGTGATGATATTAACCGGTGCAACCCATGACAGCAGATCCTTGAGAGTTAATGATGTGAAAGAGATAAATGTCAGATTCATTAGCATGATACTAGGATATAAAACTACACATGCTAACATATTGAACTCTATTTATAGTTTATGTATCAAGAGTGCTTATGGTATGGTGAATAGTAATGCTAAGATAGATATATGTGAATAGTTGAAGGATAAATTGATTGATAATCTGAAGAAAATTAAAGGTGATAAGAAAGGCACTTTCAGATTTGGTAATCTACTTGTGTGTCTAATGCTATATATTACAAAGGAAGTTCCCGGTATACACAGGAAATAATTTGGTTTTGACATACCAGTAGGTAAACAACTATTGGATATCTTTACCAGCATGGGAACGGATAGGGAAAAAAATATAATTGAATATTTCTAAGCATTTAAGGCTAAAATAAAAACAAGGGAAAGGCTACCTCAGAACATTGTTGACAAATATCAGAATGAAATTTGCTTTTTTATTAAGAAAGATGAAATTTGGTTGGAGGCAGTGGTTCCTAGAACTGTTTGGGTGACAAAAATGGGTTATGAGGTTGATGTAAACATAATTGAGACATATGCCAAAGCCCTACTTGATGCCCCTAGAGAACCTGAAGATAAAATATTTGGTAGTGCTGAAACCATTGAAAATGTTGGTGTAAATAATTATTCATCTTGGATATTATTACACCTTACTTAAGTTTACTTAGGATAATGCAATTTCATAGTAGTTTGGGTATGAGACACTTGGGTGTTTGTGCCACATTGGGATAGTGTGTGTAGGAGAAATTCCACCTTTTATGGTGTTGATCTTGTTGTTACACTCCACATTCAGTGGGTGATCCACCTCATGTGGACTATTATATTATTTCTCCTACCTACCCACACCTATTTCCTACCTACCCTTGTTTCTTATTGAGCCACATGTCATGTTTGTGTGCTCACATATCCCTAGCCTTGCCTATATAAGCAAGCTCATCTACATTGTATGTAATTTTAATATTGATCATTTTCTATTGATGAGAACACAGTTTATTCTTGTCCTATATTGTGTCTCTATTTTGTACATTTCATTGAGCTCTTGATCTTGGCAAAATCTCACATGGTATTAGAGTCATTGGGGCTTCATTGATTCGTCTTGAAGAGGCATTATTGCGATGTCAAGAGGTAGATCTAAGGAGTAGCATCTTTTGGAGGCGTCCTAGACCAAATCTAACCTCGCCATTGCGTCCAGAAGGCCGTTTCGATGAATTTTGGTTATAAAGTCGGCTTATTTTGGTGAGAAATTTTTTTTTGCCAATTTTGCTAGTATTGTACGGATTTTCAAATTTTTTAATTTATTTTTCGGAAAAAAAAAAAAAAATTATTTTTCTGAAAGTTATTTTTCGAAAAAATTAAAAATAAAAAAAAATTTGAAAAAAAAAATAAAAATTAAAAATTAAAAAAAAAAACAATTTTTGGGGGGTCCGCAGACCCCCCCCCCGTGACCCTGTACTGCAGGTCTGTCTCTGTCTCTGCGCGTACCTGCCTGCCGGACTCTGCAGGTCCGGACCTGCTGCAGCGTTGTCAACCCGTACCCACAGACCGACACCACCGCCGTCGTGCCAGACGCTCTCACCGGCCACTCTGCATCCCCCGCCAACCGACTTACCTGCACGCCGCCACAGAACAACCCGCGCTGGACTCACCCGCCACCGGCCGCCTTGCTCTCCCCACTGAAGCCGCAGCCCGCAGCTCCTCCCGCACGCCACTCTTTGGCACCCAAGTCCTCCGCCACCGGCTTCGCACGCTCGCCCGTTGCCACCTGAGTGCCTCAGCTCCGCCGCCGCACCATGCTCCCTCTCGCCGACCGCTTCCCCGTCGGTCGTCCTAGATCACTTCCACCGGCAGTCAACCTGATAGGCGAACCTGCGTCTGCCACATGGTAGGCGGCCACTGTCTCTCGGGTACCTCCCATACACACAGTCTGCAGCCACGTCATCCGCCATGTCAGATTCTCATATGCCGCTATACAGTGCCCAGTCAGCAAATCCGTACGGTACGACATGCACAATCACCTGCCACATCATCAGTCCATATAGTACGGACGCCCAGTCAGCAGAGAGGCGAAGTTTTTTGCGACGGTCATATGGTCGTCAAATTTAACACAGTAACTTGCTGACGTCAGTGCCATGTCAGCATTTTTTCAAAAATTTGGTAGGCCCCTCTTATTTGCATTTTTTATTTTGCAGTTCAACTTCAAATGGCCATAACTTGCTCATTTTTGCTCCTTTTTGGATGCAATTTTTTTTTAAATGGGTTAGAATTTCATGCTCTCCGTAGTGGTGAAGAAATTTTTTGATTTTGATGCACGTATTTTTCAAAAAATGCATGTTTTGGTGGCTGTACCTGAGTAATCCCAGTTTTTGCAACTTCAGAGGCTTCGTTTGGGGTCATACGACCTCCTTTTCAAGTGCCATTTTTTTTGAAAGTGTGTTTTTTTTTATCTAATTTCACATGATGCTATCAGATTGATGCCATTGAAAGTAGAAATTGTACTTTCAGATTTTGGCCATTTTTGGCTCTCTTGGTACTTGTATATTTGCTTGGATCTCAGTTAGATTCATTGCACTATTGATTGAAGTCTCTTGTATCTCATTTGAGAAGTTGTAAAATTTGCATCATAAGTCCACTTTGCCTTGTTTTGCAAGTGGCTCATTGTAATCACACTAAGTATAAAGTGCCAAAATCATCACTTTGGGGGGGGTACTTTGATTGAGTGAATTTGGGGGGTTGTCTCTTATGCTTTTGTGCTCTGGTGTTCCTTCCTTTTTGCTGCTATGGTTTCTTCTAAGTTTCCTCTCTTAACTCCACATAATTATGCTACTTGGAAAATTGATGCATGGAGTAAACTTATGGAAAAAGGACTCACTCATTACATTGATGGAACTATTGTTGCTCCCGCTGATCCTAAGGTTGATCCAGTTGGTCACTTGGATTGGCTCACTAAAAATATAATGGCAATTGGTACCTTAAGAAAGTATGTATCAAAGGATCTCATTTTTCATATTGAGAAATGTACTCTAATCAAGGATGCTTGGCAAAAGTTTCAAGACTTGTATGGTCAAGTTGATGAGATTAGGGGATATCAAATTGATAGTGATCTCATCATGTTAGATCCCAAGAACTTTGATACTATACAAGATTATGTCACTAAGGCAAATGAGTTGAGGGCACAACTCAAAGATTGTGGCATTGATAAGAAGGATACTCAATTGATATTCAACTTGATAGGCAAGCTTCCACAAGAATATGCAGCATTTGTTTCTAGTTTCCAAACCCATAGGATGACAATGGGTTCAAGCTACAAAATGCCTACATTTTATGCTTTCAATGAAATGTTGATGATGGAACAAACTAAGTTGATAAGCATGGGCATTCTTAAGGCTTCTAAGTCTCAAGCATTAGTGGCAAATCAAGGGAACAAAGGAAATCAAGGAAAGGACAACTCAAACAAGAAGAAATGACAATCAAAGCCTAAAGAAAAAGCACCATCTTCTCCACAACAAGGAGATTCATCCTCTTCCAAGAGAGATAATTCACCAAAGAGGGAGAGACCTACTTGTGCTTATTGTAAAAAGATTGGTCATGAGGAGCATCGTTGCCATTCTAAGAAGATTGATGAGCTCACACACATCATCAAAAGCATAACATTGATTTGCCTAAAGTCTACAAGAAGGATGATTTATCAACTTCCACTTCCTCACATTCAAAAGGAAAAGGGAGGGCATTCATGGCTTCTACAAGTGGGAAGACTCACTTTTTTGGAACAAGAAAAGGAAAAGCTCTATGTGCTACTATTAGTCATGATTCAGAGAGATGGCTTCTAGATTCAGGGGCTTCTCATCATATGGCATCTTCACAGTCTATGTTCTCTACATTTGAGCCTTGCACCATGCCACAAATTTTGATGGGCAATCATACATACATGGATGTGATTGGGAAAGGATCTATTGACATTGGGGATAACTCCTTCAATGATGTGTTGTGTGTACCCCACTTGACAAACAATCTCCTTTCTATCTATCAAATCACACATGGTGCAACTAACAGAGTTGTGGAGTTCACACCTGACTCAGTTTTCATTAGAGACATGGAGACTAGAGCTATCATTGCGACTGGGGTAATTGATCATGCATCTCAGTTATACTCCTTTTCAGATTTTGTTGATGATGATGATTTCACATTTGATGATTCTACACATGATGATCACACTTCTTGTGATGGTTTAGATTTTGAGGAGAACTTTGGACACTTGAACATGGGGATTCTCACATGTGACCCCATTCTTGAGCCTTGTATTTCATCTCCTCATATTGATATCACATCACCTATTGAACTTGATGATGCAGATAGTGTGACAGTTTTGCCTTCATGTGATTCAGTGCAGCAGGATATTCATTGTCTTCTAGCTTCAGATTCATGGGATGATTACTTGCCAGATATTACAGGTTTGTTTGTAGAATCCTACATTGCAGATTTGGGAGACATCATTGACGACATTCATCTTTTCTTTGATGAAGGTGATCCTTCTTCGATTGTTGCAAGGGCACACTCTGACCCTCTTGTTCATTCTCTACATGATCATTCTTTTAAGGTTGACATGATTGTAGATACTTATGTACAGTAGTTGGAGGAGGTCTCTTTATGTTTTGAGGAGACATGTGAGTCTTTGGGACATGTTCTACATCCATCTCCACTAGATCTTGGAGTGCCTTTTTCAGTAGTGTGGCACAATTTACCACCTTTGGAGGGGTTATCTTTTAGCATCGACATGGGAACACTTGAGCAGTTTTCAAAGATTCCTTTCATCATGAGTTTTCTTCATACATCTTCCCTTCATGATTGGGGAGACTTCATGGATACACCTTTGGTTTTGTTTCTTCCTAAGGGGAGGAATGTTGTTCAACATTCGTGGAGTAGTTTCTTCATACATCGAGCTTCTATCATTGGTGCAGATTCCACATTGAGGGGGGCATTCCTAGCTTCTCTTCTTCTCTCATATGGGGGGGACTTTTTCCTCACATGGGGTATTGTTCTTCACAATCTTCTATGAGAGTTCTCTTGTATGTTTTTCATCTCTCTTTTGGGGGAGGGCTTTTTCCCATTGGGTTTTTCTCTCTTTCCCCACTTTGTGAGAGATTTAATTGCATTTGGACATGGGTACCTAACATGACCTCGTAGCCAGGACCCATCTTGCATTGCTTAGTTGCATTGTAGACTTAAGTGCATTCCCCTAAGTTGCACTTAAGGGGGGGGTGTTGGTGTAAATAACTATTCATCTTGGATATTATTACACCTTACTTAAGTTTACTTAGGATAATGCAATTTCATAGTAGTTTGGGTATGAGACACTTGGGTGTTTGTGCCACATTGGGATAGTGTGTGTACTAGAAATTCCACCTTTTATGGTGTTGATCTTGTTGCTACACTCCACTCTTGTTGTTACACTCCACATTCAGTGGGTGATCCACCTCATGTGGACTATTATATTATTTCTCCTACCTACCCACACCTATTTCCTACCTACCCTTGTTTCTTATTGAGCCACATGTCATGTTCGTGTGCTCACATATCCATAGCCTTGCCTATATAAGCAAGCTCATCTACATTGTTTGTAATTTTGATATTGATCATTTTCTATTGATGAGAATACAGTTTATTCTTGTCCTATATTGTGTCTCTATTTTGTACATTTCATTGAGCTCTTGATCTTGGCAAAATCTAATAGAAAGCAAAGTACAAACACTTAAACAAAGGAAGAAAACGGAGAAATTTATCAGAAAAGCATCAAAACAGGTGAAAGTGATCAAGGAAAATATATTGAATATCACTGATATTAAGGAAAGTGACTTGGAAGGGTTACAACTAGAATCTCACCTCTCACCGATTGGAACTTCATCTGATAGTGAAATACCAGTTGACTTTAAGAGAGTAGAAAGGAAAAGAAAACTTTCACCGACACCCTCTCCTGCACCAAACCAAACAAGAAGGAAACAATAAGCAGTAAGGCCCCTAGTAAAGAAAATGACACCAAGGAAGAAGAAGGAAAAATAGGTTACCCGTCCTTTAGACAATCTTCTGAATGAAATAACAGATGATGGAAAGTTGTCTAATGTTAGTAAATTGTATGATACTTTTATAAATGAGGAAAAGGAAAGCATAGAAAATAGTATCATTCTACACCTAGATATCTATAAGAAATTTTTGATAGAGGTTGTAGATGATTTTCCCAGTGACTTGTATAGACGACTTGATGCCAAGAGGCTAGCTATTAAGGAATTGGATAAGAAAATAAAAGTTGAAAAGCTACTTGTTGTACACCCAGTTAAATCAGTAGAAGAAATTGATGAGTTAATAAGTGAGGCTAACGGGATAGTATTTTCTAGTAGTCACCGGCATGTATCTTTAATGGTAGGCAGAGTTAATGAAATCACTGAAGAGACAACAGATAAATGGGATATCTTCTTTGTGGAGAAAGAGAAGCAAGAAGAACTCAATAGACTGAAAACTTTTAAGGTATATCAAAAGGAGAAAGATAAAGGTAAAGGCAAGGTAGGTGGACTACCCAAAATAAAAGTAATAGACAATTTGCCACCACCTCCTTCTATTACTTCACCAGTTGAAACCGTTGAAACACTGGCAACTAAGGATATGGAGACTACACATGAGGATACAAATCCTGATTCTGAAGTTTTATACACAATGAACATTGATACACAAGAGGTCAATATTGTGGTTGATAAGGAAACCACTAGTGAGAACAAAGATGTGGCTACTGAGCCACCGATTGACAATATTGCAATTGAAACACCAACTGAGAAAATTGAGATTATGGTTGAGACACAACTTGAGCAAACTGAACAATCATTTGATCCCCTATTTACTGGAATGGTTACTGACAATACCGTTAATACAAACATTAAAAAACTTACAGAGCTAGAGCAACCGGCTTATAACACAGACAAACTAGTTGAGATACCAGCAGTGGACAGTTCAGAGCTGTATATTGAGAAACCGATAGTGAATACCACCGAGACATCATCAGAGAAACTAGCAGTAGAGAGCGCAGTGAAACCCACAGAGGTACAGGTTGAGAAACAGGAAGAGAAAAAGGTTGAGTCATAGGTTCATGTAGAGACAATTCCACCGGCAACAGCTAAGAAGCCTAAGCCTTTGCTGATAGAAATGCAAACACAAACTGATCTACCAAAGGTCAATACAAGAAAAGAGGTTACTCATACCGATGGAATCCAGATTGTTAAGGTAGTTGGACAATCATCTGGTTCTTCCATGATAGAATTCAGACCAACTAATGTAATAGAGGTATTATTGGATTCAATTAAGAAACTCACACAGTGTAATGCACTAGCATATAAGGCTATTGATGATACCATTCCTATTCTAAAATTGATTGCACCCAAGTGCAATGTGAAAAATAAAGCTTCTTTAAGTCAATTAGACACATTGTCTAAGTATATCACTGCTAACATATTGACAGTGGAACAAATAAATGAGGAGACATTTAGAGAGAAAATGCACAACTAAAAAGAGAAATTCTTTTATGAGACAATAAGGAAGTGCATGGAACACATTGACACCCTCCTACCGGCACTAAGCAAAACAATAATGGAGTTTAAGGAATTGTCTAGAGACACATGTAAGACTAATATTTTGATAGTAGATATTGACAAGGAGATCAGTAAAGTATAGACATAAATAAATGATATAGCTGACAACGTCATTGGCTTCTTTGAACCAATATCAATTATAGAGCAGGAAATAGAAAGTTTTGAGGAGAAACTTGAAAAATTGGAGAAGAAAAAGGAGAGAATACAATACAAGGCAAAATAACTTAAATGTAGACTCAGTCCTAAATTGGATTACCTCATCTCTTTAAGGAAAGAGATATCAGAGGCACTTGTTCAAGGACTAAACATAGCGGAAGAGAAAATGCATCACCTCACCGGTACCATTCAAAGAACAGAAGCAGCATTGAAGGACAGTGATAGATTCACTAAGAGCCTGAATTTTGTATTAGCAGACATGTTATAGATTGTAACTAGCCGGTTACAGGTTTCTAGCTGCTAACTACACTCAATTGACATTTTGACAACCTTTGTCATTGATGCCAAAGGGGGAGTAGTAGAGAAGAGAAAAATCCAATGACTTAGAGATCATCGACTCAGGGGGAGCACACAGTTATGGTAAGATTTCTAGACTTCAATTTTTGGATACAATTTTGATTTTTTCTCATGGGTGTTGCCATCAATGCCAAAGGGGGAGATTGTTGGCATTGTACACTCCAATGAGAATTGTAGATGATGGAAGGTATTGTCATTGATGTAAATCTTGCAATCATATGGCACCAACAGGCACTGGCATAGGCAGACTCTACACCAACAGACAGTTCACTGACAACAACAAAGATGATTACCGACTCATATATAAGTATGAGATCTTGTAGATCATTTCAGATGCGAACATGGTTAGAATATTGCAGAAGTAATGTGTGAATATTAAGGGAGATTTTGGAGTAAGGTTTATGGTTATTGTATGAGCTTAAATCACTACTGAACCTGACATAGTAGATGCTGAACTAAAGAAGTACATTATATTGGATTTGCATAATCCATTTTGTAAGTCAGTGAGACTTCCTTTTGTAATTAAGCAGTGAGCTTTAGGCAGTTGGCCTTCCTGAATGTGGAGGCCCCTATTGTAAGTAATATCAATTCATTGGCCAGTGAGTGAATATTGTGGGTCACAAATCCCACCGAGGTTTTTCCCACATCGGGTTTCCTCATTAAAAATATTTTGTTATGGTGTGCTTTCTATGCTATGTTTATTGTTCATATTTACTGCATTAATTCTTGTTTACCGGTACACTGGTTTGGAATGCAATTTATTTAATAAGGTCATAAAATGTATTTACCAGTTAGATACTAATTCACCCTCCATTCTCAGTATCTTTGGGAATCCTAACAATTGGTATCAAAGCTTGCTCATAGGTTTGAATCACATAGGCCGCGACAAGTGATATTGGGAGGGGAATTGTTTGCAGTGGGCTAGTGTCCCTCATGGGGATTCACGACATGGTTTAACAATCTCCTATGGATTCTATAAGTCTAGTGCTTGTATCGGTCATTGACAGGTCGATATTTTGGTGCAACGACAACCCTAGCTTGTAACAAATCCAGTAACAAAAATATCTTAAAGATAATAAAGAAGATATTGGGAAAAAATAAAAGATCATGGGATTTCAAACTGAGGTTGGCATTATGGGCAGATAGAATCACTGTAAAAAAGACTACATGCAAATCTCCATTTGAATTGGAATATGGCTTCTACGCTAGAATGCCTATAAATAACCTCTCACTAGTATACAAGTTCATGACAATAGAAGGTCTACATTTCCCTAAGCCTATGGATAAAAGAATAGAAAAGCTTGCAAAATTGGATGAAATCAGAAATGAGGAATAGGTATGCAACATAAAAATGCAATAGAAGGTAAAGGCCTACATGATAAAAAATCTAGTGATAAAAAATTTAAGGAAAGAGATTAGGTCCTAATGTGGAATGCCAGAAATCGGGATAAGGGAAATGATGGTAAATTCGAAGCACTTTGGATTGGACCATTTGTGATTGTAGACAAAAGAGGATGTCGTGGCCAAACTTTGGGGCAAAAAGGGAAAAACAAAATTTGTTTTTAGATATCCTTATAAAACTAATTATGCTAAATTAAAGATGCAATTATTAAGTCTTGTGTTAACTATAGGTTAACTCAAAATATAAAAGAGTTGATTACCAAAGTTAATTTAGTTAACTTAACCACGCATGCGATAATAATTAAATGCGGAATTAATCCTCCAAAAGTGTCATTAATATTTCATTAATTAATAAATTAATTTAAACAAATAATCCTTAACTAATTAGCCAAGAGATATTAATTATCTCAAATAATTCCTAATTGCTCCTAGGAATAATTAAAATAATGCTAGCTCTTAGATTATTAACTGAAATGCTAGGATGGGTCGAGGTAGGGCCTCATAGAGGAGAGGACTCATGCTATCTGCAAAATACATTAGGAGAGACTCAAGAGTTTCCAGTGCATAGACAATCCTTAGGAGATTCATTTTTTCACCATACCATATGTACATATTCATCATTCCATTTCCCATTTTAGTCTTGGTCTTCTTTCCCAGAGACATTTTTGAATTCTTGTTATGCCCACAGGGGGAATACAGCCCCAAAAAAAGTCACTGTTATAACATTAAAATTATTGACAAAATCTGATAAACTTATAAGGCACCCAGAGGGGGGGGTGAATCAGTGCAAGAAAAAATAGTATAAATTTGATCACCACTTTAATCAACTTGAAACTTAATAAGCATGCAAAGAAAATAAACACATAAGCTAACACCCAATAATACAAGCACCACATAACACAATGTTTTTCATGAGGAAACCCAAATGGGAAATTTCATGGTGGGAATTGGTACCCACAAGATCAACTATCTGCGGAATAGGGATCTGACTAGTTAAGGTCTTACAACTGCTCTGTTAGGAGCACACCCAGTTAAGAGTGTCTTGGCCCAATTAAGAGCTATTACAATAAGGCTTGTTAGGACCGGCCATGTTAGGAGCTACCCAAGTATGGGATTTAAACAACACAAGTTAATGTGTAACCCTATTAAGGGATTTAACCTTCGGACCTATGAGGATCCTACCACACCCGGTTAGGAGTGACCTTGTGAGAGGATTTTATCTTACTCCAACTATTAGGTAACAACAAGTTTAATTGATCTGCATATAGCACCTATTTTCCTGATTAGATCCACTTCAGTTCTACTTCTAACACTACCTAAACATCAATATAGAGCTTCTTCTTTCACCGCGCAATCAAATTCACTCTATGAATCTCATATCTAATACATCTGTAGCTAGGAAATCGGAAATCATCACAAGCAAATCAATATTAGTCATAGCTCAATCATGAAAGCTTAAATGCAATGATCAATCCTAAACACACTCAATAAAGACATGAAAATAAAACATTCAAGATTTGAAAATTAAGCAAACCAAGTGCAGATTTGACTGTCTCCTTCATGTGGCTCCATTGTCCTTCTTTCTTCTTCAAATAGCTTTGTTGTGGATCTCACCTACAAGTGCATGATCATGATATGAAAGCAAGTAGACAAGATGATTGCTCAAGAATACTCGAAGCGTGATTGACAAAGTGGTTATTAGATAATGTGATTAATAGATCAGGATTGAAGAAATTCATCCAATTTATAGACAAATTGGAGAGACGATCAAATTAGCATGAAGATATTCAAATGGAAATTGCAAATCAAGAATGTCAATTATGACAAATTTATGACAAATTTGCACTTTCTATGCAAAATTAATTGATTGATAATTCATGACAAAATTATGACAACTTTCTATGTCAAAATTGATTGATTGTCAATTATGACAAATTATGACAAATTGAAATGTCATTCCCATGAAATTAGGAGAAAAATAGGAGGAAATTGAATTAGAAATTAGGAAAAATTAGAAAATTGGAAAATAAGAGTTAGGAAATTAGAAAATGAGGAAAATAGGAATTTAGTGAATTAATTAATAATTTTTCATTTATTAATTAATTCACAAAGAGGGAATTTAGAAATTGATGAAAAATTAGGAAATTAGGAATTAGGAGAAATTAGGTAAATCAATTAATAATTTTTCATTTATTAATTAATTCACAAAAAGAGGAATAATTAGTTAGCCAATTAAATTAAACATTTAATTGTGACATGAATACCTAGGATAAATAAATAAATTATTTAACTTAGAGGGAGAAATGACAAACAGGGTTAAATGAATAAAATCATGAAACCCTAAAAGATGAATTAGAAATGCAAGGATGACCATTAGGTCTTGACAAAGGATAATCAATATTGATTCGATTTGATCATGTTTCTAACTTGATAAAAGACCAATGTGATAAATGATGTGATTGATAAATGCGCCAATTGACGAGGAACAATAACTAATTGATCCAAATTGAGAAAGACGACGATCAATGAGAAATCGATCGCAAAATGATAAAATTGACAAGAAGACAAGGATCGATGACAAAATAGATCACAAGATGACAAGATTGATGACAAATTGATCAAAAGACAAGGATCAATGACAAATCGATTGCAAGATAATAAGATTGAAAATGACAATGATTGATGACAAATCAATCACATGATGACAAGATTGATAAGAGGACAAAACCCTAATTAGGATTGACGATTTCCAAAATGATGACAAATGAATATGCACATAGATGCGACAGGATAAGATTGACCAAAATCATGACTGATATTGTTATCAACAAGACCAAATTCGAAAGCGAGATAAATGAAGAATGCAGAAGAAAGACTCGATGCTCGCAAATGATAAAGACCAAGTGCGAATCATAGGAGAAATGTTAATGTGATGCAAAAACCCTAAAATAAGGCAATGCACAAATGTTAAAGTATGATTCCGTAAGCATTGACCATTTTTAGACGTCTACAACATCATCACACAATATACTCTTTTTTATAAACAACTTTGCTAAGTCAGCCAAGAACCCTTGGAACAATTTCCTAGGTTCAATGTATCTAGTCTATCTTTCTCATCACACTTTCCTTATGTCAGAAAAACATAACACAACATAAAAATATTACTAGTGTACCGATCTAAGTAACTTTTCTCTACCGGTTTTGTGCTCTTCATGAATGTCATTGTTCTTTTGATCATAAATCACTCCATACTTTGAATTTGTCGATGTAGTTCAAGTAATAGACTCTTAACAATATCATAAGAATGTGTATCAAACCGCAACACTCACTTCTTCACCAATCTTCTAAACCAGTCGCTTGATCATAACATTGTCCCTGTTTACAGGCTCACTATATAACTAACTCTACTACCGGTTAAGCTTTTCCAGTTGGACTAAATGTATTAGATGACTGACAAAACATGGTTGCCATCAATGACAACACAAAACAAGTCATCAATAAACCTATGACATCAACAACATCATCATGAAGCCAACAATCTCCCCCTTTGGCATTGATGGCAACACTTAGGAAACATTTTGTCTAAGTGTCACATTACAAAAATTATTACTCAAAACTCTCCCTTAGCAATTACATGCAATTCCAAAAATTTACAAAAATTTATACTACTATCTTTACAAAAGATTTCATACTACTACTCTCCCTTTGACAGTAATGGAAAAGGTAAGCAAATACATGTTAAACAAAATGAATACAGTAGACCAAAATTTGCATAACCAATGCAAAATGTATAAGATTTCGATAGTTTACATAGGACATTTTGAAAAAATGTCATCAAAATTAATCTTCAAATCCCGCAAGTCATTAATCCATGTTTCCAAAAGATTGGATGTGAGCTCAATATGTGTCCGGATCTGGTGTGCAAGATCTTTCATGGCATCTAGAGTGCTCATCTTTAGTGTTAGCAAGATTGCCTCTATTTCCTTGTAGCCTCTCTACAAAATTTGTAACTTGGGAACTATATGTGTCTATAACTCCTATAGAGTTGTAGTCCGCTTGACCTTTTTTGCCTCATATGACTTCAACTTATGTTGTACACTTACAATAGAATGACCAAACATTGTAGTTGAATCATTTAAAGGATCAAATGATTCAATGTTAATCTTTATTGTTTTTTGTCCTTCCTTGATCTTCTTCTCTATATCATTAAGAAATAATGAAAAATTATAAATTGTAGATAGTATTTTACCTCCGGTCTTTAGTGCATCTTTTATCTATTTCATCAGAGAAACCAGCAGTAGAGAGCACAATGAAACCCACTGAGGTACAGGTTGAGAAATAGGAAGAGAAAAGGTTGAGTCATAGGTTCATGTAGGGACAGTATGACTGGCAACAACTGAGAAGCCTAAGCCTTTGCTGATAGAAATGCAGACACAAACTGACCTACCAGAGGTCAATACAAGCAAAGAGGTTACTCACACTGATGAAATGTTGATTGTTAAGGTAGCTGGACAATCATCTAGTTCTTCCATGACAGAATTCAGACCAACTAATTTAATAGAGCTATTATTGGATTCAATTAATAAACTCATAGAGTGTAGTGCACTAGCATATAAGGCTATTAATGATACCATTCCTATTCTAAAATTGATTGCACCCAAGTACAATGTGGAAAATAAAGATTCTTTAAGTCAATTACACACATTGTCTAAGTATATCACCGCTAACATATTGACAGTGGAACAAATAAATGAGGAGACGTTTAGAGAGAAAATGCACAAGGAAAAAGAGAAATTCTTTTATGAGACAATAAAGAAGTGCATGGAACACATTGATACCCTCCTACCGACACTAAGCAAAACAATAATGGAGTTTAAGGAGTTGTATAGAGACACATGTAAGACTAATATTTTGACAGTGGATTTTGACAAGGAGATCAGTAAAGTACAAACAAAAATAAATGATATAGCTGACAACATCATTGGCTTCTTCGAACCAATATCAATTATAGAGAAGGAAATAGAAATTCTTGAGGAGAAAATTGAAAAATTGGAGAAGAAAAAGGAGAGAATATAATACAAGGAAAAATAACTTAAATGTAGACTTAGTCCTAAATTAGATTACCTCATCTCTTTAAGGAAAGAGATATCAGAGGCACTTGTTCAAGGACTGAAGACACTGGAAGCAAAAATGCATCACCTCACTGGTACCATTCAAAGAATAGAGGTAGCATTGAAGGATAGTGATAGATTCACTAAGAGCCTGAATTTTGTATTAGCAGACATATTTTAGATTGTAACCAACTAGTTATAGGGTTCTAGCTGATAACTACACTCAATTGACATTTTGACAACCTTTGTCATTGATTCCAAAGGGGGTGTAGTAGAGAAGAGAAAAATCTAATGACTTAGAGATCATCTGCTTAGGGGGAACACACAGTCTCGGTAAGATTTATGGACTTCAATTTTTGGATACAATTTTGAATTTTTCTCATGGGTGTTGCCATCAATGCCAAAGGGGGAGATTGTTGGCATTGTACACTCCAATGAGAATTGTAGATGATGGAAGGTATTGTCATTGATAGCAACCTTGCAATCCTATGGCACCAATAGTCACTAGCACCGACAGACTCTACACTGACAGATAGTTCACCGACAACGACAACGATGATTATTGGCACCCCAGCCGACAGGATTTTGATTATTGTATATTGTATTTAATTGTAATATCTTTTTGTAAGCCAACAAGGCATATTATAATAAGACTCATATATAAGTATGAGATCTTGTAGATCATTTCAGATGCGAACATGGTTAGAATATTGCAGAAGTAATGTGCGAATATTAAGGCAGATTTTGGAGTAAGGTTTATGGTTATTGTATGAGCTTAAATCAATACTGAACCTAGCATAATAGATGTTGAACTAAAGAAGTACATTATATTGGATTTGCATAATCCATTTTGTAAGTCAGTGAGACTTACTTTTTTAATTAAGCAGTGAGCTTTAGGCAGTTGGCCTTCCTGAATGTGGAGGCCCCTATTGTAAGTAATATACATTCATTAGCCAGTGAGTGAATATTGTGGGTCACAAATCCTACCAAGGTTTTTCCCACACTGGGTTTCCTCATTAAAAATCTTGTGTTATGGTGTGCTTTCTATGCTGTGTTTATTGTTCATATTTACTACATTAAGTCTTGTTTACTAGTACACTTTTTTGGAATGCAATTTATTTAATAAGGTCAGAAAATCTATTTACCGGTTAGGTAACTGATTCACCTCCCCCTCTCAGTATCTTTGGAAATCCTAACAATTGGTATCAAAGATTGGTCACAGGATTGAATCATGCAGGCCACGTTGAGTGATGTTATGAGGGGGATTGTTGGCAGTGGGCTAGCGTCCCTCATGGGGATTCACGACATGGTTTAACAACCTCCTGTGGATTCTATAAGTCTAGTGTTTGTATCGGGCATTGACATGTCGATATTTTGATGTAACGACAACCCTAGCTTGTAACAAATCCAGTAACAAAAATATCTTGAAGATAATAAAGAAGATATTGGGAAAAAATAAAAGATCATGGGATTCCAAACTGAGGTTGGCATTATGGGTAGATAGAATCACTATAAAAAAGGCTACATGAAAATCTCCATTTGAATTGGTATATGGCTTCTAGGCTATAATGCTTATAAATAACCTCTCACTAGTATACAAGTTCATGACAACAGAAGGTTTACATTTCCCTAAGCCTATGGATACAAGAATAGAATAGCTTGCAAAATTGGATGAAATCAGAAATGAGGTATAGGTATGCAACATAAAAATGCAATAGAAGGTAAAGGCCCTACATGATAAAAAATCCAGTGATAAAAAATTTAAGGAAAGAGATTAGATCCTCATGTGGAATGCCAGAAATCGGGATAAGGGAAATGATGGTAAATTTGAAGCACTATGGATTGGACCATTTGTGATCATAGACAAAAGAGGATGTCATGCCCAAACTTTGGGGAAAAAACGGAACAAAAAAATTTGTTTTTAGACATCCTAATAAAACTAATTATGCTAAATTAAAGATGCAATAATTAAGTCTTGTCTTATCTATAGGTTAACTCAAAATATAAAAGAGTTGATTACCAAAGTTAATTTAATTAAATTAACCACACATGCGATAATAATTAAATGTGGAATTAATCGTCCAAAAGTGTCATTACTATTTCATTAATTAATAAATTAATTTAAACAAATAATCCTTAACTAATTAGCCAAGAGATATTAATTATCTCAAATAATTCCTAATTGCTCCTAGGAATAATAAAAATAATGCTAGCACTTAGATTATTACATTTAATAACCAATTGAGCAAATGTATTTAATGCGACTAGATTCGACTAAGGTTAACTAAATCAATAATAACAATACAAATATTTAAAGTTAGCCAAATAAATAATCCCCTATGCCCTAAATATTTACACGTCTTTTATTAAATCTCATTAATAAAAACTTCCAAATAGAATTTAATCTAAACATTTAAATATAAATATATAAATATTTTTTTGCATATGTATGTAAATGGAATCAAAGAAATAAATGATTAAAGTAATAAAGGATACCTTAAATCTAAAACCCCCTTTTTAAATTAAATCATTAACTACATAACTAAAACACATGTGGGGTTGCCCTTTTCAATTTCAAAAAGGGTTTCCCCCCAGATATATGTTTTTTTCAAACTTAAATATAAAAATATACCCAAGTAACCTAATTAAAAACTTATAAAACCTAACTAACCCTACTAATATTTCTACTACTTGTTTTACCCTAACCCAAAATTCGGGTTAGGGTTTTTGTCTTGTGTGTTATGCAGGTCCATCAAACATGGTGGAGGTGGATCTTATTTTTTTATGGCCGTGGATAGGTTTACACAGGTGGGTGCAGATTACATAGTGGTCGCGGTTAAAGGTGGTAGCAGGGGGGCGGGGGGGTGACACTTGCAGTGGCGCCTTGGGTGCCACTATGGGTCACTGCCCGCAGCGACACCGTGGCGTCCCTACAGGATGCGGCTTGCAATGGTGGCCAAGGTCTCCCCTGCAGGTGACAGCCCGCAGCGGTGCTGCGGGCACCCCTGTGGTCCTTAGCCCACAGTGGCGCCTCTGTGGGTTGTGGCCCACAGAGGGCCTCAAGCCGCTTGAGGCCGCCCATGCAGAGCTTCGGCTCCGCGGGTCTTGAGGATAAGGGATTCACTATTAACTTTTTAATTTTATTTACTTATTTATTTTTATTTTTAAATAATATACTATATATATAGACATGTTCATATATATATATATATATATGTTTTATTTCTTTTTTTATATATATGTAATAGGAATGGAAACTAACCTTTTTAAAAAAAAAAACTTAAGCAATAAGAATATCTAGATTTCTCTCTTATGTTTAAATCTATATTTTCTAGACACATTAGGGAAAATTATTTAAAACTAAGAGATTTAAATAAATGTATTTCTTTCTATTTTAAATATCATATAGTTTAACTTTAGACTTAGATTAATTTATCTAGATTTATTCTCTTCATTATAAAATGGGAAAAACAACAGAAATAAATTAATTTCAGTCGCAACTAAAATAGTCTAAAATCATTTAATCCAAAGACTACATGATGATGCAATAATAATATACACATTTAAAAACCTATTTACATTATTTTGCATTTTGGAATAATAGAAAGAAGTAAATGTTGTATTTCCTTTTACTAACATTCATGCTTTAATATTTCATTTATTTCCATTCATTCTACAATGTGCAAAAAAAGTAGAAATAAGTTTTATTTTCAAGAAGTAAATACAAATAAATAATAACTCAAAAACTATAGAAACACACTCCAAATTTATTTTATTTCTTTCTTGCAAGATCAAATCTAATAAAAGAATACATTTATTTCATGATAAAACATGGTTTAAAGAATACTTTTATTACAACATGGTCAACTTTACAAATGGGTAGATACCCAACTTAGGCTCTCATTTCTACTAAATGAGAGCTTCCAAAATAAATACATTTATCTTTTGCAACTAAAACAAATAATAATAGGATCAACTCCTAGCTTTTCTTTCCTTCCTTTTTCCAAGAAAACCTGCAATACAAAGCTTTGAGGTTGTGACCATGGAGGCTTACCTCCCAACCTAGGCTTACTAGAAGCCACCCTCGAGCTTGGAGAACCAAGACCTAAACGGGATACACACAAGCAATACACAAACAAGAAAGAAAACTTCACAACAAACACATTCCCATCCCAAGGCTTAACATCATCACATATGTGATTTTTAAATGGGTGAAGGTGGACTAAGTACCTTGAGGAGAAAACTGCAAATAGTAGAAACACAATGCCATTGCAAGGCAACCAAGAACACATCACAAGTTCCAAACTTGTTGCAACCATTTCTTATGACCCCCAAGGCATACAAGCCATCAAATCTCCCCTTATGACCCCCAAATGCATAAACAATCACTATGCAGCAAGGGTCACAAAAATCCCTTGAGAATCACTCTCTTCCAAAGAGAGCCTCTCACTCTAAGGTTATCAAACAACCCTTCACCCTAAGGCCACTCTACCCTCCCAAGGGTGAGTTTGGCCTTGAAAAATCCCAAAACACAAATATAATACTCAACCAAAAAACAAAGGGAAGAACACAACATTCTTCCTTCACAAATAAAACAACAATGGGAGGAAACAATGAAAACAAACATTCATTCAAATTAAACTTACAACATACATAGATAGTGATTCAACCAACCTTGAATTTGCCAAAGGGATGCAAAGGATAGTTTGGAGTAGAGCTGCCCAAATCCACCACTTCTTCCTTCTCAAGACTTATCCAAAATATCCTAAACTTTCAAAACTTGAAGATTCTAAGTCTCCAAAGATGGAGAGTGGGTGATCAAACTTTTCCCTCCCAAACTATTCCCTATGAAGCCACACCTCACTCTTTCCAACCCACTTGGGAAGGGTGATGGATGCTCATTGGTTGATCTTCCCAAAACCTTACACACTCCCTAGCTAAGGCACCTCAAAAAGGGAAATAGAATGGGGAAAATGGATGACACTCATGAAGTGGGCTATTTAACCAAGGAAGGCTCTTTTAAAGATGAAATTCGGCCAACTTGGAAAACTCACTTTTTGGGGAGATTAAACAAGTCCTAAGGAGTGGACACATGGCCAAATTTGGCCTTCATCCATAGGTACATCATATGGCCCACTAAAAATGCCCCAAAATTGACTCCAAGAGTTAGGTTAACCCCTTGGAAGTCCACCCAAAGTTTACCTACGGGTCAACTCTGAGTTGACCCTCCTAGTGGCTCACTATCCTAGGTTTGCTTGGGACCATCAAAGATAATTGAAAATATAAACATTGGTAAAATAAATCCTCAAAAAGAGACATGACAATGCCAACTCAACTTACGACACATGTGTCAAGTGACACTACAAAAAGAATTACACATCACCAAAACACACATGGCAAATGTTTCTTTTAAAATTTATAAATTAAACAAATTTCCAAACTAAACACTAAACCAAGCATAACATTTACAAATTAAAATACATTTACAAATGAGGGGTTGTCTCTCCAAATAGACAACCCCTGGCTTCAGAATCGCATATAGGCCTAGGCTTGATTCTCCATATTGTTTCCATGGTCACATGGATAATTTTCCTACTCATCTCAATTACATAGTAGTAATTCCCAAATAACCAGATATAAATTTAACCTATAAAAGAAATACAATTCAATCACTCCACATACAATTGCCATCATACAAATCAATTTACCATATATCCAATGAAATACACATAAAGCAATTCACTTAATGACATTATCATAATCCTCATAAATTTCAACCATTCATAAGACATGCATCATATTTCTAACATCATAATAAAGTTATGCGAATCAAATAACTGACATACACCATATCAATGTTATCCAATCCTGGATTCATATAAAATTCTATATCCATAATGCATAGAAATGAAGCATCAATATATCAATGTTATCCAATCATGGGATCATATAGAACTCTACATCCATAATGCATAGAAATGAAGCATCAATAATAGTTCCAACATGAAAATGACTGAAATGCTAGGACAGGTCGGGGTAGGGCCTCACAGAGGAGAAGACTCATGCTATCTACAAAATACATCAAGAGAGACTCAAGAGTTTCCAGCGCATGGACAATTCTTGAAGTACTTCTTTTCCTAAAGAAGATTTATTCGATGCAAAGTAGATTAGGATTCATTTTTTCACCATACCATATGTACAATTCATCATTCCATTTCCCATTTTAGTCTTGGTCTGCTTTCCTAGAGACATTTTTGAATTCTTGTTATGCCCACAGGGGGAATACATCCCCAGACAAAGCCATCGTTATAACACTAAAATTATTGACAAAATCTGATAAAATTATAAGGCACTCAGAGGGGGGGGTGAATCAATGCAAGCAAAAATAGTATAAATCTGATCACCACTTTAATCAACTTGAAACTTAATAAGCATGCAAAGAAAATAAACACATAAGCTAACACCCAATAATACAAGCACCACATAACACAATGGTTTTCACGAGGAAACCCAAATGGGAAATTCCATGGTGGGAATTGGTACCCACAAGATCAACTATCTGCAGAATATGGATCTGGCTGGTTAAGGTCTTACAATTGCTCTATTAGGAGCACACCCAGTTAAGAGTGTCTTGGCCTGATTAAGAGATTACAATAAGGCCTATTAGGACCAGCCCTGTTAAGAGCTACTCAAGTATGGGATTTAAACAACACAAGTTAATGTGTGACCCTATTAAGGGATTTAACCTTCGGACCTATGAGAATCCTACCGCACCCGGTTAGGAGTGACCTTGTGAGAGGATTTTATCTTGCTCCAACTGTTAGGCAACAACAAGTTTAATTGATCTGCATATAGCGCCTATTTTCCTAATTAGATCTGCTTCAGTTCTACTTCTAACACTAACTAAACATCAATATAGAGCTTCTTCTTTCACCGTGCAATCAAATTCGCACTATGAATCTCATATCTAATACATCATCACACAATATACTCTTTTTTATAAACAATTCTTCTAAGTCGGCCAAGAACCCTTGGAATAATTTCCTAGGTTCAATGTATCTAGTCTATCTTTCTCATCACACTTTCCTTATGTCAGAAAAACATAACACCACATAAAAATATTACCGGTGTACCGATCTAAGTAACTTTGCTCTACTGGTTTTGTGCTCTTCATGAATGTCACTATTCTTCTGATCATAAATCACTCCATACTTTGAATTTGTTGATGTAGTTCAAGTAATAGACTCTTAACAATATCATAAGCATGTGTACCAAACCGTAACACTTACTTCTTCACCAATCTTCTATACCGATCACTTGATCATAACACTATCCCTGTTTACAGGTTCACTATATAACTAACTCTACTACTAGTTAAGCTTTACCAATTGAACTAAATGACTTAGATGACTGACAAAACATGGTTGCCATCAATGACAACACAAAACAAGTCATCAATAAACCTATTACATCGACAACATCATCATGAAGCCAACAATCTCCCCCTTTGGCATTGATGGCAACACTTAGGAAACATTTTGTCTAAGTGTCACATTACAAAAATTATTGCTCAAAACTCCCCCTTAGCAATTACATGCTATTCCAAAAATTTACAAACATGTATACTACTATCTTTACAAAAGATTTCATACTACTACTCTCCCTTTGACAGTAATGGAAAAGGTAAGAAAATACATGTTAAACAAAGTGAATACCATAGACCAAAATTTGTATAACCAATGCAAAATGTACAAGAGTTCGACAATTTACATAGGACATTTTGAAAAAATGTTATCAAAATTAATCTTCAAATCCTACAAGTCATTATCCCATGTTTCCAAAAGAGCTGATGTGATCTCAATATGTGTCCAGATCTAGTGTGCAAGATCTTTGATGGCATCTAGAGTGCTTGTCTCTAGTGTCAGCAAGATTGCCTCTGTTTCCTTGTAGCCTCTTTGCAAAATTTGTAACTTGGGAACTATATGTGTCTATAACTCCTATAGAGTTGCAGTCTGCTTGACCTTTTCTACCTCATATGACTTCAACTTATGTTGTACACTTAGAATAGAATGACCAAACATTGTAGTTGAATCATTTAAAGGATCAAATGATTCAATGTTAACCTTTATTGTTTGTTGTCCTTCCTTGATCTTCTCTATATCATCAAGAAATAATGAAAAATTATAAATTGTAGACAATATTTTACCTTTGATCTTTAGTGCATCTTTTATCTATTTCATATTATCACTAAGACCTACTCTATCTTTGTCAATTTCCTTGATCAAAATTGCAATCCTTCTCTTCTCATATTCCTTCTCAGCATTCTTGATTGCAACTTCTTCGAAGATCTTCATTTTCTCCCCTACAGATGTAACCAAATGTTCTAATTTCTCAATTGGAGTTGAGAGATTATTAGTGTCTATCTCTAGTAATAGACTAGATAGAATATCAACAACACTTTGAACTGTTTGTGCTTCTTTCTTCTGTGCTCTAGATTGCATGACAGATGCAATCTCCATTAGCTCTTTTGGGCTCAACATATCCATATTTAGAGGAACTTGTATACGTACTATGTCTTCCTCTTCATCATCATCAATATTTTTCTTGGATGTAATTGACCAGGGTGTCACTTTTTGCTCATGTACCTCTAATTTCACCTTCTCTGCTTCCTTCTTCTCTTCTTTAGTCTTCTCCTCTTCCTTTTCCTTATCCTTTATTGATGGTACAATGGTCTACACATTACCTATTTGAGTTAACACTGGTGGATCTTCTACTTGTTTCTATTCTTTATCTTTCTCCGATGCAATTTCTTGTTGCTCAACAACCTGCATATTCCCTATCTTATCATTTATTTCCTTTTTAGTACCAGTTTGATTGGTTTCCGATAATACATTCTCTTCATCAGGAATAATGATTGGATCTTCCTTATTGCTTGTATTAAAAGCAATCTCATCTGGTATAATATCATCAATCTCCAAATCATCAAGGAGATCTTTTCCCTTTAATCTCTCCGGTTCTTCTTCTTCTTCTTCAGGGAGCAATCCTAAAAACTTCTTTAAAATCTCCATAGTCTCATCTTGTACAAACTGGGACTCACCAACAAGTAATCTTGTAAGCCTTTTCTTTGATCTAAAAATTGGTTTTGAATTCAAAAGAATATTTTGCAAATCCTCCTTTGAGGCTTCCGGTTGTAAACTTACAAGAACAAATTCAATAAATTCCCTATCTTGTTTTATGGCTACTTGTCATCTTGCATCTAATTTATTGTACAAAGAATTTGATATTTTCCCTTGCAAATCAATCAGGGCTTTGCTATGTTTATTCATAAATAGAACTACTGCATCTTCTATTTTCTTTTTTTCATCTTCACCAAATTATCATTAAGTTTCTTTACATTAACCAAAATACCATACTCCTTAATTTGTAACAATAATTTTTCAAAGGGAGTAACTTTAGTTATCGGTTTCTTAACTTATTTTATAGTAGTTGCTCCAACAACCTTTGATTTCTTACCACTGGCTCTCATCTCTTTCTTCTCTCCTTCAAACTCTGTTTCTTCTTCATCTACAACTCTCTTTTCTTTCTCCTTATTCCTCTTACTGGTGACTACTAGTGCTTTAGGTGCAGGGGGCTTGATTTATTTCCCTTTTCTCTTAAATTGAATTTTAGAAAGTTTCTCCTTAGCAACAGTACATCTTGTGTTTCTACCAGTACTGGTACCGGTTGGAGCACTAGAGGATTCATTAGCCTTCTTTTCTTCAAATTTTTCTCTGGCCTCAACAATCACCTCCTTTGTAAATCCTTGTTGAACTACAAATTGTTCAGCTTCTTTTCTGACCTTCTTTGCAATGACCAGTCTGATAAGCTCAGAATGCACCTCAATACATTTCTCCTTATATGTTCCAAACCTTATTGTATTAGGGTCTACCGGTTGAGCTAGGAGATGATCAACATAAGCAATTAGTAAATCAGCTTCAACTTTATAACCCATCGGCATCACCCATGATTTCCTAGGGTTTGCTGCCTCCATCTGACATGTGTCAGTATTCACCATGAAACAAATAGTATCTTCATACCTCTTAACAACCTATTCTAGTATCCTTTCTTTGTTGTGCATCCTTTTCTAAAAATATTTAAAGTATCCCCACATGAACTTATCGAATTCATTACCAACCATCTTGATTTTGTTCTTGATTTATAACATTGCCGGTGTATCATTTGACCATTGTATATCACCAATACCGGGAAAGGATTTTTGGAAGTAGAAAAAAACACCTATGATCAATTTTCCAAACTTGAATTTCTTCCTTTTATCCTTCTTAATTGATTCAAGGTTCAGTGCCAACTAGGTTCTCAAGGCTTCTGAAAGATCATAGTCTATATTGTCCTTCAACATTCGGTAGGCAGTATGAATTGTAGCTCTGGGAATACTATTTGTTCTTCTAGAATGATAAACCCTGTAATCGATCACCATAGATGCATATTTTGTTAGACAGTTTAGATAATCGGAAGACAACTAAGAGGGGGGGGGGGTGAATCAGTTGTCACAGATTACAGGAACATTCAGAAATTAAACTTTAATACCGAAACCCAAAACATTAATACTAGAATAGTGGTTAATCCAATTAAGTATAACCAATAATCACAGAATAAAATCCATCCACACAACACCAAGTTTTGTAAGTGGAAAACTGGCTAAATGGAAAAAAACATGGTGGGAAGCCTACCCACAATCAGATAATACTTTTGCAGTAAGTACATGAATTACAGTGAAGGGGCCTGCACTTGTAGGAAGGACAATAACCTAGAGCACACTTCTCATCACAAAAAGAGTCTCACTAACTACATAGAAATCCAGACAATAATCTAGAGAAGTGTTGTACAACAAAAGATAGCATCTCCTATGCCTGAGTACAGTTCTGGTTAAGCTCAATACCAGAGGACTAAATTATCTTACATAAACCCAATTTGATCTCCAATGATCGACTAATTCCTCTGCCTGAATGATATTACATTATTCGCACATTACATTCATTAACCATGACCTCTTACATTAACCATGATGATCTACAATGAGATCTTACATCTATTTATACAAGCCCTCGACTAGAAACAATCAGGTCAACCACCAGACAATAAACTGATTACATAATTATGAACCATGTCGGCCTTAGACCAAACAAGTAATATCAACACATAAGACATCCTGGAAATACATCCATAGGTGTTATCCACACATTACATTAAAGTCGATCCATAACATAGATCAACCGAGACCAAGTATAAGTCGACACGCTTCAACAATGATCTCCACCCACCAAGTCTCGAATATGATCACCAACAACATCCTAAAACTCCATCAGATGATGCACCAACTCCACTTATGCAATTCATCAAAGATCTCCATGTTACTACCTACTAAGTTGCCATTAGTTTTATGTCCAAAGTCATTCTATATACTTTAGTTGGTTACTACTACCAAAATATTCAGTCAGTAAGCACAGAGCAGTTGGTTATAGAACAAAGAAGTCACAGAGCCTAGTATACACCGAGTTTTCTACTGAGTAACACTCCATGTCTATTGAGCAGCAAAAAGGATACACTGAGTTGATATACACCGAGTGAAACGTGTTACCAGATTCATTGAACCTAGACACACATGGGAAACATGTTACAAGATCGAGGAACAAAGAACCATTATCACATTGGAAATTGCACTTAAAGATTTTGTATGATTTTGGGGTCATCTATCCAAAAAATTATTTTGTATGGTTATTCATTCGATAAATCATGTTTGTAAGATCGAAGCATGAACAGATCACCGACATAAGAGATCTATTTATACAACATGAATTAAGGATCACATAGAGGTGTATGAAGCAAGACATGTGTGATAGATAAGGAAGCACTGAGTATTGTGACTGCCAGAGACACAGAGGTCACTGAGAAGGATTTCAGAGAATAGTCAAGGAACAAAGTAAACAGAAGGGTTTACCTAGTTATTTTATGGGTTACCAAGGTATGCTATAAGCAAGGTAATCTCATTTTGAGCACATAGAATTTGCTATAACATTTCAGATGTAAAGTTGCTAATATTTGTAAAGATTTTATTGTAATATTTTGAGTTGTAAGAAAAACCTTTAACAGGGTAAAAAACTCTAACAAAGTCTATAAATTTTAAAGCCTTTAACCAGGTGCAGCATTTAGAATAAGTGTTGTAAAATCCTTTAGCAAGGTAGATCTAATGGTCTTGATACTCCTAACAAGGTAAGCTATCAGAAATAGCTGAACATGTAGCTCTAACCAAGCAACCTTTATTATTGCAGTAGTGAAGTTGTGGGTGTCATCCCCACCACAGTTTTTCTCTCTAACCAAGAGTTTTTGCATAACCAAAAGATATGTGTTATGGAGTGAATCATGTATGATTGTTATTTATTTGTTTTAGCTTTATGTTATGTTACAACAATTTTTGGTTTATACTTAATAGTAAAGTTATTGTTCAAGAAAGGATTTGAAGTACTGATTCACCCCTCCCCTCTTAGTACATTATCTTTCCATATTGGGCCTAAAAATTGGTATCAGAGCTTGAATCTTGGAAAAGGGTTTAGCAACCTAAAGAAAAAGATCTTATCAATGGAAGGCTATAAACAATCTCGGAGAATTGTGTATATGCAAGAAGAGTTGGATCATGCTAATCAAGTGATTGCAGACATGTAAACACAAATGCAAAAATCATTGAAAGTCAGAAGAAGATTATCTGATGATTTATACGACTCTAAAGAGTTAGTGGAACAAATTGAAACATCATTTGAGAATAGTATATCTAAAGAGACTGAAGAGATGATTGGAGAACTGAAAGAAAAGAACAAAGCATTGACTGATCAGCTAAAAGTAATGAAAAGAGGACATGAACATTTCAGCACACAAATAACTCAAAATCTTGATGCATTGAGGACAGTCGAGGATAAAGTAAGAGATCTAGAAAGTGAAAAACAACAGCTTGAAGCATTAGTATCTGAAAAGAATGATGAAATCACAAGGTTGACTGGGATTCAACAAAATTTGTCAGATCAATTGGGTTATGTACATCATGAAGCAAATTTGAAAGATGATGAGAATCAAGCATTGAAACTTGAAGTATCAAGGTTGAGAAATGAACTTGAAGCAGAGAAGAAATCCAAAGAAACACTGAAGAAGAGTTATGAAGCATCAAAGATGTTGGATGAACAACTGAATACAAGAAGACCCAACAAAGATGCAAGACTCAGTTACAAAGGAAAAGACTCTACCGAGAAGGGAATCCACACTACTAAGAGAGGAGAATCATCAAAGCAAGCTGGAAACAAGAAGAACATCAAAGGAAAGAAGCCTATTTGCAACTACTGTGGAAAACAAGGACACACTGCTAACATGTGCCAAATCAGAAAAGGTAAGCAATTGAATGTCACTAGGTCTAATGATTATTGTTACAATTGCAATAAATATGGTCACACATCTAGCCGATGTAGGACAAAGTCTGCTAGCAATTATAAGAAGGCGAAATTCAAAGGGTTTTGTAAAAACTGCAATAGATATGGACATAGTACCGAGAAGTGTTGGTTTAAGCAAAAGAACTATATGTGGTCTGCACACTGAGCAAATACTAGAGGCTACCAAACTCACACAGATCCTAACTAATAGTATTTTGTAGTACCATGGGATTACAATACAAGGATATGGTATGAATGTTGTGGAAGATATGGACATATAAGTGCCAACTGCTTTATAAGGTTTGGAATGAACAACCAAAGATCATGGAGAAATCCTAGTATGGCATGTTTTCATTGTCACAAAGTTGGACACTTAGCTAGAGATTGCAGAGATCAACCTAGAAGAGACACTGAGGAAATAAAAGGCAAATTACAGATGATTTGAAGAAAGAAGGAAAATATGTCAAATGAAGAAAGCACCTTACCTACCGGGTTAGGTGCACCTATTCCAAATTAATCGGTGAAGGTATGAAGGGACTGCATTTTCTCAAAGGTTAAATCTTAACAGTTCCTATTTTATCATGTACTTAATTCAAAATCTGCATAACTAAAGATGCATTAGGAAATTTGAAATTTTATCAAGTCTTTTGGAAGCCTGTCTAGTCGGTAATTATAGGAAGTCTGGCTACTCGGTAAAAGCATAAAAAGGAAATGGTATCGAGTGCATTTAATGCTTTCTAACCTAATTGCATAGAGCCCGATAAGGTATATTGTGTACTTAAAGTTTTTGTGTGGTCATTTTACACTTACCAAGTTTTCAAGAAAGTAGAGGAAAGAGATTCCAAGGTGATCAAACCTCCTCCAAAATGAAATTCAAGGTATTTACTCATCAATCTCAAGCATTTCTAAAAGCTAGCTACTGGGAAATATCAATGTGATTATCTGTTTTATATTTACTAAGTGAAAGTGTTTTCAAACCCTAAGGATCTTTTGTTAAGTGATTATCCAAAATTTGCAATGGCACCTAAGATCTAGAAGCCCATTGTTGTTGAGAACATTGAAAAGCCCTCACTGAAATACTCTCTAGCTCTCAAAGTAGCATCTGAACCGGATGATAAAACTACATTTTCACTCATTCCGGATAGGGTTTTACTAGTTGAGGATGTCAGATTCTTCACCAAGTGTTGTGTTGAGGAACTAGGTCATGTTGAAATCAAGGACACATATGATGAATTGTGTACCGATGGGAAATTGGATAGCAAGTATGAACACATTAAAATCAAGGGATTGACCGAAGCCCTAACCTATCCCCGTGTCTTCAAACCCCAATGGGTCAAGTTTGTTCTGAGTAGAGTTGATGATGATTTAATGTGGTTAACAGAGCAACCATTCAAAATCACCAAGGAAATCATTCATTTGATCACCGGTTACCCTATTTTTGATCATGTCCGAGCCCAAAAAATGATATCACAAAAGGAATTGATCACTCTAACCGGAGTTGAATCTGATTGCAGAGGACTGAAACTAAACAATGTCACAGATGCAGAGCTGAAGTTTGCCATTAGAGTAATAGGTTATTGTTTCTTTCAATTGGCAAGGGAAAATAGTGTACCCTGTGTAGTAGTCGATTTAGCATATAAAATTGTGAAGAAGGGAATGAAAATTGATCTTTGTGAAGTATTGTTGAAAAACCTGTTTGAGAATCTAAACACCATAAGGAAGCCAAAGAAAAACAACTCGGCTAACACTCTGAAGTTTGGATCACTTTTGGTATGCATGTTTTTCTATTTTTAGAAATTCTTTCCATCAGTCGGTAATGTAGTTTGGGAGCTACACCGACCAATCACCCATCAAATCAATGACTTCATCAAATGGCTAGGTGATAACTTTAATGATATTATGGATGATTACTTTGGCAAGTTTCAAGAAAAGATGCATAACAGGTATAGAATTCCACCCAGTTAGTAGAGAAATACAAGGATTACATATGCTTTGAAGTAGACATCGACTACTACTATGTTAATGTTGTGGAACCAAGAACTCAATCTTTACCACCTATGGGTTATGAGATTGATTTTGACATCACACAACAACAGATAGATGCTTTTCTTGCATTACCAAGGCATGCTACCAAGATGAGATATGGTACGTATGAAGAAGTTAAAGAGAAAGTAAAGATGAGTATTGTAGTACCCAAGGCTACAAGGAAAGCAACAAAAATGATCAAGGCATTAATAGAGAAATTTGGAGAAGGTTCTTCCTCCACACCTATCAAGGGCACTCTAGTCATCACCGAGGAGGAATCTAAAGCACAAGAGGCAACTATTACATTGAGCACCGAGTTGCCTAAAGAGAAAGTTTTGAAAAGGAAGAAACAGGATACATCAAAGGTATCACCGACTCCTTCAGTAAAGCGCCCAAACACAAGAACATCTGCAGCGTCACCAAGTAAGAAACCAAATAATGTTGTTGCACCCAAGGTAACCAAAACTTATAAGAAATCTACTCAGAGACTCAGTTTGACTAAAGAGTCCAGTGACACCAAATCTGAAGACAAAAACAAATTTCAGATTGTCAAGAGTAAAAGGGTAGATGTATATAGTGTTGATAATTTTTGTGCTAATCTGAAGCTATATGGTGGATTTGGAGCATTCAGATATGTAAAATATGACTCCAGATCTGATGTAGAAAAGAGACAAATTGAAGAAGCCGTAATCTGTGCTCTTCTAAAATTCTGATTGGTCCCATTGGAAGTATCTAAATCTCTTCCAAATGAATTATATTTGCATATTGATAACAGGTGGAAATATGCTATGGACTTGGAACAGAAGATGAGAGAAAGAAGTCCGGTACATCTCTTTCTAGACATGTCGGTAGATGAAATAAGTGAACATTTGAAAAACTACCACTCAAACTTCCTAGTCAAGCAAAGAGCCTTGAAATTGATGAATGGCCTTTATCTAGATGTAGAGAATGAGACCAAGGAAAAATGGCAAGAAATCTTTTGAATCAAGAATGCTAGTGAACAAGTTGAAGTTGAAATAGTTGATGTCACCGAGCAAGATCTTGATATCACCGAGCAAGACCCTGCTGACACTATACAAGTTGATGAGGATATCATGGACACCGAGGCACAAGAATAGGAAATGATAGAAGGGAATGCATATGCCAAACTGATATCCAGTGAGTCTATTTTAGAACAAGTTCAGCCCTATCCTCCGATCACTCAGCCTGTTTCAACCGAGACCCCTCAGGATACTGAACAAGGAATAGAGGGTCACAAGTCTATAGAAGGAGAAGCTACTTCTCAGGCCACCGGGGAATAGACCTCTCAAGCCCCTTCTAGCACTGAAAATGTTACAACCGAGACCCCAAGAACAGAAGCACCGAAGGACTCAATGAAGGCTACATTAGAGGTTCAAGAAATTGATAAAAGTGTTGCCTCTACCGAGAAACCTACCTAAGGGTCAACAAGCCTCACAAGCCATTGTATTAGTTCAACCAGTGAAAGCAAAAGACAAGAAAATGAAAAAGCATAGTTTCAAATTAGATTTATCAAAACCAATAGTGTTGCCAAATGTAGACATATCCAAATTAAAAGGGAAAGCACTCATTGAATTTGGTGAACTATGCAAAGCCAAAGTAGAACAGGAAAAACAAATGGCTATTCAAAAGAAAAACAAAGTACTTCAGAAGGTGAAAGCACTATTAGCAGATATGCTACCTGAGGCTAAAGTGACACAAGATGTAGCCATCCATAGTCAACTGGATGAACTCCTCAATCAAATAGAGACATCTGGAGTAGACACATATGAATATTTTAGCAAATTGAAGGACAAAGAGATCACTGCTAAAATGATTGAAGAAGTATAGAAAGCTATTGCTATTGGCAAAGTAAAACTTGTCAAATTTATTGCTAAGTTGTCCCCTCAACTCAAGCACATTCTTTATTTATTTCAGAAACTCTATACATTTTCTTTATTCATTAAGGATATCAAAAATTAAACAGAAGTGATTGAGAAAGAGATCATTGATCTCTCAAATAAGTTGACCACTAAGCAAAATTCTATTCAGCATTTCTATACAAAGTTACAAAATCTCATGGCTCAACAATTGGAACTTAGGAATGAAGAGCACAAGATCAAGATGGATATAATGACACTTCAGACATTAATCATTCCTCATCTTTCATCCATCCAAAAGCATATCAACAAGGCTACCTCCCTATCCACTCAGCCAGAGGGAAGCACCTTAGATGGACTAATTTCACTATTAGCTGACATTACAGCTCAGAATTCACTCATGGATAGTGTCAAGGATGCCCTCTCTACCACTCTTACCGATGCAAGGAAAAAATACAAATCCATTTTTGACCAGTTGCCTCCACCGAATGGTAACTAAGTTTTTATGTTTGGCAAAAAGGGGGAGTATAGTATCAAAGTATCAAAGGAGGAGTGTAGTATATAGGGGCAGTATATCGAGCAGAATAGAGTATCCAAATGCACAGTTGAATTTGACAAGGAAGCAATAAACACCGAGCAGTTAATACAGAATATTGATCACTGAGCATACATAATCAAAATTTTGTACAGTTTATTGATAAGGGGAGTACATCTGAATATCCTATTTTATTGACAAATATATATACTGTCAGTTTAGTCAAATTTTGTAAGTATATAGATTTATGAGTTATGACTTTGAAAGGAGTTTTGTCAAACAGTTCAAAACTAATGTCAAAAGGGGAGATTGTTACTACTTACTAAGTTGCCATTATTTTTATGTCCACATTCATTCTATATACTTTAGTCAGTTACTACTACCAAAATATTCAGTCGGTAAGCACAGAGAAGTCGGTTCTAGAAGAAAGAAGTCACAGAGCCTAGTATACACCGAGCTATCTATCGAGTAACACTCTATGTCTACCTAGCAGTAAAAAGGATACATCGAGTTGATATACACCGAGTGAAACGTGTTACTAGATTCATTGAACCTAGACACACATAGGAAACATGTTACAAGATCAAGGAACAAAGAATCGTTATCACATTGGAAATTGCACTTAAAGATTTTGTATGATTTTGAGGTCATCTATCCAATGAAATATTTTGTATGGTTATTCATTCGATAAATCATGTTTGTAAGATCGAAGCATGAACAGATCATCAACATAAGAGATCTATTTATACAACATGAATTAAGGATCACACAGAGGTGTATGAAGCAAGACATGTGTGATAGATAAGGAAGCACTGAGTATTGTGATTGTCTGAGACACAGAGGTCACTGAGAAGGATTTCAGAGAATAGTCAAGGAACAAAGTAAATAGAAGAGTTTACTGAGTTATTTTATGGGTTACCAAGGTATGCTATAAGCAAGGTAATCTCATTTTGAGCACATAGAATCTGCTATAACATTTCAGATGTAAAGTTGCTGATATTTGTAAAGATTTTATTGTAGTATTTTGAGTTGTAAGAAAAACCTTTAATAGGGTAAAAGACTCTAACAAAGTCTATAAATTGTAAAGCCTTTAACCAGGTGCAACATTTAGAATAAGTGTTGTAAAATCCTTTAGCAAGGTAGATCTAACGGTCTTGATACTCCTAACAGGGTAAGCTATCAAAAATAGCTAAACATGTAGCTCTAACCGAGCAACCTTTATTATTGAAGTAGTGAAGTTGTGGGTGCCATCCCCACCACAGTTTTTCTCTCTAACAAAGAGTTTTTGCGTAACCAAAAGATATGTGTTATGGAGTGAATCATGTATGATTGTTATTTATTTGTTTTAGCTTTATGTTATGTTACAATAGTTCTTGGTTTATGCTTAACAGTAAAGTTATTGTTCAAGAAAGGATTTGAAGTACTGATTCACCCCTCCCCTCTCAGTACATTAGCTTTCCATATTGGACCTAACACTCCATCAAAAGATCTATTGGTGAAAGCCTCACCGAAACTAGAAACCAATCTTTTAAGCAAGCAAGATAGCATCCAATCACCAAACCAAAATCAATTGACCAAATGTGAGTATAAGTATCATGAACAAGCAAATTCCATCACAAGACTATACCGGAGCTTGCTGTATCATGTCGGATCCAAGTTAACCAGAAACTATTCAACCTACCAAGACTAGAAGGGTGTTGGTAAGCCATCCAAATAGCTAGTGTTGACATCAATGCAACACATAATCAATTCCACCAAATGGCCAACAATATCCCCCTTTAGCATTTATGGAAATACTAGATGTGAAAAACATCTAAGTACCAAGAAATACCAAAAAAGTCGCTCCATGTGGAAGACAACCAACAATCACCTGCATATAGCTCTGACTATCTCTACCTTTTACTTTTCATATCTCCTCCCTGTGACTTTTTCTTTTTGTTTCTTTATCTTTTTCACATCAATATCTCTCCCCCTTTGACATCAATGCCAAAAATTTGATAGAAATATCAAAGCAAAAACATAAGCCTTTGAATCTCAAAGCTGACTACTCCCCCTAAGCAGTAGCATCCCACATCAGTGCCAAAATGAATAGTATCTCAGATAGTGCATGTTGGACTGATGCCAAAATGCATCAATCAAGTCTTTAGCAGAGGGGCAGAAACTCCCAATCTGTCTCTCAGGTACTCAAATGATTCCTTGGATAAGGATTTAGCAAAAATATCTGCAATCTTCTCTTTAGTGTTCACATAAACTAGTCTAACTTCATTTGCTTCCAAATTTTCCTTCAAAAAGTTATACTTGATAGATATGTGCTTTCTTTTAGAATGAAATACCAGGTTCTTTGATATACCAATAGCAACAGAGTTATCACAGTGAATAACTACCAGTGCATCACAATCCACCTTTATATCCTTCAACATTTTCTTCATCCATAAAACTTGTGTACAGTTAGTAGCAACAACAACATACTCAGCTTCAATAGTAGATAGAGAAGTGCATGACTATTTCTTGCTTATCCATGAAACCAACTTCTTTCCAAGAAAGAAAGCTCCACCAGAAGTACTTTTTTGGTCATCATCTCCAGCCCAATCAGCATCTGTATATGCACATAAAGTAAAGTTATCATCCTTAGGGTACCACAAGCCATATTCTAATGTACCTTGCAAGTATCTAAAAATCCTTTTTACAGCCATCTCATGATTTTCTCTAGGATTACTCTGAAACCTTGAAATAATACAAACAACATTCATAATGTTAGGCCTAGTCTAAGTCAAATAAAGCAGACCTCCAATCATAGACTTGTATCTTGTAGGATTTCCGGTGCAGAAACATCTTTTCTTGTCAATTTCTCACTTGTAACCATAGGAGTTCTTACCAGTTTAGAATCTCCCATACCAAATTTCTTCAATAATTCCCTAGCATATTTAGTTTAACAAATGAAAATGCCTTTGTCAGTTTGAGTAATCTGCAAACCTAAGAAAAATTTCATCTCACCAATCATAGACATTTCAAATTCTTTCTCCATATTCTTAAAAAATTCTATGCATAACTTATCTTCACCTCAAAAAATAATATCATCAACAAATACTTCAACAATCAGTATATCATCATCAGTTATTTTATAATGTAAATTATTGTCAGCACTGCCTTTAGTAAAACCAAGCTTCAAAATATATTTATCCAACCTCTCATACCAAGCTCTAGGTGCTTGTTTCAATCCATATAAAGCTTTCCTTAACCTGCAAACCATATCTGTATCATCTGATAGTGAAAAACCATCAGGTTGCTCAATATAAAGTTCCTCATCAAGATCCCCATTCAAAAATGCACATTTAACATCCATCTGATAAACCTTGTAGTTTTTATAAGTAGCATAGGCAAGAAAGAATCTTACAGCTTCAATCCTAGCTACAGGTGCAAAAGTCTCTCCATAATCAATTCCTTCCTTCTGAGAATATCCTTTACAAACCAATCTAGCCTTATTCCTTATAACTTGAACATCCTCATTCAATTTATTCCTAAAATCCCATTTAGTTCCAATAAAAATTTTATTTTTAGGTCAAGGAACCAAAGTCCATGTGTTATTTTTCTCAATCTAATCTAATTCTTCTTCCATAGCTTTTAACCAATGTTCATCTTTACATGCTTCAATTACTGATACCGGTTCAACTTGTGAAATTAAACATACCTCAGTATTTGCCAGTCTTCTTCTTGTCATCACTCCATTGCTATTATCCCCAATGATTCAATCTCACATACCTAGGAGTCTTCTGACTTTCTGTTCCTCTTCCCTATTCTTCAGTTACTGTAGAATTCTCTGATGTTGCCGAAGTAACTGGTTCAAATCTCTATTCCACTAAAGGTTCTACCAGTTCAGATATAATAATTTCCACTACCAGTTCCTTCTCATAAACTCTGATTTGACTTCTATTTAGCTCATCTACTTTTACATTAGCACTCTCCACAATTCTCTGCAATCTCTTGTTATAACATCTATATTCTTTTCTTTCATTTGAATAACCAAGAAATATGCCTTCATCACATCTAGGATCAATTTTCCCAATAGTATCATCTCTCTTGATATAACATTTACTACTAAAAATTCTAAAATACTTAACTGTAGGTGTATTTCCAAACCATAATTCATAAGGTGTCTTACCGGTTTCCCCTTTGATATGTACTCTGTTGAATGTATAAACCATTGTACTCATTGCTTCTCTCTAGTAGATATGAGGTAGATTAGCTTACATCATCATTGTTCTAGCAGCATCCAAGATAGTTATGTTCTTCCTTTCCACAACTCCATTCTGCTGAGGTGTCTAGGGAGCAAAAAATTGTCTTCTTATACCATGCTTGTAAAAAAAGTTATTAAACTCACTAGATGTGAATTCTCCACCATTATCTAATCTTAAACATTTAATCTTCAATCTTGTCTCAGTTTCCACTTTAGCCTTAAAGATTTTAAACTTTTCAAATGCTTCAGATTTTTCTCTCAAAAAAGTAGCACACATCATTCTAGAATAATCATCAATGATTAGCATGAAATGTCTATCACCATGAATACTTTTAACTCTAGTAGGGCCACACAAATAAGTATGAATAAGATCAAGAACATCATTTGATTTATCGTGTATACTCCTCAAAGAGGTTCTGACATGTTTACCCATTTGACATTCTTTACATACTGGATTATAGGGCTTCATAATCTTAGGTATATCCCTAATTGTCTTAGTTGAACTAAATATTCACAATGCAATCAAAATTAACATGAAACAAACTTTTATGCCATAGCCAACTCTCATCAATCTGTGTAATAAAACATGTCTTCTCATGGAAGTTTAAATGAAATATATTACCTTTTGTCTGTGGACCGGTTGTAATTTCCAAGCCAGATTTGTTAATGATTTTGTATTTTCCATCCTTGAACTGTAATTGAAATTCCTTATCTACCAATTGTCCTACACTCAAAAGATTATTCTTCAAACCTTCAACATAATAAACATTGTTAGTATTGTTCTTACCATCCAATGATATAGTTCCTTTTCCTTTGATCATACATGCTTTGTCATCTCCAAATCTAACTATTCCATCATCAAATTCTTGCAAAGATAGAAACTTCCCTTTATCTCCAATCATATGATGTGAACAACCACTATCGATTACCCATTCATCCTTGTCTTTAATTTTAGTAGCAAGTGCCTTCACTTTAGGTACCTTCTCTTCCAGTGTTGGATCATCTTCCTTGATAGCTAGGAACACCCATTCCTTCACATTGTCGAATCAACGAGCAGAGTCTTATGCCAATTCATCATCTGAATTAGTAATTCCTTCCTCATTTTCTATGTAGCATGATTTGTCTCTATTTTTATTATACTTATACTTGTTCTGATATTGAGGGTTAGGCTTAAATGATCTTTTAACTCTTTCTTCAAATCTTGAATTCCTTTCAAGACATCTAGATGCAAAATGACCAATCTTATTACATGCAAAACATTTAAAAGGTGTTTTTCCTTCATACTTACTTCCTACCGGTCCTTTAGGTACTCATCTAGCAAATAGTGCTTCAAGTTGCTCAAACTCATCATCTTATCTCTTCATATCTTCTAACTCCTTTGCATAGAAAGCTTTCCAGTCTTGCTTACCGGTTGCAGATGTAGATGCATGAAAAGCAGGTTCAGTCTTCACAGCTCCAGAAGGTCCAAATTCCTCAAGCTCAAAAGCAGATAGTTTCCCCACCAAAGTATCTTTGTTGGCAGATGTATTAGCCATTTTTCTAAACTCATTAATAGAAGTAGCCTTCATTTTGTAAGCTGGAGGTAGGGCTCTCGGGACTTTAGAAATAATTTTGTCTTTGCTCAGAGTTCCACCACAACATTGAGTTCCCATAACAATCTCATTTACTCTTTCCATGAATGCGGTAATCCTTTCATCTTATTCCATCTTCAGGTTTTCATATCTCACCCGGTAACCATCAAGTTTAGTAACCTTCACTGTAGGGTCACCTTCATTAAGAGTCTCCAACTTATCCCATATAGCCTTTCTAGATGATTTGTCTGTTAATCCCTTTTTTTATCAGAATGTGCACAAAAGAGGGCTTCTCTTTCTCTACAATCATTCTCAATCTCCTTGTCCAGGTTATCTGGATGAGGATTTCCAAATCCTGGATGATAGGGTGTGACACCATTCTGTGTGATCTCCCAAATCTCCTTGCCAAGACATCTCATATGAGTCTCCATCTGAATCTTCCATACTATGTAATATGTTCCATCAAGCCTCAGAATATCCCTTTGAAAGATAGCTCCAAAAGAACTGGATGAACTTGAACTGTTAGTTGCCATAGGATCTTCCTCAAGTGGTTAAGTTTTTTGCGAAGAGGACCAAAGCTCTGATACCAATTGTTAGACAATTCAGATAACTGGAAGACAACTGAGAGGGGGGGTGAATCAGCTGTCATAGATTACAGGAACATTCAACAATTAAACTTTAATACCGGAACCCAAAACATTAATACCAAAATAGAAATTAATCCAATTAAGTATAAAAAATAATCACAAAATAAAAGCCATCCACACAACACCAAGTTTTGTACGTGGAAAACCCGGTAAAGGGAAAAACCATGGTGGGAAGCCTACCCACAGTTAGATAATACTTCTTTAGTAAGTATGTGAATTACAATGAAGGGGCCTACAATTGCAAGAAGGCCAACAACCTGGAGGACACTGCTCATCACAAAAGGAGTCTCACTAACTACATAGAAATCCAGACAATAATCCGGAGAAGTGTTGAACTACAAAAGATAGCATCTCCTATGCCTGAGTATAGTTCTGATTAAGCTCAATACCGGAGGACTAAATCCTCTTACATAAACCCAATTCAATCTCCAATTATTGACCAAATTCTCTACCTTAATGATATTACATTATTCGACCAATTACATTCCTTGACCATGACCTCTTACATTAACAATGATGATCTATAATTAGATCTTACATCTATTTATACAAACCCTCAACCATAAACAATCAAGGTTGCCACCAGACAACAAACTGATTACATAATTACAAACCATGTCAGCCTTAGACCAAACAAGTAATATCAACACATAAGAAATCCCAAAAATACATCAATAGGTCCTATCCACATGTTACATTAAAGCCGATCCATAACCTAGATCAATCGGGACCAAGTATAGGTCCACACAATCCAGTAATGATCTCCATCTGCCAAGTCTCAAATATGATCACCAACAACATCCTGAAACTCCATTAGAATCTACACCAACACCAGTTATGCAATTCATCAAAGATCTCCATCAAAATCTCTAGCAGTGAAACCCTTTCCGAAGCCAAAACCCAATCTTCTAAGCAAGCACGATAGCATCCAAACACTAGACCAAAATCAAGTACACAAATATGATTATAAGTATCATGAACAAGCCAATTCCATCACAAGACTATACCAGAGTCTATCGGATCATGCCAGATCCAAGTTAACCAGAAACCATTCAACCTACTGAGACCATAAGGGTGCCGATAAAGCATCCAAATAGCTAGTATTGACATCAATGACAAAACATCAATGCAACACATAATCAATTCCACCAAATGTCCAACATATTTAACCTTAGGGTCTTGAATTTCATTTATTGTCATAGCACATCCATCCCATTTAGACTGTCAGTTTAGTTACATCATCCTATGAGATTGACCTCAGCATAGGAACTTCACCGGTTGCACACAATCCGGTGACAACATGAATAGATTCCTTTGTAATCTTATGTGGTCGATCAAGCCACATAAACTGATCATGTATTATACTCAACACATATTTGATATGGTCTTCTTCGAATTCATCAATAAAATTCAACTCATGGTGAAAACCCTTGTCAACAATCCTTCAGAATTGATCATTCAAAATACCTTGTTTGTCACACATTTTTTGGAATTGGTTGAAGATTGAAAATGTTCCCAAATCTTCCAGTTTGCAATGAATGTAGGATCTAACATCTTCAACATGCAACACACCATATGGTACACTGGATAAGGCTCTACTAGGATCGGTTTTAATTGACTTGAGTGGATGCCTCTTGAATTTCAGTTGAGGCCTTCCAGTAATATCAACAAAGTGTGGTGTATCCATCTCAAAATATAAAACACAAATACAAATTCCAGATAAATACCTTTTCCTCCTTTGCAGCTAGGGTTTCTACACACTTTCCAGTCTGAATGCACTTCACCGATTTGCAAATCCACAAAACTCTTAAACTCTGAATCAATCTTGCCAATGGTGCAATCAAAAGCTCTTCTCTACTTCAGTCGCTCTCCAAATGCTCTCAAAAATACAAGGTAACAAATGAAACTGAAAAATATCCTTTTATTTACCTTTTACCAACAACATTAAATGCTATACCCAGTTGAACAAACCCTAAACTTCATTCAACCCAAAAACTCATTACCGGTTCTCATATCGTATCAAACAGTTTGATCACAAAATCACTTCACAACATCATAAAGCATCACAACATGCAGATTTATCTTACCGCACAGTCATTTAGGGGGTCCACAAATAGATCTGACAAGAGGTTCCCCCTAAGATTTATAACATCTTAGTTTACTGGTGATGTATTCTCCATATTAGATGAAGAATGGGAATCTTCTGGTGATTTGTCTTTAGTTTTCTCATCACTCTTCTTTCTCTAGATCTTGTTCATTTCTACTCTAGTCTCTTCCACATCAACTTTCTTCTTCCCTTTCTGGTAAGTAGACTCATTTACTGGTTGATTCATCCTTTCTTTGCAAAACCTAGCAATGTGTCCCGGTTTGCGACAATGAAAAAAAGTCATTCCAAATGCTCTCCAGGGTCCAACATTGCCTCTACCAATTCTTCTTTGGAAATTCAAAGAAACATGTCCAAAGTTGTGAGAAATTGAACAAGTCACATTTTGTCTATACTCCATCTCATAAGGACTAGACTAGTTCACATAGGGTCTCTACCAAGTAGGGTTTCTTTGGTCATTGAAAGATCTCTGCCATTCACCACTAGATCTCTAATTCATGAAAGATCTTTGAAAGTTTGCTCCATTCCTAAACTCAATAGCTCTATGCCCATACTTGTTGCAAGTGTAGCAATAACCATTAAAAGTTCTAGGCTTATAAAACTCATAAGCATTAGGTCTATAACCATCAAAAGAAATAGATCTTCTTTTACAAACATTAGCAGTATGACCAACCTTCTCACAATTAAAGCATACAGGTTTGTAGGGTTTCTTACTAGTGGTTTTCTTGTTCTTAGGTGCAGATTTGCCTTCATTCAAAGTGTCCTTAGTACCAGAAGGCTCTCCTTTCTCAAAGGTAGTGTATCCCAAGCCATGTGTGTCTCCATTCTGCCTTTGTGACTGGATCTTCTCATCAAGCATAGTAGCACTCTTGTTGTATTTAGCTAGAATCTCATTAGCATCAGCCAACTCCTTAGTAAGATATTCATTCTTCTTCTTAAAACTTTCTCTAAGAGACATAGCCATGTCTAGATCAACCCGAATTTCTTCTTTTTCTTCTTTTTCCTCATGAAGATGTGCATGCAAGGTACCAATGTTAGGGCTTCAAGCTCTCTCCTCAGATTTGACTTCTCAACATTAAACTTTTTTACCTCAATAGCCAATGCATCAATGTTTACTTCCCTAGATGAACTACTTTCACTAATTTCATACATCTATTTAGCCATCTCTCTCCTCTTAGCCAATGAAGTTTTATACTTGACCCTTAACTCACCTAGGGCTTCTTTAGATTATACAAGCCTTAAGGGAATTATGCTCTGATACCAATTGATAAACTTATAGGGCACTGAGAGATAGGGGTGAATCAGTGCAAGAAAAAACTGTATAAATCTGATCACCACTTTAATCAACTTGAAACTTAACAAGAATGCAAGGAAAATAAATACATAAGCTAACAACCAATAACACAAGCACCACATAACATAATGTTTTTCATGTGGAAACCCAAATGGGAAAAACCATAGTGGGAATTGGTACCCACAAGATCAACTATCTTTAGAATAGGGATCTGACTAGTAAGGTCTTACAACTTCTCTATTAGGAGCACACCCAGTTAAGAGTGTCTTAGCCCAGTTAAGAGCTATTGTAATAAGGCCTATTAGGACTAGCCCTATTAGGAGCTACCCAAGTATGGGATTTAAACAACACAAGTTAATGTGTGACCCTATTAAAGGATTTAACCTTCAGACCTATGAGGATCCTACCGTACCCAATTAGTAGTGACCATGTGAGAGGATTTTATCATGCTGCAACTATTAGGGAACAACAAGTTTAATTGATCTGCATATAGCACCTATGTGCCTAATTAGATCCGCTTTAGTTCTGCTTCTACCACCGACTAAACATCACTATAGAGCTTCTTCTTTCACTGCACAATCAAATTCTCACTATGAATCTAATATCTGATACATCATCACACAATATACTCCTTTTTATAAACAACTCTGCTAAGTTGGCCAAGAACCCTTGGAACAATTTCCTAGGTTCAATGTATCTAGTCTATCTTTCTTATCACACTTTCCTTATGTCAGAAAAACATAACACAACACAAAAATATTACTAGTTTACTGATCTAAGTAACTTTTCTCTACTGGTTCTGTGTTCTTCATGACTATCACTATTCTTCTGATCATAAATCACTTTATACTTTGAATATGCCAATGTGGTTCAAGTCATAGACTCTTAACAATGTCATAAGAATGTGTACCAAACCACAACACTTACTTCTTCACCAATCTTCTGTACCGGTTGCTTGATCATAACACTGTCACTGTTTACTAGTTGACTGTATAACTAATTCTACTATTGGTTAAGCTTTATCAGTTGGACTAAATGACTTAGATGATTGAAAAAACATGGTTGCCATCAATGAAAACAAAAGATAAGTCATCAATCAACCTATTACATCAACAAAATCATCATCAAGCCAACAAAATCTATCATTTCCTGACTTGTAAAATTTTGAGATCACTTTCCTTGTTTGTCATCACAAATCTTTTGTATTCAAATGGGGGGAAAAGCCTATCCTAAAAGCATAATTCCAGATGTTTCAACCTATCCCTATGAACACTTGTTTGAGAAGAATGGTTTATTTATCAGGTGAGGTTATTATTGTTACAAGTTCATTAATGAAAGACATGAATAACAAAGTAATTAAGATCATTAGGAATAGTCTAAGGCATGGATTCTATGTGTCTCCTACAAGAGTTGAGCCCAGAACTTAGCACTAGGGAGAAATCAATGATGATCCATGATTTCAATTCATGAAACCAAGAAGATCACCTTATATTCTTCATTGTGCAAAAAAATTTGTATCAAAAAAGCTCACCAATTATTACAATGAAAGAATGACTTTTCGGAATAGCCTGCAACCCTGGTGAACAAAGGAAACAATATGGCTAAATGGTAAGTTATACCGATAAGCCCTTTTTAGTATGAATCTTGCAAATCTCTAGCAAAAATCTATCTATCGGCATAGTGTTGTGGTTCTGCCGAATACAATAATGCTATACTGAAAGAGTAAACTACAACAAAAGGAAAAACTTATCGGGTGATAGCATATAAGCTATACCAAAAGCATAAAATGTAAGGATTTTTGGCGATGTCAGAGTAGGTGTCTATCCACCTCACTGAAAAATATGGGTTTTCGGTATAATGATCAAAGAATTTTAGAGTGTGGAAATATTACGCTAAAATATACTTATATACTGAAAAGACTGGTGGGCCCCATTTCTGTGATTAGATAAGTGTCGAAAAAACTGGCCAGGAACCTATGACGAACTCTAGGAAGTTTCTATGAGAAAGAGTGTGAATCTTATACTGAAAGTATATGCTATAGCAAAAATGAAAATTGTTGAAATATAGCCCTAAAACCTACACCAATATATAGACACTTAAAACAGATATCGGTATGATGAATGGACTCTACAAAGAAGGAATGTGCATATTGTTGGTATTTTGGTATGGTTTTGTCATTGATGTCAACACCTACTAACACTTATCAACTCTGGCACTTTGGAGAAACAACAACATTCACCGGCAAGCAAGTGACTTATGCACAATCACCGGTATCTGGTACACCGGCAAGATGTAATGTTCACCAGCACTTGGAATGACATGAAGAACACCTAGTTATGTCGAAGACATCATTTGGACACTTTGCCTTGAAGATTTGTTTATTGGCATATTGGTATTTGCATATTTGTTGTTACCGGCAAATAGGTCCAGGTTATACACCGACGCGTTTATCTTTTCCAGATCAGCACATCATGCTATGGAGATGTTTTATTATTGTTGTAAATGTGTCAAGTTGACATGTTGAATCGGTTATTGCATCGGATATTGTTTTATTTGTAAATTGATTTTATTGTAATATCCTTTAGAGCTGACCTACTAAAATTGGTCTTAGGTTATGATATAAATGTAAGATCTTATTTGTAAGATCGAGTGTGGAATGCGAAAAAGAAATGTGTGAAGGTATATGGGAGATTAAGCAGAGCTATACACACAAACATCATTTGAAGGTTGAAGGACAATTTTGTGAAGACAATCAAAACTACACCAGTACCGAATCCAACATAGCAAGATGCTAATTTGAGTAGTACATTCATATTGGATTTAGCCATCCAATTGTAGTCAGTGTGACTCCCATTTTTTGTTTGAGCAGTGAGCTCTAGGCGCTTGGCCTTTCTGCAAGTGCAGACCCCATTTGTATATACTTACTATCTATAGTAGTATCATCTGATAGTGAGTAAAGTTTCCCATCGTGATTTTTCCCCTTACAAAGTTTCCATATACAAATATTGGTGTTATGTGTTGTGGATGACTTTGTCTTTTTGTTTCATGCATTAATCTTTACCGGTATTGCAATTAACTGATAAAATTGTCTACCAGCAGAAAAGACTGGTTTACCAGTATTAAGGATTAAGTTGGTTAAGTTGTTTTGGTTTGAATTTATTTGACAATTGATTTACCCCCCCGCTCTTAGTTATCTTCAGGACCTAAAAATCAGTATCAGAGCTTAATCCTTTTTTTGTAGAAGTTTAACAACTTGAGGAGATCCAATGTCTACTAAATATTTCAGGAAGGACAGTCCTAAACTTGATGGAACCAATTATGGCATATGGAAGACCAGAATGGAGACACATCTGAATTGCATTGGAAAGGACATCTGGGATGTTACAAAGAATGGCTATACTTCTCCTACTTTGAATAAGCCTAATCCACCTAACTTGGCTAAAGATGAGGAAAATGATTGCAAAGCAAGAGAAACACTTTTGAGTGCATTATTAGATCAGCAAATCATGGGATTATCAAATAGATCAACTGCTAAAGCTATTTGGGATCATTTGGAAACACTGAAAGAAGGAGATTCCACAGTCAAAATTGCAAAACTTGAAAGCTTTCGGGTTAGGTATGAAAATTTGAAAATGGAAGAAGATGAAAGGATTTCTACTTTTATTGAAAGAGTTAATGAAATTGTTTTGGGTATTAAATGTTGTGGAGTAACCTTAAGTGAAGATGAAATTGTTTCAAAAGTTTTAAGAGGATTGCCACCGGCATACAAAATGAAGGTTACTGCTATAAATGAATTAAGAACAATGCCTAATACATCAATAACTAGGGATACATTGATTGGAAAACTTTCAGCTTTTGAAATTGAAGAATTTGGTCCTGTTGCTACTATAAAGACAGATTTAGCTTTTAAGGCATCAACATCATCTGCACCATCATTTGACAAGTCTGATTGGAAATCCTTTTATGCAAGAGAACTTGAGGAAAGAAAGAAAGAAAATGAAGAACTTCAAGAACTTGCAGCACTATTTGCAAGAAAAATGCCTAAAGGTCCAGTTGGAAGTAAGTATGAAGGTAAAGCACCCTTTAAATGTTTCAACTGTAATAATATTGGTCACATGGCTTCTAGATGCCCTGATAGACATGCTAGACTAAGAGAAGAAGCTAGGAGAACATACAAGCCTAACCCTGAATATCAGAGATACAGATTTAAGAAGAACAAAGACAAATCTTGTTATCTTGCCGATGAAGGAGTGACTGATGATTCTGATGAGGATCCAATAGACAATGGATGGGTTTTTGTTACTATAATAGAAGATCAACCGACACCTACTATTCAATTGGTAGAACAAGCCTTGGCAGCCAAAATTGAAGTTAAGGATGAATGGATCATTGATTCAGGATGCTCACATCATATGATTGGTGATAAAAGCAAATTCTTGAACTTTCAGGAATATAATGGAGGTCTAGTGAGATTTGGAGATGATAAAGCTTGTTTGATCAAAGGTAAAGGTACAATATCTCTTGATAGTAAGCATAATACTGACAATGTTTACTATGTTGAAGGTTTAAAGTATAATCTTTTGAGTGTTGGTCAATTAGTTGAGAAAGGATTTCAGTTACAATTCAAGTATGGAAAATACAAAATCATGAATAGAACTGGTAATCAAACTAGAGATAACATCTTTCATTTGAATAATAGTGAAAAGACATGCTTGATTGCACATATTGATGAAAGTTGGCTATGGCATAAGAGACTCTGTCATGTAAATTTTGATTGCATGGTAAAAATAAGTACTACAAAGGTAGTTAGAGATTTACCTAAGATTGTCAAACCTCACAATATAGTATGTAAGGAATGTCAATTTGGAAAACAAGCTAGATCTAATTTTAAAAGTATTCCAGAAAAATCAAATAATACTCTTCACTTAATTCATACTGATTTATGTGGTCCAGCTAGAACTAAAAGTTTGCAAGGTGATAGATATTTCATTCTAATCATTGATGACTACTCTAGAATGTGTTGGGTTACTTTTTTCAAAGAAAAATCAGAAGCACTTGGAAAGTTCAAACTGTTCAAAGCAATGGTAGAGAATGAAACTGGTAAGATAATCAAATGTCTGAGATCAGATCAAGGAAGAGAATTTACATCTAAGGAATTTAATGCATTCTGTGATGTGAATGGAATCAGAAGACAACTATCAGCACCTCGGACACCACAGCAGAATGGAGTTGTAGAGAGGAAAAATAGAACTATCTTGGATGCAGCTAGAAGTATGTTATCAGAAAAAAATCTACCACATGTGTATTGGAGAGAGGCAGTAAGTACAGTGGTCTATACATTCAACAAAGTTCACATCAAAGGTGAAACTGGTAAGACCCCTCATGAACTATGGTTTGGTATTACTCTTACTCTTAAATATTTCAGAATATTTGGAAGTAAATGCTATATTAGAAGAGATGAGTATATTGACAAATTTGATCCTAGAAGTGATGAAGGAATATTTCTTGGTTATTCATCTAAGAGTAAGGCATATAGATGTTTTAACAAAAGATTGCAGAAAATTGTTGAGAGTACAAATGTGAAGATTGATGAACAATTCAGAGGAACTTCAAGGTATATAGACTCTGAACCGGCAATAGAAATACTAACAAATGAACCTACATTGAACCCTCCGATACAGAATGAAGATCCAGTTACACTTGTATCATCTGAAAATTCCACTGTAACTGAGGAACAACAACAAATAAAGACACCCCGGTATGTAAGACTAAATCACTCTGAAGATCAAATAATTGGAAACAAGTATAAATGAGTTATGACAAGAGGAAGACTAGCAAATGAAGAGGTATGTCTTATTTCTCAAATTGAACCATCATCAGTTAATGAGGCTTGTGAAGATAAACACTGGATTAAAGCTATGGAAGAAGAATTAGAGCAAATTGAGAAGAACAACACTTAAACATTAGTTCCCCAGCCTAAAAACAAAAATGTGATTGGAACAAAATGGGTATTCAGAAATAAACTTAATGAAGATGGTAAAATAATAAAAAATAAAGCAAGAATAGTGTATAAGGGATATTCTCAGAAAGAAGGAATTGATTATAATGAAACCTTTGCATCGGTAGCTAGAATTGACGCAGTCAGATTATTCTTGGCTTTTGTAGCACACAAGAACTACAAAGTATATCAAATGGATATTAAATGTGCATTTCTGAATGGAGATCTTGAACAAGAAGTTTACATTGAACAACCTGGTGGATTTTATTAACAGATAACAAAGATATGGTTTGCAGGTTAAGGAAAGCTTTGTATGGGTTGAAGTAAGCTCCAAGAGCTTGGTATGCAAGATTGGATAAGTATCTTTTGAAGACTGGTTTTTCTAAAGGTAATGTTGATAGCAACTTATATTATAAAGTGACTAATGATGACATCTTGGTTATAGAAGTTTGTGTTGATGATATAATCTTTGGAGGAGAAGATGGATTATGTAAAGAATTTTCTATTGAAATGCAACAAGAGTTTGAAATGTCTATGATTGGAGAAATAAAATTCTTTTTAGGATTGCAGATTTCACAGACTGATAAAGGTATATTCTTGAGTCAATCCAAGTACTTGAAGGAGTTATTAAAGAAATTTGGGATGGAAAACTCTAAACTGGTAAGCACACCTATGGCTACAAATGACAAATTATCACTAAGGGATGAATCTACACCTGTTAATCCGACTAGGTAAAAATATATGATAGGAGGTTTACTGTATTTGACACAAACAAGACCTAATATCATGAATGCAATATGTATTGTCTCAAGATTTCAGAGTAATCCTAGAGAAAATCATGAATCGACAGTAAAAAGGATTTTCCGGTACTTGCAAGGCACTACAAATCTTGGATTATGGTATCCTAGAGATGAAAACTTTGAATTATGTGCATACACAGATGCAAATTGGGTAGGAGATCTGGATGATAGAAAAAGCACCACCGACGGAGCATTTTTTTTTGGAAGCAGATTAATTTCTTGGTTGAGTAAGAAACAAAGTTGTACATCTTTATCAATAGCAGAATTAGAATATGTTGCAGCAGCAACTAACTGTACATAGGTACTATGGCTTAAGCAAATGTTGAAGGATATAAAGGTAAAATGCAAGGAACCTATTACTATCTATTGTGATAACACTACAACAATTTATATATCTAAGAATCCGGTATTACATTCTAAAACCAAACATGTTTCTATCAAACTGAATTTTCTAAGGGAAAATGTTGAAGCAAAAGAAATTAAATTGGTTTATGTGAATACTAAAGAGCAGATTGCAGACATTTTCACTAAACCTCTACTTAAGGAGACTTTTGAATATCTCAGAGACTAGCTTGGGGTCATACCCCCATTGGTAGAAACTTATATAGTTGATGATAGTCATCAATCAGTAGAATTAACAGAGAAATATTTTACTCCGGCTTTGATGGAAAGCTACTTCTCAGGGGGAGTAGTTGGCATAGTGAAATGGTTAGTATTTTGTAACTGTAAAATGGTCTTTATATTGCTTTGGCATTTGATGTCAAAGGGGGAGAGATTGGTATGTAAAAACACAAGGAAAACACATGTTACTCCTAGGGGGAGAGATTGTTATTTTGGAGAGACTGATTACTCTCTATAAGTAGCAGAATTAGAATATGTTGCAGCAGCAACTAACTGTACATAGGTACTATGGTTTAAGCAAATGTTGAAGGATATAAAGGTAAAATGCAAGGAACCTATTACTATCTATTGTGATAACACTACAACAATTTATATATCTAAGAATCTGGTATTACATTCTAAAACCAAACATGTTTCTATCAAACTGAATTTTCTAAGGGAAAATGTTGAAGCAAAAGAAATTAAATTGGTTTAGTATACCTCCTTCATCCTTAGAATTTAGATTTGGTGGTCATAATACTCTCATCTTTCCTTAGCCATGGTCGGGAGAGCGTTGTGTGTGGTTCGTGGGGCTTTCTTTTCGTTGGGTTGCGTGTCGAGTGATTTGGTGGACTTCCTCAGTTTGCGTGCCTTGCGCGAGGTAAGTGGAGTTTGCTATCCTAAGTATTTTAATTCAAGTTAATGAGTAGAGGTACGCAGTAGTAATTTAAAAATAAATAAAATAAAATAGGTAGATTCTTTTATACGATTAATCGTTAATTTAAAGAGATCGCTTTAATCATTATTGTAGCAAGCTTAAAGTATTTAATTTGGATTAATGTGCTCATTTACGCATTTGTAGTTGAGAAAATTAGAATAAATAGATCTCCTTCATGAGAATAATCATTTATTAAAAAGGTCGCCATATTATGTTATAGCGAGTTAATTTAATAGTTAATTTTAATAATAACGGATTTAATGAGTTATGCGTTTTAGAAAAGAAAGATTTAAAGTCGTTTGGGAAATAGAAATAAATTCATCATTTTCGCATTTTGGAATAGAAAGGATAAATTTTATTATTTAAAAGAAAATTATTATTCTTTTTACTTGCAAAATTGATATAGTATAAAGGATTGATTTTTGAAGTTTAAATTAATTTAAATACCTCACCCTTGTTAACAGTTCAAAATATAAAGTATTGGCTAAAGTAATATGAAGAAATTTAAAATTAGAGTTAAATAAGAAAAGGAAGCTTTTAATTTTAAAAGAAAAAAAAAACGAATAAGAAGGATTGAATAATGGAAAGGAATGATTTCCATTTTTCATTCTCTTTTATTTTAAAAATAAATGCCTAAATTCAAAATTGAAAATTAGGGCAAAAATAGGGTTTCACATTTAACCTAGTTTGAAAAGGGTTTTGGGGGTTCTTTTCTTGGGAGCTTGGTTTTCTTTGGAAAAGATGGGGAATTTGCTTGGAGTTGCAGGTGGAGCTCTTCGTCAAAATCTCTTCCTGGAATGCGTTTGGAAGTAGGATTCCAACCCACCCTCTTGTTTATTTGTTGGATCTTGTGTGGAAAATGGAATGCAAACATTGTTTTGGATTGGGGTTTTATGTTTTGTTTTGGATTGTTTTGTTCATGTTTATGTCAAAAAAAAAAATGGTCTCCCAGTTGGTTGTTTATTATGAGCAAGCTGGAAATTAAATGGACTGTGTTTTCCTTTCAAAATAGGAGAAGTTGCTGGAACATGCTTTAAATCCCTGTCTATAAGATTGTGGGACATGTATCTGGGGATTGGCTATGTATTTTTATTATTACCAAATTATATTGCCTGAAAACTATTAAAAAAAAATAATAATAATAAACAAAAAAAAATTGTATGTGTTTGGGGCTAGGGTTTGGCGGGCGGAGGAGCCGAAGCTCAGCTTGCGCTGCCACCCCCTCCCCCATTTCTTCCCCCTGCGGCGCCGCCGTATTTTGCAGCCTCCCCGCGACCACAGTGTGGGCCGCAGGGATTGTGACCACATTGTGGGCCGCAGGCTGCGACCACAGTGTGGGCCGCAGGGACTGCGACCACAGTGTGGGCCGCAGGGCCTGCATCCACAGTGTGGGCCATAGAACCTGCGTCCACATTGTGGGTCGCAGGGTCCTGCGTTAAGGACTAGGGTTTGCAATAAGAAAAAAAAAAGGGGAAGCATAAAGTTTGTTTTAATTTTATTTTTGTTGTTAAAAAAAAATATATATGATATTGACAATTATAAAATGAAAGAAACAAATGGAAAGTATAAAAGAGTTGAAATAAATTTGTAGAAAAATCTATTTTGTTTTATATATTTAGAATTTAGTTGCTAAATATATATATATATATATATATATATATATATATATATATGTGTGTGTGTGTGTGTGTGTGTGTGTGTGTGTGTGTGTGTGTGTGTGTGTGTATTAAATAATGGAGATTGCATATTCTTTTATTATTGTAGAGTATTTAAAATTTAATAATCTTGGATTATTAAATTGATATTAACAAACGTTTAAATTTGGAACTTTGTTAATAGGAAAGGTAATCCTTGGAGAAGAGATCAAATATTGTCTATATTTGGAGACCTTTAAAATAAAACACCATTGCTAACATTATGAAATATATTTTAATAAGACGTTGTATTTCTTTTAAATAAGCATTGTCTTTCGATTTGAATGAATTATGATCTTCCGAAAATTTTAGAAATGAAAACTAAAGTATAGGAGAGTATGAAATTTGAATCTAAATTTATCTTCGTATAGTTTGCTATTTCTTCAACGACATGCTAGTAGGATGCATGTAGATTTTGAAATCGTATCGTTTTAAAGCAATATGTTGTAAGTTTAAGTTCTGTATTTGCCTTGTTAGAGTGGCGGCAAACCTTGATGTATTTGTTTCGGACCCTGCCATCTAGTTACTTGTGTTGGTCATAGCCGATTACGTCCCTCGTCAGAGAATCTTCAGTCATTAGTACTTGAAATTGCCTTGAAGTGTTTAGTTGGATCCACTTCAAAAGGGATCGTTATGTAAATTCCTACCGAGGTGTCAGTTGTATATTGGTTGTGTTCGCCTAAGTGGCAAAGATGTAAAAGACTTATAAATTATGTATTCCTAACGATATAATACCAAAGGGGTCTTGCAGTTGAGCAAACCCGGAGATGTAGCCCTTTAGGGGTGAACTCCGAGATCATATCTGTGTTATGCGATGTTTTAGTTTCCGTTGTTTCATGCTTTAAGTTATTATGTATGGTGGTTATCTTGTATAGGTGCATGGTGTGAATTTAATGATTTTAAATCTAAGTGCATAAAATTATTCATCTTGTCAAATGTAGTAAGCAGGGTCATGAAAGATTGTAAATGAGATGATGGAAAAGTATTTTTGAAAATGTGAATTAAAAGTTGTAATAGTGGAAAGAATCTTGCTAGATTACATCGTTGGATTAACTTGTTATTAAGCATGTGAATTGAACAAATGAGTATGGGAAGCAAAGATAGAATTAATGTCATAATTTCTAAGTAGAAATCTAAAGGATGAACATCATATAGGTATTTACTTTTATCTTCTTAAATGAATTAACACCATGTTAATTATGTTTCACTACATTGGACGAATTTGTTTAGTTATATCACGTTTTAATCTTAACAATAATCCTTACCAAAATTAACTTGATAATTGGGTGGACTCAACTATTTATCCATAATTGTAATCCTTAATAAAAGAATCCCTTATAATTGCTAAAATGGAACTAAAATGGGAAGTATGGGTATAGTTGATTTTATCTCAACCTTAGTAAATGTATCTCTTCATGTTAACCTTATTTGATGAAAAAGGAGTGACATGCAATAAGATAATTATACTTTAATCCTAATGAAAGAACGTCACTATGTACTCATGTTTTAATCATGTAATGATGAATATCATCTTGCTAACTATATTTTAATTTAAGGGATGCTCTCATGTGTCCTAATACATTTTCACCTTAATGAATTTAGCCATCTATTAGCATTATTAAACTTCAACGAATACTATGGCTACTCACATTATATCTTTCATAAAAGAACTACAACTCATTAGTTGGCTTTGCATGAAATCAAATGAAGGGACCTCACTCTATTAATTGTAGTTTATTCCTTAATGAATGTATCTCATCTTTCAGCCATACTTTTAATATTAAAGGATGATATCAATTGTGAATGGATACCCTAAAACCAATAAATGAACTTCGTAATATTAAACGCTTGAACCTAATTGGGAGGCCTCCTAGTGAAATTATGAATTAAAAGTGCAATGAGAAAATAACCTCTCGATGGCCTCCCAACCACCCAAAGTAAATGAACGCTTCCTATCTATTATAAGATGTCAAATCTTTGAACATATGTATAATCAAGCCTTAAGCATTATCTCGTAACTAAGTCATCCAGTTTATTGGATCAATTGACGCAAGTTGAGCTCAGTGTAAGGTTATGTAATCGTGTTGGGAAACTCCTTAGGATCATTTAGCCTTCCGCTGTGTTATCTAAGTTTCAGATAACTCCAAATTATCTTAATGTTGTAACTTTTCATTTACGCTCTTAATTATTATTTAAAAAATATATATTTACACTCTAATTGAATGTTTTTAACTTAAACCCTTAGGGGTTTCCTAGCGGGGCATTACACTTGGTATCAGAGCCCATGTTGCAACACTGGGATCTCTGGTTTCGCTTGTGCCCTTAGTTGGTGTGTGTGTGTCTACCTTGTGTTGTATGCTTATCCACCTTGATGTGAGGGTGTGATTTATCAACCCCTACTCGTCTGTAACGTGTGTGTTCACACCTTGTTTTCACCTTATTGATGTGGGTGTTTTGGGAATAATTATAGGTGTTTTGTCTGCTTATTGAAGTCTTGGTCTACGATTTCTCTTACCTTGAAAGGGAGTCGTATGTACCTTCATTCTTGATTTGTTTTACTCTTTTGACTAATCCATCTGGGTTGATTGGTAATATCTTGAATCTAAAAGTACAGTATGTGCTTGTTTATGGTTTTGATCTATCTTAATGATTGTCCACTTGAAAGACTAGTATGGCAAATGTTAATGCTTATTATGTAGTACATTGAGTGATTATGACTCGTCTCCTCTCTCTCTAGTAAATTAAAAGGAATTGATATGTGTAGTTATCTCTTATTTAAGTTTTCTTTTTGCAAGAGAAAGGATGATATTTCTTGAGCCCTTGTGTGAGCCTCATAATGTTATTGTGTTTTAGATTGTGAAAGGGAATGGTTTGGGAGTTAATTCTTGGTTAATGATAGAAAATTGTATGTTTGCATTAAAGGATTCTCCATGTGCTTGATAGGAGTAATATAAATAAATTCCATCTTAAGTAAGGTGCAGTAAAATGTGCATAGTGATTTTGTGAAAATTGCTTGATGTGAAAGGAATACCAAAAGAGGACATGTTGTAGTAGCTTCAGGAGTGTATTAATGTGCTCCTTGAAAGATTGTTTTATGTGATTATTCAACTAGTGTGATTTAGGACCTATTATGTGATGCACCATTTAACTTGCTTTGGATTTAGATAATTGCCTTATTGTGTCCAGGAAAGAGTAAATGAAAGACTTGTTGAATTGTATGCATTAAATATGTAAAATTTAGTAGATAGCTCTTCATTTTCCTCCCTGTCGTATTATGAAATTTCAATGTTAAATTTGATGTGTTATTGTATTGTATTGTATTATGAATGATGATTGTGCTCAAGAAGACTTGTATTACAAAAGAAAATTTGGTTGTCTTGAATTCTTGATTGGAAAACTAGAACATTATAGTGCAACAATAATGATTAGAAATGTCATGTTAGGATGCTTGGGCACCTTCCAAAAAGATAGCGAAATGAAAACCATGCAACTAAAATGATAGACTTATATCTGAGCAATATGGTGTGATCTTGAAATTCTTGTGTATTCGTAGGAAATAGTTGAATTTCCAACTCTTTTCCTCCTCTTGTCTAAAATATAGGAATTGTTGTTTTTGAAATACTATTTAGAATGCAGTGATTTAAAGAAATTCTTATAATGCATATGAAATGGTATGTTGCCTTGGGCTTCTAATTGAAAAGGGGAAAGTTTTTTCATCTTGGAAAAGGAAATTGCATAGTTAGTAATGTGAATGGAAATGCTTAGGGGAAATTGAGCAAGATATCAGAATGATGTTATTTCTTTGTGTAAATTTGAATTGTTGAGAATTTCAGAACGTGTATCTAGAGTAAACCTTGTTTGGTGATTCATGTGTAAAGCATAATTAAAACTTCCCTTAAGTATATGTTAGCATAATGTAAAGTACTCCCCGTAAATGTGACTAACCAGTAATGGTGCTATTTTGTGTGTGTTGTAAGAAACCCGTACTTGCTATGTGTGCCCATGGGATGGTGAAGAAATCAACCATGGGGGATATGTTTGCTCATGAGTATGGGAAACCATACCTATCTATGTGATGTTGCTTATTTGTTTCCTTACTAAGTGCCAGCCCACAGGTTGTTGATAAGTCAGTATGTGGAGGGGTAGTAGTAGAAGTCACCATTCCTTGAATAGTATGAACAGCATACGAGTAATGTCGACGCGAAGCGACTTTAGCTTCCCTATTTTGAGGAAAAAAATATAGTTTTGTAATGAAACTGTAACCTAGGTGTACTCAATACTTCCCCTTGTGATGAACCAATCTATGAGGTTCATGTGTGCCAGCCTAATTCCTATCCTTTATTTTGAGCATATAGATGACAGTTTTTGAGCATATTGATGGATTTTATTGGAGCATCTGTTGCCTTGTCTTCATGAGAGGCGTGTTATTTCCTTACATAAGTTGCCTACTAGATAGTGTTGGTAGACTTGTGGGTAGACCTTAGCCATGTATACCTCTGGCATACGGCGAGTATCCTGAGAGGAACATCGCTATGCAGGGTGTGACCGACGCATGCCTTATCTGCGGGGTGCACTGCCATGCGGGATACGTCCATTGCATGCCTTGTCCGCTTGGAGTATTGCATGCCGTGCTGGGACATGATGCGGGATGTAGTAGACATTCCATGCGGCCTACCAATAGGTATAGGGTAGAGCCATGCCGCATGACGACGTGATGCGGGGTGATGCCGAGGTGCACACTGCCATGCCATGCGGATGTGTGACTTGGCCACACCACATGATGAGCTACTAGGATAGCTAGACGATTGTTCCTTCCTTCCTCGTTGGTGGCTAGCTACTAGTCATGTAGTGATGTAATGTGCAATTATGATTTTCTTTTAATTATTTATTTATTTCTTTGTGGGCCAGCAATTTATTTTACTTTGACCTTGACAATTTAGCCACGATCTTGCAATTTTGATCTTACTTGATTAGATGTTGCAAATCCGGAAACTATTTTCTTGTCTTATTGTTGGAATTGACAATCATTATCTTTATTCTTTTGTACTTTGGTGGCTAAACCAGTTTATCCTTGTTGTTTTCGTATGTTGGTCTTGTGTTGCAATGTGAATTCCTCTCCAAGAATGTAGGAGATGGTCTTGGATGAGTGTATACGAGGAAGTAGGCGCAGGGAACCTTGAGGATGGAGATATGTGAGGCTGTGAGACAGCTAGGATCCACTACCTACCTATGAGTGGTGACTATCTCTTGGAGGCTAAACACCTTACACAACAAGGGATAATCACGAGGGACTTGTATGGAAGGTAGCACCGCTATGGTGTACCCTAGCACCATCAAGCCCTCGAGTGAGATGTTGGACATTTGTTGATCATGTATTTATTCTGAGAGTAGGCATAGAGATGTGGATCATATATGTTACCTTTGACCGAGCATTAGACATGCTCACATGTGGCCTATTGTGTTGTGCAAACCAATCTTGTGGATGGATATTATGTGTAATTATGGATTAAATGGTGTTAACTTGTCACTATGTTATGGGGCATAGTCATTGGAAAGGTTCTTGTATGTCTGAAAGGTGTAAACAATTGAGTTCTTACATTGCTCTTATTTGACGAAAGTTAACTTGGCTGTAGAAATTGATATTTGGAGCTAGTTCTATATGATAAAATTTTGTGAAAGAGATGAATTGGTGAAAGAAATTGACCTTGAGAGCATATTTTCTTGTCATGTTTGATAAATGAGTATGATAACTGTGTCTATATGTATTTTAATTGCTTTAATTTGGTGTAATAAGAAGGGAAAATTCTCGTTTCTCTACCATGGTTGTGTGTAAATTCTAGAATATTCTTAGATGTGAATGATGTTATATGCATTTTGTTAATGAATGATGACACTCGTAGAGGATTTATGAATAATGTTCTAAGAGGATGGCAAAAAAGTAGGTTGTGTAAATTGATAATTGTTAATTGAATTTAAGGGCTAATAAGTGTTGCAGGACCTCCGTTTAGCTTTGCGACTTCCAGGAGTAAGTCGGAGCCTAGGGGGGTAGAATGTAATGCCCCTACCCTAGTTGGACTTGTAAAACCCGTTTGACCTTGGTTGACTTCCTATGTGGCATTCTTGAATGGTAGGTTAACCGTGATGCAATGTGTAGTTTAGATAAAATAAATAATTGTGCATACTTATTATTGTGCTTTTGCATCGATTCTTGTGTAAATATAATAGTTCCTAACCCTTGTGACAAATCTTGAGCTAACGCCTTCATTCAATATGTATATGTATATGTATGCTTGCATGAATTCATGGGTGCAGGAGATTGCAGGTACAACATCGCCTAGGCCGAGGTTCATCTTCTTTGGGAATTTGCAGGGTTGACTATACCTCCTTCATCCTTAGAATTCGGATTTGGTGGTCATAATACTCTCATCTTGCCTTAGCCATGGTCGGGAGAGCGTCGTGTGTGGTTCGTGGGGCTTTCTTTTCATTGGGTTGCATGTCGGGTGATTTGGTGGACTTCCTCGGTTTGCGTGCCTTGTGCGAGGTAAGTGGAGTTTGCTATCCTAAGTATTTTAATTCAAGTTAATGAGTAGAGGTACGCAGTAGTAATTTAAAAATAAAAAAAATAAAATAGGTAGATTCTTTTATACGATTAATCGTTAATTTAAAGAGATCGCTTTAATCATTATTGTAGCAAGCTTAAAGTATTTAACTTGGATTAATGTGCTCATTTACGCATTTGTAGTTGAGAAAATTAGAATAAATAGATCTCCTTCATGAGAATAATCATTTATTAAAAAGGTCGCCATATTATGTTATAGCGAGTTAATTTAATAGTTAATTTTAATAATAACGGATTTAATGAGTTATGCGTTTTAGAAAAGAAAGATTTAAACTCGTTTGGGAAATAGAAATAAATTCATCATTTTCGCATTTTGGAATAGAAAGGATAAATTTTATTATTTAAAAGAAAATTATTATTCTTTTTACTTGCAAAATTGATATAGTATAAAGGATTGATTTTTGAAGTTTAAATTAATTTAAATACCTCACCCTTGTTAACAGTTCAAAATATAAAGTATTGGCTAAAGTAATATGAAGAAATTTAAAATTAGAATTAAATAAGAAATGGAAGCTTTTAATTTTAAAAGAAAAAAAAAACGAATAAGAAGGATTGAATAATGGAAAGGAATGATTTTCATTTTTCATTCTCTTTCATTTTAAAAATTAATGCCTAAATTCGAAATTGAAAATTAGGGCAAAAATAGGGTTTCACATTTAACCTACTTTGAAAAGGTTTTTGGGGGTTCTTTTCTTGGGAGCTTGGTTTTTTTTGGAAAAGATGGGGAATTTGCTTGGAGTTGCAGGTGGAGCTCTTCGTCAAAATCTCTTCCCGGAATGCATTTGGAAGTAGGATTCCAACCCACCGTCTTGTTTATTTGTTGGATCTTGTGTGGAAAATGGAATGCAAACATTGTTTTGGATTGGGGTTTTATGTTTTGTTTTGGATTGTTTTGTTCATGTTTATGTCAAAAAAAAAAATGGTCTCCCAGTTGGTTGTTTATTATGAGCAAGCTTGAAATTAAATGGACTGTGTTTTCCTTTCAAAATAGGAGAAGTTGCTGGAACATGCTTTAAATCACTGTCTATAAGACTGTGGGACATGTATCTGGGGATTGGCTATGTATTTTTATTATTACCAAATTATATTGCCTGAAAACTATTAAAAAAAAATAATAATAATAAACAAAAAAAAATTGTATGTGTTTGGGGCTAGGGTTTGGCGGGCAGAGGAGCCGAAGCTCAGCTTGCGCCGCCGCCCCCTCCCCCATTTCTTCCCCCCACGGCGCCGCCATATTTTGCAGCCTCCCTGCGACCACAGTGTGGGTCGCAGGGACTGCGACCACATTGTGGGCCGCAGGCTGCGACCAAAGTGTGGGCCGCAGGGACTGTGACCACAATGTGGGCCGCAGGCTGCGTCCACAGTGTGGGCCGCAGGGCCTGCATCCACAGTGTGGGCCGCAGAACCTGCGTCCACATTGTGGGTCGCAGGGTCCTGCGTTAAGGACTAGGGTTTGCAATAAGAAAAAAAAAAGGGGAAGCATAAAGTTTGTTTTAATTTTATTTTTGTGTTAAAAAAAAAAATATATGATATTGACAATTATAAAATGAAAGAAACAAATGGAAAGTATAAAAGAGTTGAAATAAATTTGTAGAAAAATCTATTTTGTTTTATATATTTAGAATTTAGTTGCTAAATATATATATATATGTATTAAATAATGGAGATTGCATATTCTTTTATTATTGTAGAGTATTTAAAATTTAATAATCTTGGATTATTAAATTGATATTAACAAACGTTTAAATTTGGAACTTCGTTAATAGGAAAGGTAATCCTTGGAGAAGAGATCAAATATTGTCTGTATTTGGAGACCTTTAAAATAAAACACCATTGCTAACGTTATGAAATATATTTTAATAAGACGTCGTATTTCTTTTAAATAAGCATTGTCTTTTGATTTGAATGAATTATGATCTTCCGAAAATTTTAGAAATGAAAACTAAAGTATAGGAGAGTATGAAATTTGAATCTAAATTTATCTTCGTATAGTTTGTTATTTCTTCAACGACATGCTAGTAGGATGCATGTAGATTTTGAAATCGTATCGTTTTAAAGCAATATGTTGTAAGTTTAAGTTCCGTATTTGCCTTGTTAGAGTGGCAGCAAACCTTGATGTATTTGTTTCGGACCCTGCCATCTAGTTACTTGTGTTGGTCATAGCCGATTACGTCCCTAGTCAGAGAATCTTCAGTCATTAGTACTTGAAATTTCCTTGAAGTGTTCAGTTGGATCCACTTCAAAAGGGATCATTATGTAAATTCCTACCGAGGTGTCAGTTGTATATTGGTTGTGTTCGCCTAAGTGGCAAAGATGTAAAAGACTTATAAATTATGTATTCCTAACAATATAATACCAAAGGAGTCTTGCAGTTGAGCAGACCCGGAGATGTGGCCCTTTAGGGGTGAACTCCGAGATCATTTCTGTGTTATGCGATGTTTTAGTTTCCGTTGTTTCATGCTTTAAGTTATTATGTATGGTGGATATCTTGTATAGGTGCATGGTGTGAATTTAATGAATTTAAATCTAAGTGCATAAAATTATTCATCTTGTCAAATGTAGTAAGCAGGTTCATGAAAGATTGTAAATGAGATGATGGAAAAGTATTTTTGAAAATGTGAATTAAAAGTTGTAATAGTGGAAAGAATCTTGCTAGATTACATCGTTGGATTAACTTGTTATTAAGCATGTGAATTGAACAAATGAGTATGGGAAGAAAAGATAGAATTAATGTCATAATTTCTAAGTAGAAATCTAAAGGATGAACATCATATAGGTATTTACTTTTATCTTCTTAAATGAATTAACACCATGTTAATTATGTTTCACTACATTGGACGAATTTGTTTAGTTATATCACGTTTTAATCTTAACAATAATCCTTACCAAAATTAACTTGATAATTGGGTGGACTCAACTATTTATCCATAATTGTAATCCTTAATAAAAGAATCCCTTATAATTGCTAAAATGGAACTAAAATGGGAAGTATGGGTATAGTTGATTTTATCTCAACCTTAGTAAATGTATCTCTTCATGTTAACCTTATTTGATGAAAAAGGAGTGACATGCAATAAGATAATTATACTTTAATCCTAATGAAAGAACGTCACTATGTACTCATGTTTTAATCATGTAATGATGAATATCATCTTGCTAACTATATTTTAATTTAAGGGATGCTCTCATGTGTCCTAATACATTTTCACCTTAATGAATTTAGCCATCTATTAGCATTATTAAACTTCAACGAATACTATGGCTACTCACATTATATCTTTCATAAAAGAACTACAACTCATTAGTTGGCTTTGCATGAAATCAAATGAAGGGACCTCACTCTATTAATTGTAGTTTATTCCTTAATGAATGTATCTCATCTTTTAGCCATACTTTTAATATTAAAGGATGATATCAATTGTGAATGGATACCCTAAAACCAATAAATGAACTTCGTAATATTAAATGCTTGAACCTAATTGGGAGGCCTCCTAGTGAAATTATGAATTAAAAGTGCAATGAGAAAATAACCTCTCGATGGCCTCCCAACCACCCAAAGTAAATGAACACTTCCTATCTATTATAAGATGTCAAATCTTTGAACATATGTATAATCAAGCCTTAAGCATTATCTCGTAATTAAGTCATCCAGTTTATTGGATCAATTGATGCAAGTTGAGCTAGGTGTAAGGTTATGTAATCGCGTTGAGAAACTCCTTAGGATCGTTTAGCCTTCCGCTGTGTTATCTAAGTTTCAGATAACTCCAAATTATCTTAATGTTGTAACTTTTCATTTACGCTCTTAATTATTATTTAAAAAAAAAATATTTACACTCTAATTGAATGTTTTTAACTTAAACCCTTAGGGGTTTCCTGGCGGGGCATTACATAGGGGGAGAGATTGTTATTTTGGAGAGACTGATTACTCTCTATCTGTATTTTGATTTCTAGTTATGATCTCTTTTGTGAGATTGTTGGTTTTTGGTATTTGGCATTTCTGTTTTGGCACTTTGATGGTTTTTCCATCTTGTGTTGCCATCAATGCCAAAGGGGGAGATTGTTGGTATTTTGGTATGGTTTTTTCATTGATGTCAACACCTACTAACACTTATCAACTTTGGCACTTTGGAGAAACAACGACATTCACCAGCAAGCAAGTGACTTATGCATAGTCACCGGTATCTGGTACACCGGTAGGATATAATGTTCACCGACACTTGGAATGGCATGAAGAACACCTAGTTATGTCGATGACATCATTTGGAAACTTTGCCTTGAAGATTTGTTTATTGGCATATTGGTATTTGCATATTTGTTGTTACCAGCAAATAGGTCCAAGTTATACACTGGTAGGTTTATCTTTTCCACATCAGCACAACATGCTATGGAGATGTTTTATTATTGTTGTAAATGTATCAAGCCGACATGTTGAATCAGTTATTGCATAGAATATTGTTTTATTTGTAAATTGATTAGAAAGAGCTATACACACAGACGTCATTTGAAGGATGAAGGAGGTTTTTGTGAAGACAATCAGAACTACACCAGTACTGAATCCTACATAGTAAGATGCTAATTTGAGTAGTACATTCATATTGGATTTAACCATCCAATTGTAGTCAGTGTGACTCCCATTTTGTGTTTGAGTAGTGAGCTCTAGGCGCTTGACCTTTCTTCATGTGCAGACTCCATTTGTATACACTTACTATCTATAGTAGTATCATTTGATAGTGGGTAAGGTTTCCCACATTGGTTTTTCCCCTTATAGGGTTTCCACATACAAATATTGTTGTTATGTGTTGTGGATGACTTTGTCTTTTTATTTCATGCATTAATCTTTACCGGTATTGCAATTAACTGATAAAACTGTCTATCGGCAGAAAAGACTGGTTTACCGGTATTAAGCATTAAGTTGGTTAAGTTGTTTTAGTTTGAATTTATTTGACAATTAATTCACCCCCCCTCTCTCATTTGTCTCCGGGACCTAACACATATGTCAAAATCCAATCTTACACCGAAACAAGGTCATATCGGGATAACTAAAATTTGTTATACCAATAAGGATTTATAGTTCGATGAAATCACAAACAATGGAGAAAGGATTAGGAGTTTTGATGACTAGCAAGTTTCACCGAAAAGACTTAGGTGGCAGTAAGGCAATGGGTAGAGTTCCCTAACATTAATGAACACCAAGATTAATGTCAATATCACACGACTTTGAATTTAAAGCATCCATTACCATTCTACAACTATATTCAAGGCAGCGTTTCATTAGATTTTTAAGAAGTGAATTGTGTAGAACTCAAACAGCGCATACAAAGTTAACTTTGAGCCAGGTGAGAAGGTAAAGGATCAGATTTAACTCCTAGATTGCAAGTAAGTTTTATCTGTGAAGAAAATATTTTGATTAATTCTACATTTATGCATGATGGAGGGTACTTCGAAGAAAATGAGGGCTAAAAAAAAGAAAAAGGAAACCACTGAAATAGAAGTTTCTCAAGAACCCATACCTGAAAAGAAGAAAAAGGAGGGGAGAAACCTAAACTAGGATCTAAAGGATCAATTTCCCAATTCTAGCCCAAAATCCAAATGATCCTCACAAGTAAGATAAGACGTACTGGGAGATAAGAATGAGGGCCTCGGAAATATATGGACACCAATGAGGGGATTTGATATAGTTCTTTACCACTATAGAAAGAGGAACAAGCCATAACCTAATTGTAATCCATGGACTTACAACATTAGCAAATTAGTAGTCCTAAATGTCTTCATGAATACAAATTCAATGATTGCATTGATAAAAAAACTATGACCGAAGCACAAAATCATCAAGGATGCCACTGGGAAGATATTGTTACCCATTACAAGGGATTTCATGTCCAGCATATTTGATTTGGATATAACATTGGACCAACCCATTGACCCTACAATTGTGACTAGAGAATACACTAGGTTGACAGATACATATAAAAGATGGAGATTGCGCATCCACGGACAGAAAGATGGAAACAAAGGTAATTTTTTTGAAGAAAATGTAAACCCTCCCTTCGAGCTAGACCAATTTGAAGAATATTTTAGGTATACATATTATGCCATATGTCAAATCATGGAGTATGAAGAAAGTGTTCTAATGGATATGGTACCAATGGTGCAGGTTGTTAATGTGCAAACACATGATGCTAGGTCGTTTGATTATATATCTTTAATGGTTAATCAGATAACTCATGGTTTGGAGAGATTAAAGGGTAACTTTGAAGAAATGCATTTCAAACATTTTTCTTGTATTGATGCACATGTTATTGTATGTAGGATAGGAAAAGAATTTATGGTCTGACAATCTCAAAGTCATAGAATATGACAAATAGGGTTTGAGGAGACCGGTTCAAATGTGGATAGCCATGTGGGATCAAAGAAGCCCATGGTCTCAATACTTATTCTTTGAAGAATAATTCATTAGGCCCATACTTCATCTTCTTGGTCATCCTTGTAAATATACTTTGTCACTTGAAATAAAGAAGCTTTTGAGACCCAAGGACTTTGATGAGGAGCCAACAATTAACCATAATTGGGGAGATTGGCATGCACTCAGTGACTACACCAAGATCAGGGTATTTGGATTTGAGGGTTCTCCTTTTGTATTACCAAAAACTATACCAAATAGGATTGCTTATTTGGAAATTGTGAGACAACTGGCTAAGTCAAGCTACACCCATTTGGGCATACATGGAAAACAATCTCTTATGCCAAGATATTTGTCTTTTTGTGAGTTTACATTGTTTTCTACCAAAGGTTATGAGTCCATTAAAGATAAAATAGCCTATTATGGCATGACACCAGGAGAGCCGAGGGTGAAATTTGATCCTGAAGGATTTATTAGTTTTGCCAAACAAATGCAAAAGTTGTGCTCTTATGAGCATGTGCCACTATAAAATGATGACTTGATTAGGAATATGGACAAATTACAGGCTATGGATAAGTTAGAGGCCTATGATAAGTTTTGAAAGGTAGAAAAGTGGAGAAGAAGCCATGATGTATTGAGGGATGGTACTTATGATAGCATTCAAGATCCATTTTCCCATGCCAATGAGAAGATTGCTCACTTAGATGATATTCAAGAAGGGGTCCCTACAAGTGTGTTTGAAAAGGATGAAAGGAAGATCCCAAGGAGAGGAGCACAAACAATCACACCTATCATGTATACATCACCATAACCTTCCCCTTCAGTTCAGAGTGACATAGGAGATGTTAGAGAATAGGTTCCATCTCACATCCCTCGGGAAATTAAATAGTAGAGGTAGAAGATGAGGATGGCAAGGAAGATGCTAGAATGCTTGTAGGAGAGAATTTAATTTCTGATGATGATTTTATTTATTCTCAAGAGTTTAAAACTTTCATGTATAGATATAAAGGCAAGTTGCTCAGGAAACAAGTTGGAGAAATTACTCTTGAGAATGAGCCTGAACTTCTTACTAAGCTTCAACATGACTTGGACCATCAAATTGCCTCCATTACCCCTAAAATAGGAAGACAATTGTTGCAGGAAGTAGGAGTACTCATTGTCCTAGGATGGAACATGAGCTCAACTATGCTATTTGATAGCTTCGTTAAAAGTACCAATAATGAAAAGATATTGCTTCCTCATGATGTGGATAGTGTATATTTAGGATCATGTTTTCACCCTGAGGAGGAGAAACTTTTGCAGTGGGCTCTATATCCAAATAATAAAATGTTGATTCTGGTAGAAACTGATAAAGTTTTTGGTCATTTAATGGTGCAGAAAGTAGGAGAAACTGATCCTTTGGAAACAACAGATCTGAATGTCAATGTTTCTCAATTTAACCAACCCAAATGAGACATGTTGAAAGAGAAAGAGACATATACAAGGAGAAATTTGAAAAGGCGGAGGAACTCCGATTACAGCTTGAGGAAAGAATAAAATCAGTCTCACAAGAGAAATTCTCATATGAGTATGAACAACAAAATGTTATTTCCTTTCAAGACACCAACTATTGGAAATACAAAGTGGAGAAATTTGAGAAAAAGGCGAAGAAATTGGAAGAACAAGGAAAGAAAACTATGTATGATATGATGGCTCATTTTATCACACATAGACATAAAGAGAAAATGCTTCATGTTGATGAATATTGGAAGACATATGAAGGAACATATCATTCCTTCCAAGAGCATGTTAGGTTAATTGAGTGCCTGAATGAGAAAGTTAAGAAAATGAAAGATCCTGCAACCGCTAAGATACCTAAGGAAGCAAAAAGGTTAGTATAAAAACACAGAGAATACCACGAGGAATAGGAAGAGGATATGGACCAGTTAGATAAGGAGGGTGTAGAGAACCTACCAGCGGTCCTAAATGGATAAGATGGAGAGGTCATGCCACAAGAGCTATGGAAAGAAGGACTTATTGGTGATCTGCCCAAGGCTTTGAACCTGATCAATGATGATGAATAGATTGTGCATAATATGAAGGTGATCACAAACAATGGAAAACTCTTCAGTTAACATAGACATTCTGATTGGGAAATTATCTTCTTTTGAGATTGAAGAATTTGGATCTTCTGAAGCTGTAAAGTTTGAACCTGCTTTTCATGCATCATCATCATCATCAACTAGCAAAAGTGATTGGAAAGTTTGATCCTAGATGTGATGAAGGGATATTTCTTGGTTATTCAATTCAAAGCAAAGCATATAGATGTTATAACAAAAGATTACAGAAAATTGTGGAAAGTGCTAATGTGAAAGTGGATGAATAGTACATAAATCATTCTATATCATATGATAGGGAATCAACAGTGGAAATGATCATAACCAAACTAACAATGCCTCAACCGGTACAAGAAATTGAGACAGTTACATTGGCACAATTAGAACTTTCAATTGTGACTGATGATCAGAGAAGAGAACCTAGAGTTCAGAAGACACCAAGGTATGTAAGATTAAATCATTCTGAAGATCAAATTATTGGAGATAGGAACACGAGAGTTATGACAAGAAGAAGACTGGAAAATCAAGAGGTATGTTTTATTTCTCAAGTTGAATCAGAAACTATTATTGAAGCTTGTAAGGATAAACATTGGTTAAAGTCTATGGAAGATGAATTAGATCAAATAGAGAAAAATAAGACTTGGTCTTTAGCTCCCCGACCTAAAAATAAGAATGTTATTGGAACTAAAAGGATTTTTAGGAATAAACTGAATGAGGACGGTCAAGTTGTAAGAAATAAGGCAAGATTGGTTTGTAAAGGATATTCTCAAATGGAAGGAATTGATTATGGTGAGACATTTGCAGTTGTAGCTAGAATTGAAGTTGTTAGACTATTTCCTGCCTATGTAGCTTATAAGAACTATAAGGTTTATCAAATGGATGTCAAATGTGCATTTTTGAATGGTGAACTTGAAGAAGTATACATTGAGCAACCTGATGGATTGTCACTGACAAATGATAAATATATGGTTTGCAGATTGAAGAAATCTTTATATGGATTGAAAGAAGCTCCTAGAGCTTGGTATGCAAGTTTGGATAAATATCTTTTGAAGCTTGGTTTTATTAAAGGCAGTGTTGATAGTAACTTATATTATAAGTTCACTGATAATGATATTCTAATTATTGAATTATTTGTTGATGATATCATTTTTGGAGGAGAAGATAAATTGTGCATGGAATTTTCTAACAATATGAAGAATGAATTTGAAATTTCCATGATTGGTGAGATGAGATTTTTCTTAGGTTTTCATGTTACTCAAACTGACAAAGGCATTTTTATCTGCCGAACTAAGTATCTGAGGGAATTGTTGAAGAAGTTTTGTACATGGATAATTCCAAACCGATAAGTACTCCTATGGTGACAAGTGAGAAATTATCTATCAAGGATACTTCTACACCGGTAAATCCGACAAGGTATAAGTCTATGATTGGTGGTCTATTATATCTAACTCAGATTAGTCCTGATATTATGAATGTAGTAAGTATTGTTTCAAGATATCAAAGTAATCCTAAAAAAAATCATGAATGTGTAGTAAAGAGGATATTCCAGTATTTGCAAGGAACAACAGAATATGGTTTATAGTATTCTAAAAAAGATAATTTCACTTTATGTTCATATACTGACTCAGATTGGGTAGGAGATACTAATGATAGGCAGAGCACTTCTGGTGGAGCTTTCTTTCTTGGAAAGAAACTGGTTTCATGGATCAGCAAAAAATAGTCATGCATTTCTTTATCTACTGCAGAAGCTGATCATGTTGCAGCAACAACTAATTGCACTCAAGTCTTGTGGATGAAGCAAATGTTGAAGGATATCAAGGTAAATTATAGTGAACCGGTAGTTATCTACTTTGATAACTTTGCAACTATTGACATGTCTAAGAATCCGACATTTCACTCTAAGGCTAAGCATATATCAATAAAGTATAACTTGCTAAAGGACAAGGTAGAAGCAAAGGAAGTCAAATTGGTTTATGTGAACACTAAAGAACAAATTGCAGACATATTCACTAAACCGATGTCTAAGGAATCATTTGAGTATTTGAGAGACATGTTAGGGGTTTCTACCCCTCTGGCAGAGACTTGATTAATGAAGTTTGTCATCAGTTCGACATGCATTCCCAGAGACATTATTCATTCTGGCACTGATGAGTGGTGCTACTAGTCAGGGGGAGTAGTCAGTTTTGAGATTTAGAGGTTTATATTATTGCTTTGATATTTTTGTCAAATTTCTGGCATTGATGTCAAAGCGGGAGAGATAGAGATCTGAAAAAAAAATGCAGAACTTTATAGAGATATCATTCATAGGGGGAGAGTTATTGATATTCAGGAGATTATTGGTTGTCTTCCATAGGGGGAGACTTGTTTTGCACTTTTTTTGGTACTTAGATATTTTTCACATCTAGTGTTTCCATCAATGCCAAAGGGGGAGATTGTTGGCATTATTGGATGAATTGATTATGTGTTGCATTGATGTTTTGTCATTGATGTCAACACTAGCTGTTATGGTTGGTTACCGGCAGATAGGTTTTGGTTACCGATAGAAGAGACTATTTGTTGGACACTTCTGACATGTTTGGATCTATGGAATATGTTTGGTTACATGTGGTATGTTCTTCTGGAGCATTTTTTGGTCAGTTGGTATTGACTTGGTAATCGAATGCTATCATACATTCTGGTAAACCCTTACCGACATTGATTTAAGGCTTTACCGATAGAGCTTTCATTAAGAAATCTTGACAGGATGCATAATTGGTGTTGGTACAACTTCTACATGGATTTCAGGATGCTAAAGATGTTCTTTGATTGTGGCTCAACTGCTTGAAGATATTGCTTTGGCGTAGTGGACCTAGAATAGGTCTGATTCCTATCGAGGTTATGGACTAGTATCATGATAATGTGTACTCTACACATTACTGGGATGTTTCGAAATGATTTATGGATTTGTTATTGTTGTTTTGGTCTTAAGTCGACATGGCATATCATTGTAATATGGATTTATGTAATGATCTTATTGTAATATCCTTTAGGTGGCCGACCTAATTGGTTTAGGCCTTAGGATTGTATAAAATGATTTAAGATCTCATTGGAGATCGTGGCATGTGTGGAATGGTAATGGAATAAGTGTTCATGGTCTTGTAATGCAATATCATATGCAAAGGAGATTTGGTCGATCATAGGTGATTGAATTGGGATTAAGGAAGAGGTCAAAGGCCTTAGGTATTGAGCTTAACCGGGACTATATTGGATTGTTGTCCATTTATCTTGAGATGGTTTTAGCCTCTCTATAGTTAGTGATACTCTTTTGTAATGAGAACTACGCTCTAGGCAGTGTGGCTTCTTACATGTGCAGGCCCCTATTTGTATCATATATTTTCTGTAGAAGTATCATCTGACTGTGGGTAGACTCCCCACCATGGTTTTTCCCTTTTTGGATTTTCTAGGTACAAATCATGGTGTTATGTGGTATGGTTGCTTTGCATTGATTATCTATTTAATTGTTAAGTTTTATTGTTTACCGGTATCTGTTCCTACTGACATATGTATGTGCTTTGTCAGTACTTGATTTGTTTAAAGGTTATTAAGTGGATTAAAAGTTATAACTTGTTAACAACTGATTCATCCCCCCCTCTTAGTTGTTCACTAGTTATCCTAACAATTGGTATCAGAGCTTTTGTCCTCTTTTTCAGAAGCTTAACTGCTTGAGGTAGATCCTATGGCAACTTACACTTCTAATCCACCGACAACTATTTTTTAGAAGATAAATCCCTAAGATTGATGGAACAAATTATGGGATATGGAAAATTCAAATGGAGAATCATCTTAGATATCTTGGCAGGGATATTTGGGAGATCATTGAGAAAGCATATACACCTTATGATCTGACATCTAGCAATCCTGCTCCTGCAGACTTGGATAATAATATTGAGAATGATTGTAGAGCTAAAGAAGCTCTCTTGTGTGCACTTACTGATCAGTAGATCATGAGATTAACTGATAAATCGTCAGCTAAGGTCATGTGGGATAAATTGCAAACTCTTAATTAAGGTGATTCTACTATAAAAATTGCTAAACTTGATGGTTACTAGGTAAGATATGAAAACTTGAAGATGGAAGATAATGAAAGAATTGTTGTGTTTATGGAAAGAGTAAATGAGATTGTTATGGGAGTTCAATGTTGTGGAGGATTTCTGAGTGAAGATGAAATAGTTTCCAAAGTCTTGAGAACCCTTCCAACGGCTTACAAGATGAAGGCAACTGCAATTAATGAGTTGAGAACAATGGCTAACTCTTCAGTTCACAAAGACATTCTGATTGGGAAATTATCTTCTTTTGAGCTTGAAGAATTTGGATATTATGGAGATGTAAAGTCTCAACCTACTTTTCATGCATCATCATCATTATCTACCAGAAAAAGTGATTGGAAAGTTTTATATGCAAAAGAATTGGAAGACAAGAGGAAAGATGAAGAATTTGAGCAGCTTGAAGTCTTATTTGCTACAAGAGTACCTAAAGGTCCAACAAGAAGTAAGTATGAAGGAAAAGAACCTTTTAAATGTTTTTCATGTAATAAGATTGGTCATTTTGCATCTAGATGTCCTGAAAGGAATGCATGGTTTGAGGAAAGAGTTAAGAAATCATTTAAGCCTAATCAGAACAGATATAGATTCAACAAAAGTAAACAATGCTACATAGCAGATGAGGAAGGAGTAACTCATGACTTTGGAGATGAACCGACAGAAGACTTTGCTAGTGGATCCGACAATGGAAAGGAATGGGTGTTCTATGCTTTAAAGGAAGATGAACCAGAACCGGCTATCAAAAATAAAGAAAAGCTCCTGGTAGAAAAAGTTGAAGATAAGGATGAATGGGTAATTGATAGTGGATGCTCACATCATATGACTGGAGATAAAGGGAAATTTTTGTCCCTACAAGAATACAATGGTGGTCAAGTCAGATTTGGAGATGGCAAAGCATGTATGATCAGATGTAGAGGTATTATTTCTTTGGTTGACAAGCATAACACTGATAATATCTATTATGTAGAAGGTTTAAAGCATAATCTTTTGAGTGTTGGTCAATTGGTGGATAAGGGTTTCCAACTTTCATTTAAAGAGAAAATGCAAAATCATTAACAAGATTGGTTTGGAGATTGCAACCGTTATTCTTTGAGGTAATATCTTTCACCTGAACACTGGTAATAAGACATGTTTGATTGCTCATATTGATGAGAGTTGGTTATGGCATAATAGGTTGTGTCATGTTAATTTTGATTATATTGTTAAGATCAGTTCAACTAAGGTAGTTAGAGATATACCTAAGATTATGAAGCCTCATAATCTGGTATGTAAGTAATGTCAATTGGAAAAGCAAGTTAGAAGTTCTTTTAAGAGAATACATGATAAATCTAATGATGTACTTGATTTGATTCACACCTACTTATGTGGTCTAGCAAGGACTAGAATCTTTCAAGGTGATAGGTATTTCATGTTGATTTTTGATGACTATTCTAGGATGATGTGGGTGACTTTTGTTAAGGATAAGTCTAAAGCTTTTGAGAAATTCAAGATCTTTAGAGCAAAGGTTGAAACAAAAACTAGATTAAAAATCAAATGTCTAAGATCAGATCATGGCAGTGAGTTCACTTCTCATGAATTTAATAGATTGTGAGACAAATGGAATCAAGAGACAATTATCTGCACCTTAGACTCCTCAGCAAAATGGAGTAGTGGAAAGAAAGAACAGAACCATTTTGGATGCAGCAAGATCTATGATGATGGAAGCCAAATTTCCTCATATCTATTGGAGAGAAGCAATGAGTACAGTAGTCTACACATTCAATAGAGTTTACATCAAAGGTGAAACCGGTAAGACCCCTTATGAATTATGGTTTGGACATACACCTACTATTAAATATTTCATAATTTTAATAGTAAATTTTTTATCAAAAGATATGATTCAATTGGAAAGTTTGATCCTAGATGTGATGAAGGGATATTTCTTAGTTATTCAATTCAAATAAAAGAATATAGATGTTATAACAAAAGATTGCAAAAAATTGTGGAAAGTGCTAATGTGAAAGTGGACGAATAGTACATAAATCATTCTATACCATATGACAGTGGACTGGCAATGGAAATGATCATAACTGAATAGGCAATGCCTCAACCAGTATAGGAAATTGAGACAGTTACACCGACATAATCAGAAAATTCAACTGTGACTGATGATAAGAGTAGTGAACCTAAAGTTCAGAAGACACCAAGGTATGTAAGATTAAATCATTCTAAAGATCAAATCATTGGAGATAGTAACAAGGGAGTTATGACAAGAAGAAGACTAGGAAATTAAGAGGTATGTCTTATTTCTCAATTTGAACCAGCAACTATAATTGAAGCTTGTAAGGATAAACATTGGTTAAAGGATATGGAAGATGAATTAGATCAGATAGAGAAATATAAGACTTGGTTGTTGGCTTGATGATGATTGTAATGAATTTATTATATGTTGTCATTGATGAAACACATACACACATTTATTCATATTGTCTATCGGTGTAGCTTCAAAGTTGTTTATTCTACAACCAATATACTAGAGGTTTATTTCTAACCGTTACTTTGTGACAACCGATAAATGCATAGCAGACAACCAATGGATCAACATAAATCGACAACAACATGAAGAGCTAGAGGAGATTTTCACAAGAGCATCAAGGATAATGGTTTATATGTCTCAACTCCAACCAATATTGATTGTTCTAACCAGTATTCATTGATTGTGTGATGAGTTATCCTCACTGACAAGATTTAGTGGTATTTTTGTGATGAGTTATGATCACTTGAACAGATACATTGCACCTAGGTAATTGTGTTATGATTTCTAGAGGTCGACATGAAATCTACAATGTTTATATATTGACAACACAATGAATTATTTTGTATGAGAGAAAATGAAATGCTATGTGTAAAGGAAGAAGTGCTAAGTTGCAGAGTATGTTGGTAAAGAGGAGTTAAGTGCGTAGAAGAGGATCTATAAAAGCAATTTGTGCTATCACTAGATCACATCACCTATTGTTTTCTAATCATTGCAATAGTCAAATCCCCTAACCAAGTAAGCTCTAACAAGCTTCATTGTTCAAATCCTCTAATAGGGTGATCCATTAGTTTGGATTTAGAAATCCTCCACCGAGGTTACTCCTTATAGGGTACTGCCTTTTATAGGGTATAGCTTTTAACTAAGCTTTGGGATCTTTAATAGGATTCTCTTCTAGTAGAGCATTTTGTAGACCCTAACCGGTCAGTTATCTATTACTGCAGATAGTTAAATTGTGAGTCCCATCTCACCATGGTTTTTACCTATTTGGGTTTTCCACGTATAAACACTTGTGTTATGGTGGATGCTTTACTTATTATGGATGTTGTTATATCATTTTTGATTGCATGCATATTGTTTAACAAACTAGTTAAGTTTATCTACCAATCAGTGTTTAAAGTAGTTTATTTTTGGTGTCACTGATTCACCCCCCCCCCCCCCTATTAGTGATTTACAAGTCCATCAATTGGTATCAGAGCCTAAATTTATTAAAACCAAATTGCTTGGAAGAAAACCCTAAATCTATCATGTGGGATATGAGCTATGTTGAGATGGCTAGAGAGCTTGAGGCTAGTAGGAATGCACTTGAAGCCCTAAGGGTCAAACTGAAAGATTCTCAAGTCAAAAGAAGAGAGATAATTGAACAGCTGTTAGAAATATCTGATAATAGTTCTTCAAATGAGGCCAATATTAATTCTTTAGCTAAGGAAGTTGAAAAACTAAACAATGAAAAGCTAAATCTAAGGAGAGAGTTAGAAGGTCTTACTATTCGCATGAGCCAGGAACTAGAAGCTAGGAGAACTACTGAAGATCTCACCAAAAGAAAGAGATCATAAGATTTCCAAGATCAAGCAAGAGAATGATACCTTGCATGAGGATTTGAATGTAGAAAGAGAGGTGAAAGAGAACCTACAGCTAGATCTTGAATTAGCATCATCTCTGAGAGAGAACCTGTCAAAACATAATGAAGATCTCACTAGATAGCTCATTGAAGCAAATGGGAAATTGGAGAAGTTCAACAAAAGTTCTATCTTGCTAGAAGAACAAATTCAATCACAAAGGATGAATGGTGATACCTCTAGACTAGGTTTTCACACATCTAAAAAAGGTGAATCCTCTGGTACCAAGAGCAACACTCTTAAGATTAAATCTGCTCCTAAGGTCAAAAAGCCTACCGGTAAGAAGGTCTTTAAACCTATTTTTTTTGTTTGCCATAAACCTGGTCACACTGCAAATGTTTGTAGAGACAAACCTAATAGAAATGCAAGCTACAATACTAATGCTAGGTATGTTTCCAAGAAATTTGAAGGTCATTGCTTCACATGTAAAATGTATGGACATAGATCAATTGAATGCAAATATGGAGCGAATAATCCTGTACCACATATGCATTCAAGACCAAATGGCAACTGGATAAGAAATTTTGACAACCGAGTCAACATGAACTAGCAAAGACCCTATGACAACCGATTTAGTCCATTTGAGATGGAAAAGGTAACAAATGCCATTTGCACCATCTGTAACAACTTTGGTCATGTGGCTATGAATTGCAGAAGAAGAACCGGGAGAGGTAATGTAGTTACTTGGAAATCATTTGGTATGGCTTGCTATCGATGTCACAAACTGAGACACTTGGCAAAATTTTGTAGATCCAGAAAGAGCAAACCGGTCAACCCTTCTAAAGATCAGAAAGGAAAGCAAAAAGTTGATGTTGAAGAAACCATAGAAGAAATGAATCGAATATGGAAGAAGGAAAGTGATGACTCACCTAGAGAAGAAACTATTCCTTTACCAAATATGGAAAATCCCACACTAGTGAATTAAGCCTTTTCAATATGACTAAGGGGAACTTAACAGTAAAACCACCTCCAGACCCCTTGAGATAAATGAGCAGTAAGAGAATTTGTATGCATGAAATTTTGATAACTTTTTGTCAATCGGTTATTGATTTGTTTTACATCTATGTATCATTAAGCGGTGTAATTAGGGTTTGTAACCCTAACTGGTGAGCATTTAATGTAGTAGGTAAAAATGATAAAAGTGACTTTTCACTTTGTTATTCTTACCCTAATGCATTTGAGAAAGAATTTTTGAGTGCTTGCAGAGCTGAGAAAGGATTGATTATTGGCTAATATTTGTCAAAGCTGCATTGTGATTTGAGTAATCAAGTAGATTTGAAGGTTGGAGAAGACTAAACTAGTGTGAAATTGAGCATTCAACTGGTTAAAGAGGTAGCATGCATGAAATGAGGTATTTCTTTGAAAAATCTTGCTTTGAATCTAGTTTATCTGGAATGGCATCGTCTTCTAAACCAGTAGAGAGATTAATTATTACATCTGAACCTATGGAAGTTGTTGAAGCAGAACAAATTGTGTCTTATAATGCTTTATCACAAGTTTCATGGTGTTGTAGTGAAAGGATATTTGTCCAGCTACATTGATTGCAAGATTGAGGATTTAGGATCATTGTCGATATATTCTCAGTTAAAATCTCTTTGTAATGAGAATGGGAAGATTCAAACTGAATATATTAAGGTTTATGAAAAAGGTTTTCATAACGTAGCTTACTTTCTTGAAGATTTTGAATTCTTGAAGATTTTGAAGAAGAGCATATCCAAATTATTTTGAGTCAAGTTCATGGACAAAACATGTATTTAGAAAGGACTCATACTATAACCAAGGAATCTATTCAAGTTGTAACTGGTTTTTATGCAACCAATGAAGTACCTATGCTAAGGCATATTTCAAAAGAGACAATATACACCCTAACCAGATCAACATTTGATAAGCATTCTTTTTCTGTCAATAACATCAAGGACCCAGTGGTAAAGTTGGCAGCTATGGTTATAGGCTATCGGGTATTTTACTCTAGCAGATTAAATAGTGTTCCATCAGCAGCGGTGCATACTGCTTACAAGATGATAACTGAAAATGTTAATTATGACCTATGTGAGGCCATAAGGAGCCAATTAATGTTAAATCTTCAGTCAATCAAGAAGGACAATAGTCTAAAGTTTAAATTTGGACAATTATTGATCAGTCTATTCTTTTATTTCCAAAATTTCCCACTAGGAATAGGTGATCTTGAATGGTCTAAGGATCTACCAGTATCTACCTAGATTAAGAATAGTATCAAGGCTATGAAGAACACCTTTTATGGTGCAATGAACAAATACTTCAATGAGTTCAAGAAGAAAATGAGCATGAGATTAAGATTGCTTGAGGATGTGGTAAAACAGCTTGCTAAGGACATTGTTTTCATAGTTACCACTAATTTCTATTTAATGGAGGCAATTGAGCCTAGAGAAGAAGAAATGGAAGATATGAGTTATGAGGTCAACTATGACTTAGTGATTGGTTATGCTAACAACCCGTTGGCATCTCCAAAGGATAAAAATAAGGGAAAATTGGATGTGGTTGAAGATCAGACTGCACAGGTCGAAACTATTATTGTTCCTACCACGAGTGGTAAAGGTAAGAAAAAGGAGGTTGAGCAAGAACCTTCAGTGATGAAAAATACAAGAGTGACACGAAGTGTCCAAACCAAAAAGGAACCGACACCAACATTTTATGCAAAAAAGGAGAATGCGTCTAAGAAAAGAGGTCGGAAACTAATTCTCCAAGAAGAATTTGAAGGCACTGACATTGATGAAGAAACCAAGAAGATGAAAGCTATCGGTAGAGTAGCAAAGCAAATGAAGGAAGTGCCAAAGGCAACTATGCCTTTTGATATCTCAAATTACAAGCCTGAGACTACCTTTGAGAGGATAGTGAAAATATTAGGGAGAAACAGATTTGACAATGTCAAAGAACATTTTGATTCTTTCACTGAAGAAAAAAAGGAGCAAATCATTCAATAGGCAATCAATCATTTGTGTCATTACAATAGATTACCACATGATCTTGAATAAGACATCTCTAATTCCTTGTATTTACTATTATTTTGAATAAATGGGAGGAAGAAATAAAGAAAGAAAAATGAATCATAGATGATGTATTTGTACAATATTTTCTTGAATTGTCAAAGGATGAGTTGAATGAGTTGGTTGATAAGTATAAAGTTCATTTTCCTTCCAAATCAAGAAGATTGAAGCTGATCAATAGAAAAGTGCAAACTGTTGAGACTGAGACTCATCAGATTGCTCATAGTATCAAACACTTGGAAGATCTTATACATTCTTCTAAGGATGAACAAGATACTCTTGATAGACCTTAAATGGATAAAGAAGAAATTGTGCAAGATGATGTGGTCTATCCTGTCAAGAAGATGGGTGACACTATCATCCAAGTTGTTGATGATATTCAGGATACAATTGATCTATCTGGAGACATCATTGTACTAGATATGCAGCCACTTGAAATCACTATTTTACAAGTTACTTTAGTTGAGAAACCAACAACTCAACCAAGAGTGGATGTTCCACCTACAAAGGAACAACCTAAGAAACCCCAATCCCCACTGGTTTCATAGAACATTCAGAAGGAATCTAATAAAAACATTGACACACAGACTTCTAAACAAGAAATGGAGAAAGGACAAGAGAAAGAAATTGTTAAGGTAACATTTTCTGAACTGGCAAAAGCATTACTTATACAATAGACTGATGAAGATGATGACGACTCATTAGGCATATTAGGGCCTATAATTGTTGATAATATGAGTGCATTTGAAATGATGAAGATTGCAACTGTCATGAAATCTAGAGCTCACAAGAAGAGACTCAAAGTGCAAAGAATGGAAGCCGAAAGAATTCAGAATACAGTAGATATTTTATCAAATATACCTCCAAAAACTTCTACAAGATATCTAAGAACTCCTATTAGAAAACTTGGTCAGTTGGTTGCTAATGCATCTGAACAAATTAAGTCACTTGAAGAAGCAACTCAAACATATGCTGAGAAGAGTTATAGGGAAGAGGCATGGAGAGCAGCTTATGAAAGCAATTGATACAAGGAAATTTGCTCTATCTTTGAATAAATATTTGTTAAGTAAAGCTATTGAAATAGGAGGCAAATATATTGCTTCTACTTCTAATGTTTCATTTTTTAATTCTAATATCACTAAAAGGCAAACTGAAATAGAGCAAGAGCTAGAAAAGATATGCAATGCATATGTACCACTCCAAGACTCTATTTTTGCTTTTAGCAAATCTGTGGATGATTTGCACAACAGGTTGGATACCTATGATCTTGAGAAAGCAAAAAGACTTCAGTCACTAAAGGAATTGAAGAGTCTCCTCACATCCCAAGTGGACATACTGCAGAGAGCCTACAAGAATGCAGAAGCTATTTTAGCTACTCCAAAAACCTGTACACTTGATTCCATGGAAGAGTTCCATACCCAGATTATGTCTACACTTGAGTACACTGAGAACGTGCTGGAAACATGGAAACATGCCTTATCACAGTTGAAGAGGAACTTTAATGCTATTTTCATGAGACTTGTGAATGCATGAATCTTGATTCAGCTTTTCAAAGTTTTTGTATATGTAAAACATTTTGATACAAACTTTTCTATATATATATATATATATATTTTCTTTTCAATTTGGCATTGTTGTCCAAGGGGGAGTAGAAATATGTATGTGTGTTTTTGAAAATTTTGTATGATGTATGTAGTAAGGGGGCATATGTGTATATTTTTATTTGTAAGAACACTTAGCAATATTACTGTAAAATTTTCTAAGTGTTGCTATCAATGCCAAAGGGGGAGATTGTTGGCTTGATGATGATTGTAATGAATTCATCATATGTTGTCACTGATAAAACACATACACACACATATATTCATATTGGCTACCGGTGTAACTTCAAAGTTGTTTATTCTACAACCGGTATACTAGAGGTTTATTTCTAAACGGTACTTGGTGACAACTGCTATATGCATAGGAGACAACTAGTGGATCAACATAACTTGGTAGAAACATGAAGATCTAGTAGAGATTATCACAAGAGCATCAAGGATAATGGTTTACATGTTTTAACTCCAACCGGTATTGATTGGTCCAACCAGTATTCATTGATTGTGTGATGAGTTATCACATGTCATGATGAGTTATCCTCACTGACAGGATTTGGTGGTATTTTTGTGATGAGTTATGATCAGTTGAACAGATACATTGCACCTAGGTAATTGTGTTATGATCTCTAGAGGCCGACATCAAATCTAAAATGTCTATATATTGACATCACAATGAATTATTTTATATGAGCAAAAATGATATGCTATGTGTAAAGGTAGAAGTGTTAAGTCACAGAGTATGTTGCTAAAGAGGAGTTAAGTGCACAGAAGAGGATCTATACAAGCAATTTGTGCTATCACTAGATCACATCACCTATTGTTTTCTAATCACTACAAAAATCAAATCCCCTAATTGGGTAAGCTCTAACAAGCTTCATTGTTCAAATCCTCTAACTGTGTGATCCATTAGTTTGGATTAAGAAATTCTCCATCAAGGTTACTCCTTACAGGGTATTACCTTTTATAGGGTATATCTTTTAACTAAGCTTTGGGATATTTAACAAGATTCACTCCTAGAAGAGAATTTTGTAGACCCTAACTGGTCAGTTATCTATTACTACAGATAGTTAACTTGTGAGTCCCATCTCACTATGGTTTTTACCTATTTGGATTTTCCACATATAAACACTTGTGTTATGGTGGATGTTTTACTTATTGTGGATATTGTTATATCATTTTCTTATTGCATGCATATTGTTTAACAAACTATTTAAGTTTAGCTACCAGTCAGTGTTTAAAGTAGTACTATTTTTGGTGTCACTGATTCACCCCCCCTCTTAGTGCTTTACAGGTCCATCATTGGTCTTTAGTTCCCCGGCCTAAAAATAAGAATGTTATTGGAAGTAAATGGGTTTTTAGGAATAATTTGAATGAGGATGGTCAAGTTGTATGAAACAAGGCTAGATTGGTTTGTAAAGGATATTCTCAAATGAAAGGAATTGATTATGGTGAGACATTTGCACCTATAGCTAGAATCGAAGTTGTTAGACTATTTCTTGTGTATGCAGCTTATAAGAACTATAAGGTTTATCAAATGGATGTTAAATGTGCATTTTTGAATGGTGAACTTGAAGAAGAAGTATACAAAGAGCAACCTAATGGATTTTCACTGACAGATGATAAAGATATAGTTTGCAGATTGAAGAAAGCTTTATATGGATTGAAATAGGCTCCTAGGGCTTGGTATGCAAGGTTGGATAAATATCTTTTGAAGCTTGGTTTTACTAAAGGTAGTGCTGATGGTAACTTATATTATAAGATCACTCATAATGATATTCTGATTATTGAATTATTTGTTGATGATATCATTTTTGGAGGAGAAGATAAATTGTGCATGGAATTTGCTAGCAATATGAAGAATGAATTTGAAATGTCCATGATTGGTTAGATGAGATTTTTCTTAGGTTTGTAGATTACTCAAACTAATAAAGGAATTTTTATCTATCAAAATAAGTATCTGAGGGAATTGTTGAAGAAGTTTGGTATGGATAATTCCAAATTGGTAAGTAATCATGTGGTGACAAGTGAGAAATTATCTATCAAGGATACTTTTACACTAGTAAATCCGACAAGGTATAAGTCTATGATTGGTGGTCTGTTATATCTAACTCAGACTAGACCAGATATTATGAATGCAATAAGTATTCTTTCAAGATATCAATGTAATCCTAAAGAAACTCATGAATGTGTAGTAAAGAGGATATTCCGGTATTTGCAAGGAATAATAGAATATGGTTTACAGTATTCTAAAAATGATTATTTGTTAGGAACTAGGAAGGACAACTGAGAGGGGGGGGATGAATCAGTTGTAAAAAAGTTGTCTTTAAATTATAACCTAGATGCAAATTATTCCAACTTAAACTTAGTGAAGGTAAAACAGATTAACAGTTATAGTAGTACCGGTATAACTTAATGCATGAAACAGAAAGAGAAACAACATCCATAACACATGACACAAAGATTTTGATGTGGAAACTCGGTAAGGGGAAAAGCCATAGTGGGAAACCTTACCCACAATCAGATGATACTACTACAGATAGTAAGTGTATACAAATGTGGTCTGCACATGCAGAAAGGCCAACTGCCTAGAGCTCACTGCTCAATCACAAAATATGAGTCACACTAACTACAATTGGATTGTTAAATCCAATAATAATGTACTGCTCAAAATAGCATCTGTAATGTTGGATTCAGTATCGGTTTAAGCTCTGAACATGAGTGTCAAGCACCTTCATAACCTTTCCTTCAACCTTTAAATAATGTCTGTGTGATTCGCACAAGGATCTGCTTATTTTTGCTCTTCAATATTCGCACACACTCATCATGATCATGATCTTCAATAAGATCTTACAATTATATATACAAAACCTAAGACTTATAAATGAGGTCGGCTCACTAAAGATAATATAATTAAATTAATTACAAATAAGTCTTGGTGCGATACAATATGTCGGCTCAATACATTTACCACATTATCCAATCAATAAACCATCTCCATAACATGTTGTGCTGATCTGGAATAGATATCATGTATCTCTCCATAACCTAGACCTATCTGTTGGTAAAGGCAAATCTATCAACCTGATTAGACCAATAAGAAAAACACCAAATCCAAACATCCAATCTATTGGAAGTGGAAAACACTCTGAGAGGGGGGGGGGTGAATCAGAGTGTAACAAAATTTTAACGAGTTATACTTTATGGACCTTGACAATTTTAATTCACAGTGTGAACAGATGGCTGAGACTTAACACTTTGAAGGAGTACATTAATGCAGCATAAAGTATACCATTGAACCAACTAAAAACATCTGATTCAGACCTTGTTTAACAAAATGGTATTAAAATATTACACAAACTTGAAACATTAAAAATACTTTCAATATTGCATTACATACATCCAACTAAACAGAGTATGAGATAAAGAGGACTAAAATATGATGTATCAGAGCATACACTAGTAAACAGAATGAAACACGACAATGCAACATAACACAATATTTTGCATGAGTGGAAAACCCTCTTGGGGTAGAAAAACCACTCGGAAGATCCCTTATATTAATTCAAAAAGAGCACCAACTCAGTTCACATGTTTTAGAAACCACAAGGCCTCAAGGAGCACCAACCCCTCTTCTTATCAATGTATCTTTCAACTCGAGCTACAACCATTGGTGATTTTATGCATGCATTTTATTCTTGCAGTCACAAAACCATCAAGGATTTGAGCGAGAATATTTTATCAGTCTGTACATATGAAAATTTTGCAATAATATTCTTCAACACTATCCAATCTCTGAAAATATGGTTTCAAATCAATAAAATCTCATATACTCTGAACAGTATGATTTCAAATCAACAAACCCTGAACAATACGATTTCAAATCAAATAAAACCTCAAATACTCTGTACTGTATGATTTCAAATCAATAAACACTGAATAATATGGTTTCAATTCAATGAAGCCTCATATACTCTGTAACAAAAACAGAGTATTGATTCTCAAGAAACCCTCGGCTGGTTCTGTTAAACTACGGCACTGTTTAACGCTTCCACTTTGTTCACACTCAAAACACGGCACTGTATTTCTCTGTTTTAATGTTAGAACTTTGTTCACACTCAAACTATGGCACTGTGTTTCTCCATTTTTTCTTCTCACAGACTGATTTGTCAAACTGTTTTTATGCACACACAGAAAGAATCCCGTTTTCATCTTAAATAACCCGTTAACTTACAAGATTTGTAAACTGAAAAACAAATAACTGATTCTAACTATGCAACGGAAGACATTTTAATTTCCCAGTCATGAAAAACAAAAATAAAGCACAACCACTTCCTTATTTTTATTTTGCATAACTGAAAAATTCGAACCAAGGTAAACAGAATCTCTTAAATCATGTGTTTCAAGAACCATACCTGTTAAATGCAAACTGAACAAGTAAACTAACCAGTCAACCGTTAATCTCTTGAATGAAACCATTGTTCGCACCATTCTCTGTAACTGATTCGAGCTCTGTAGCTCCAGCGGCACTGTGACCACTGCGTTAGGGTTTGACGGACTCCAAACCAAAACAAATGAAACGCCAAATGCAACTTCCAAGAAAAACATTAACTTGTTCGATACAATAAGTATCATGAGGAATATGCCCTTTAAACCGTAGCAATTTTAAACCAAAAATGTCATTAACATAAATGCAAAGTCAGAGCTATCGTGTCACCAACATGGCTCCAAAGAACTTGTTTTAAAAGCACTTAACACGTCAGCCAAGTCAGTATGTCCGTGTATGCCAACACATCACCTTTTTTCTTTCTTGTCATCGAGGACAAAAGTACCAAAGAGCAACAAACTCCCCCTTTGTCCTTGATGGCAAAAAAAAGAAAAAACTTAAACAATTATTGCCACGAAAAATGCCATCATCTGAAAGGATCAAAAACAATGCAAGAAATTCCACTGTCAACAAATGCAATATACATCACCACTAAACTTTGTCGTATAAAAAAACATTCTCTGAACTTGCAATTCTGTAAATAATGAACTCCCAATCTGAATCAAACAAGAATACTGAACTGAAATACCCAAAATGCTTGTGCCACTGTAATGAAATTCCAATGCCTGAAAAGTCAATTGTCACTGTAATATCACTGTAATGCCAATGAAATGCCAATAACATGCCAAGTCTATAATGTCAATCAAAAAGAATACCAATATGTGAAATGCCAATATCTGTGAAATGCCAATATCCAATGTCACTGTCAGAAATGAAATACTAGAGTGAATACCAATATGTCAATATCTGTGAAATGCCAATATCCAATGTCACAATATCCAATCTATCACTGTATATTGTCAAAAATGGAAAATCTGTCACTGTATACTGTCAAACATGAAATACCAAAAACCATAAATACCAAATACCAATCTGTCACTGTATACCAATGTTACTCACTGTTGCAAAAAAAATGAAATACTGTATAACCAAATACCAAATACCAATCTGTCACTGTATACCAATGTTACTCACTGTTGCAAAAAAAATGAAATACTGTATAACCAAATACCAAATTCTCCCCCTTTTTTCTTTTTTTTCAATACAAGGACAAAAGGAAAGAAGAGAGCAACAGAGCAGCACTCCCCCTCAAAGTATGCTTTAGGTGAAGACAAGAGCAGATTGAGAAAATACTCCCAATCTATCCCTTAATCATTCAAAAACTTCTTTAGATAAGGCTTTTGTAAAAATGTCAGCAACTTGGGCTTGTGAAGGAACAAACACCAATTGAAACTCATTAGCCAACACCTGATCTCGTAAAAAATGAAGTTTAATGGCAACATGTTTAGTACGAGAGTGCATAATAGGATTTTTTGAAAGATCAATTGCACTAGTATTGTCACAATAGATTGAAATGGGCTTAATAGTAGAAATACCCATATCAGTAATTTGATGAGACATCCATATCAATTGTGTGCAACATGCAGTGGCTGCTATGTATTCTGACTCTGCGGTGGATAGAGTGACACAATCTTGTTTTTTACTGTGCCAAGCAACAAGACAATCACCAAGAAAGAAGGCAGCTCCACTGGTACTTTTACGATCATCTAGACAACCAGCCCAATCAGAATCAGTGAAACCCACAAGAGTGAAGTCATTATTGCGAGGATACCAAAGACCATAATCTAGTGTGCCTTGAACATATCTAAAGATTCATTTTACAGCATTCAAATGAGATTGTTTAGGTGCAGATTGAAAGCGAGAGACTAGACATACTGCAAACATTAAATCTGGTCAAGATGCAGTTAAATATAATAGACTTCCTATCATTGACCTGTACTCAGATTGATTTACTGTAGGTGAGTCATCTGATTTGATCAATTTACAGCCTGTTTCCATTGGAGTGCTGACTGGTTTACAATCTGTCATATTAAATTTTCTAATCATCTCTTTGGCATATTTAGTTTGTGACAAGAAGATACCTTGCTGAAGTTGTAACACTTGAAGAGCAAGAAAGAAATTCAGTTCCCCAAACATAGACATTTCAAACTCAGATTCCATGATTTTAGAGAACTTTTTGGATAAAGAGTCATTATTACAGCCAAAAATGATATCATCTACATACATCACAACCACTAGGACATCATTACCTTCGAGTTTAACATATAAGTTGCTATCTACAACACCTCTAGTGAATCCATTCACTTTAAGATGATTATCCAGTCTAGAGTACCAAGCTCTTGGAGCCTGTTTAAGGCCATAGAGTGCTTTCTTTAATCTGTATACACAATCAGATTTGCCTGCAATTTCAAAACCTTCAGGCTGTTCCATATACACTTCTTCATCAAGATAACCATTCAGAAAGGCAGTTTTGACATCCATTTGATAAGCTTTAAATTTTTTATAGCAAGAGTATGCAAGAAAAATTCTGATTGATTCTAATCTAGCTACTGGTGCGAATGTTTCTCCAAAATCTATTCCTTCCTGTTGAGCATAACCTTTACACACAAAACAAGCTTTATTTCTAACAACCTTCCCAGATTCATCAAGCTTATTTCTAAAAATCCATTTGCCTCCTATCACATTCTTATCATCTGGCCTAGGTACTAATTCCCAAGTTTGGTTTTTCTCTATTTGACTGATTTCATCTTTCATTGCATTTAACCAACATTCATCAGATAAAGCATCAGAAACATTTTTGGGTTCAAAATCAGTTATCAAACAAAAATGTTCAGCCAATTGAGCTTGTTCAGTTGTTTTTGCCCTTCTCCTAGTCAAAATACCTGCATCTATATTGCCAATAACTTGACTTTGAGGATGTCTCTTTGTTATAATTTTTGAGGGTGTATAATGAAGAGTACCTGTCTCTGCATTTGAATTCTCTGTATTTTCTTCATCAGAACTTGATGAATCATTTTTCTTTTCTGTTTCTGCAGGTTTAGGAACTTGATCAACCTTTGTTAAAGTAATTTCCTCTTCCTCAATATCCTGCAAATCATTACTTAACAAAAATTGTTCATCAAACCTTACATTTATTGTTTCAACAATTTTATTCAGTCTATTATTGAAACATCTATATGCTTTGCTATGAGTAGAGTATCCAAGAAAGATACCCTCATCAGTTTTAGGCTCAAAATTTCCTAGATTTTCTTCATCTCTTTTTAGATAACACTTTGCACCAAAAATCTTGAAATATTTGATAGAAGCAGCTTTTCCATACCAAAGTTCATAAGGAGTAAAGGTAGATTTTACCCTGATTTGAACACGATTCAAAATGTAAACAGCTGTGTGTACAACTTCTTTCCAATATCTGTCTGGTAGATTTGCCTCATTAAGCATTGTGCGAGCCATTTCTTTGACTGTTCTATTTTTTCTCTCAACTACTCCATTTTGTTGAGGTGTACGAGTAGCAGCATATTGTCTCTTAATACCATGTCTTTCACAGTAATCAATGAATTCTTGTGAAGTGAATTCACCACCCTTGTCTGATCTCAAGCATTTCAACTTTAGATCAGATTCTTGTTCAACCATTTTTCTGAAAATCTTAAACCTATCAAATGCTTCAGATTTGTGTTTAAGGAAAGTGACCCATACCATTCTGGTATAGTCATCAACAAAAATCATAAAATATTTTTCACCATTTATAGACTGTGTCCTTGTAGGACCACATAAGTCTGTGTGAACAAGCTGTAATGGTCTAGTAGAAGAATGTTCTTTAGGTTTGAAAGACACTTTTGTTTGCTTTCCTTTCAAACATGCTTTACAAACTGAATTAAATGGTTTATTCAAAATAGGCAAACCTCTAACATTCTGATTTTTACTGATTCTAACCAGATTGTCAAAATTTATATGTCCTAGGCGTTTATGCCATAACCAATTTTCTTCTATTTGACCCATAAGACAAATGCCTTCATTATTCTCATAGTCAGTGGAATCAAGAAGACTATAGACATTGCCAATTGTTCTCAAACCAGCAGCAACAGTTTTACCAGATTTATTTTTGATAGTACAGTCTTGAGAACTAAAAGATACACTGTAACCACTATCACAAATTTGACTGACACTCAATAAATTGTGCTTTAACCCTTCAACAAAGTACACATCATGAATAGGAGTATCATCATTTAGCAATAATGTACCTTTACCTCGAACATAAGCTCCTGAATTATCCCCAAAGCATACAAAGCCACCATTAAAGTCTTCAAGATGCAGAAATTTATTTCTATCTCCTGTCATATGGTGTGAACAGCCACTGTCCAACACCCATAAAGATTTCTTATTTGAGAAAAATGCAGTTTGCACTATCATTGATTGCTCAATACCAGGTACAAACTTAGGTTTCCATATTTTATTAGGACTTGCCTTTGTTTTGCACTGTATAGTAGTATGCCCAAAAGTGTTACACTTATTACACTTTACTGTTTTTGGAAAGTCATATCCTTGATTGTACCCAAACATAGGAGATCTTTGTTGCAGAAATCTGCAAGTATTAACCTTATGACCAAACCTATTGCAATAGAAACAGTATCCATAAAAGAAGCCAAACCTAAAAGGTTTTGTTCTGTTATAAGTCTGAAATGATTTTCTAGTTGCAGGCTTAGTGTTCTGTCTTGATGATTCAGCTTTATCAAACCCTAAACCAGCCAAATCTTTATGCAATTTTTGCTTGCTCAAGATATCATTTAGATGTATTGTACTTTCATACTGTTCAATTTGTTTTTGAAGTTTTGTGGACTGTTGTTCTAATGTTTCAATTTTCTTTTCTCTTTCTTCAAGAAGGGACTTCAAGTTTGAAGTCACTAAATTAGCATCATTTAACTCAACTTGTAAAATCTGATTTGAATTTTCATGTGAGGCTGCAAGTTTCTTTAACCTCTTTATTTCTTTTAAGGCACACAACAATTCTCCTTCAAGATCTATTTCTCCTTGATCTAGATCTTCAAATTCATTTTCTGTTTTGCTAGTTACATCTTCTAATTCTGCCATAAATAGAGTTTCATCACCTTCACAAGGTGAATCATCTGATTCATTTCCAGAGTCTTCTTTAGTAAAAAGACTCTTCTTTTTCTTGAAGGTATTAAATCTCCTTTTAGGATTCCACATTTTCTTTTTGTAGAATTTTTCTGGTTTTTCCTCTTCGCTATTTTGATCACTTAGAGGACATTGAGCAGCAAAGTGTCCAGCTTTGCCACAATTAAAGCACTTAAAAGGTAATTTGCCCTTATATTTCTTTTTTAGTTTTCTAACAAAAAGGGCTTCTATAGCATCTGAAAGTTCAGAGTCACTATCAGGTTCTTCTTTCTTTTCTACTTTAAAAGCTGTTTCTTTTGAAGAAGAAGGATTATTACCTATCCTCATCTCATAGGCAGTAAGAATGCTTTGAAGGTTATCAAGTGTCATGGTAGAAAAACTTTTCTTTTCTTCTAAGGTTGAAACCTTAGTTTCAAACTTGGGTAAAAAGGTTCTAATCACTTTATTGACAACCTCCTTTTCTTCAACATCTTCACCAAGACCCTTTCTGGAATTAACTATTTCATCAACTCTAAGAAAATAACTTGCTACTGTTTCATCTTCTTTCATTCTTAAGGATTCAAACTGATTTTTGAGAGTAAGGATTTTAGACTCCTTAACCTTAGCATCTCCTTGATAAATGGTTTCAAGTTTTTTCCAAATATCATAAGCAGAAGAACAATGCATGACTTTAACAAAAACATCTTTAGTGAGACCACATAAGAGAGCATGCTTAGCTCTGGCATTTAACTCATACTTAGTTTTATCATCAGGATCAGTAGGAATAATAGAAGGAACTATATATTTTGTGATCACAATATTCCACACATTAAGATCAACTGAAATGAGATAAGTTTCCATCCTAATTTTCCAGAACACATAATCAGTTCCATCAAAAAGAGGAGCTCTTGAAAGTGACGCACCTTCTTGAGTTTGAGCCATAAAAAAAAATTCCAAATGACCAGGAACAATCCCTAGGACAGACCTATATGAGGGACCCTACGCTCTGATACCACTTGTTGGAAGTGGAAAACACTCTGAGAGGGGGGGGGGTGAATCAGAGTGTAACAAAATTTTAACGAGTTATACTTTTATGGACCTTGACAATTTTAATTCACAGTGTGAACAGATGGCTGAGACTTAACACTTTGAAGGAGTACATTAATGCAGCATAAAGTATACCATTGAACCAACTAAAAACATCTGATTCAGACCTTGTTTAACAAAATGGTATTAAATATTACACAAACTTGAAACATTAAAAATACTTTCAATATTGCATTACATACATCCAACTAAACAGAGTATGAGATAAAGAGGACTAAAATATGATGTATCAGAGCATACACTAGTAAACAGAATGAAACACGACAATGCAACATAACACAATATTTTGCATGAGTGGAAAACCCTCTTGGGGTAGAAAAACCACTCGGAAGATCCCTTATATTAATTCAAAAAGAGCACCAACTCAGTTCACATGTTTTAGAAACCACAAGGCCTCAAGGAGCACCAACCCCTCTTCTTATCAATGTATCTTTCAACTCGAGCTACAACCATTGGTGATTTTATGCATGCATTTTACTCTTGCAGTCACAAAACCATCAGGGATTTGAGCGAGAATATTTTATCAGTCTGTACATATGAAAATTTTGCAATAATATTCTTCAACACTATCCAATCTCTGAAAATATGGTTTCAAATCAATAAAATCTCATATACTCTGAACAGTATGATTTCAAATCAACAAACCCTGAACAATACGATTTCAAATCAAATAAAACCTCAAATACTCTGTACTGTATGATATCAAATCAATAAACACTGAATAATATGGTTTCAATTCAATGAAGCCTCATATACTCTGTAACAAAAACAGAGTATTGATTCTCAAGAAACCCTCGGCTAGTTCTGTTAAACTACGACACTGTTTAACGCTTCCACTTTGTTCACACTCAAAACACGGCACAGTATTTCTCTGTTTTAATGTTAGAACTTTGTTCACACTCAAACTATGGCACTATGTTTCTCCGTTTTTTCTTCTCACAGACTGATTTGTCAAACTGTTTTCATGCACACACAGAAAGAATCCCGTTTTCATCTTAAATAACCCGTTAACTTACAAGATTTGTAAACTGAAAAACAAATAATTGATTCTAACTGTGCAACGGAAGACATTTTAATTTCCCAGTCATGAAAAACAAAAATAAAGCACAACCACTTCCTTATTTTTATTTTGCATAACTAAAAAATTCGAACCAAGGTAAACAGAATCTCTTAAATCATGTGTTTCAAGAACCATACCTGTTAAATGCAAACTGTACAAATAAACTAACCAGTCAACCGTTAATCTCTTGAATGAAACCATTGTTCGCACCATTCTCTGTAACTGATTCGAGCTCTGTAGCTCCAGCGGCATTGTGACTCACACGGCGTTAGGGTTTGATGGACTCCAAACCAAAACAAATGAAACGCCAAATGCAACTTCCAAGAAAAACATTAACTTGTTTGATACAATAAGTATCATGAGGAATATGCCCTTTAAACTGTAGCAATTTTAAACCAAAAATGTCATTAACATAAATGCAAAGGCAGAGCTATCGTGTCACCAACATGGCTCCAAAGAACATGTTTTAAAAACACTTAACACGTCAGCCAAGTCAGTATGTCCGTGTATGCCAACACATCACCTTTTTTCTTTCTTGTCATCGAGGACAAAAGTACCAAAGAGCAACACAATCCATGTCTTTGACATAACCAAATGATCTCCAAGTTATCATCACTATCTGTGAACCATATAGCCTACTGGTGAACATATACCGGTGACTATGCATAAGACACTAACCATGTTGATGAACACAATGTGTTGGTTCAACAATAAACCAATATAACCATAGTACCAAATCAACAATGTAGACCTCCAAGAAGGTAAGTGTTGACATAAATGACAAAAGCAATGCAATAGATGATGAAGTCATCCATAATACCAACAAATTTCACTTTATGTGCATATACTGACTTAGATTAGACAGGAGATACTGATGACAGGAAGAACACTTCTAGTGGAGCTTTCTTTCTTGGAAAGAAACTGGTTTCATGGATTAGAAAAAAATAGTCATGCATTTCTTTAGCTACTGTAGAAGCTGAGTATGTTGCAACAACAACTAATTGCACTCAAGTCTTGTGGATGAAGCAAATGTTGAAGGATATCAGGGTAAATTGTAGTGAAGCAGTAGTTATCTACTGTGATAACTCTGCAACTATTGACATGTATAAGAATCTGATATTTCACTCTAAGACTAAGAATATATCAATAAAGTATAACTTTCTAAAAAGAAAGGTAGAAGGAATGGAAGTCAAACTGGTTTATGTGAACAGTAAAGAACAAATTGTAGATATATTCACTAAACCATTGTCTAAGGAATCATTTGAGTATTTGAGAGACAGGTTAGGGGTTTCTGCCCATCAAGCAGAGACTTTTTTTGATGAAGTTTGTCATCAATCCGACATGCATTCCCAGAGACATTATTCATTTTGACACTGATGAGCGGTGCTACTACTCAGAGGGAGTAGTCAGCTTTGAGATTTAGAGGTTTATAGTATTGCCTTTATATTTTTGTTAGATTTCTAGTATTGATGTCAAAGGGGGAGAGATAGTGATGTGAAAAAAATAAATGCATAACTTTACAGAGATATCATTCATAGTGGGAGAGTTATTGATATTCAGGAGATTATTGGTTGTCTTCCATAGGGGGAGACTTGTTTGGCATTTTTTTGGTACTTAGATATTTTTCACATCTAGTGTTGTCGGCAATGCCAAAGGGGGAGATTGTTGGCATTATTGAATGAATTGATTATGTGTTGCATTGATGTCAACACTAGCTGTTATGGTTGGTTACCGACAGACAGGTTTTGGTTACCGATAGAAGATCTAGTGTTACCGACAGAAGAGACTATCTGTTGGACACTTTCGACATGTTTGGATCTATGGAATATGTTTGGTTACATGTGGTATGTTCTTCTAGAGCATGTTTTGGTTAGTTGTTATTGACTTGGTAATTAGATGCTATCATACATTCTAGTAAACCTTTACCGACATTGGTTTAAAGCTTTACCGATAGAGATTTCATTAAGGAATCTTGATAGGATTCATCATTGGTGTTGGTAAAACTTCTACATGGATTTCAAGATGCTGAAGATGTTCTTTGATCATGGCTCAACTGCTTGAAGATATTGCTTTGGTGTAGTGGACCCAGAATAGGTCCGATACCTATCAAGGTTATGGACCGGTATCATGATAACGTGTACTCTACATGTTACTAGGATGTTTCAATATGATTTATGGATTTTTTATTGTCATTTTGGTCTTAATCCGACATGGCATATCATTGTAATATGGATTTTTGTAATGGTCTTATTGTAATATCTTTTAGGTGGTTGACCTAATTGGTTTAGGCCTTAGGGTTTGTATAAAATGATGTAAGATCTCATTGTAGATCATGGAATGTGTGGAATGGTAATGGAATAAGTGTTCGTGGTCTTGGAATGTAGTATCATATATGGAGGAGATTTGGTCGATTAGAGGTGATCGAATGGGATTAAGGAAGAGGTCAAAGGCCTCTGGTATTGAGCTTAACTAGGACTATAATTAGGTATGGTAGATGCTATTTCTAACAGTTCACTCTATTGGATTTTTGTCCATTTATCTTGAGATGGTTGTAGCCTCTCTATAGTCAGTGAGACTCTTTTGTAATGAGCAGTATGGTCTAGGCAATCTGCCTTCTTGCATGTCTAGGTGCCTCATTGTATCACATACTTTCTGCAAAAGTATCATCTGACTATGGGTAGGCTCCCCACCGTGGTTTTTCCCTTTTCGGGTTTTCCACGTACAAATCATGGTGTTATGTGGTATGGTTGCTTTGCATTGATTATCTATTTAATTGTTAAGTTTTATTGTTTATTGGTACTTGATCTGTTTAAAGGTTATTAAGTGGATTAAAAGCTATAATCTGTTAACAACTGATTCTTCCCCCCCTCTTAGTTGTTCACCGGTTATCCTAACATATGAACAAATCCTGCTTCATATGAAAGTGATCACAAACAAATTATACTGGAAGGAGTTTGTAATGAGGCACTTCATCATAGGAATTCACACATACAAGGATCAAAAAAATATTGATCATTTGGGTGCAGTCAATCTATTTTTAGTTGGAAATTAAGTTTAAGAGCTAGTTATGTAAAAAAAGGGGACAATTGAACATTATTAGAAGAAAAAAAACTTATTACTCAGTTAGAAGCATTTTATACTTTTATGGTGCAGTTCTGCTATAAGTAATACAAGAATCAAAAATCTTTCTACTTATTTGTTGTACTCAGAATGTTGTGGTTCATCTTTTGAATCTACTTTCTATTTTGATACTAAGAAGATTGAAAGTTGCATTGAGAATTCTTTTTATATATTGTTATCATGTTATTTTCATCCACTAAACAAGAAGGTATGCATTCTTGGATGAGTATTGTATAAGTTTGATTAAATTCCTTATATAGTGATTGTCATAATAAGAGTTCAAATAAGTGTAGGAAGGTCATTAGTGAGTGCTTGTGTAGGAATTTCTAGTAAGGAGACAAAAAGAAAGGGATTCCATAAGACTATGTGCCCAATTAAGAAGAATACACTGGTCAATATTGCATATTCAACATTCCATTATATTAAATCTAAATAAGATATTTCATTTCAATTCCATAAAGTAGGGAGTAAGATTTTATTTTTGTTTCAGTTTTGCAAAGTAGTTGTAAAATATAAGCTCATGATCATTCTCATTCTCATGCCATTTGAGAGTGATCACTAATAGAGACATTGTAACATAATCTATCTATGTATCACTAATGATAGCATAATTAGGGAAGGGTTGGTGATAAGGTATACCCGCCTTGGCTTGGCAAGGCCAAAAGTGGAGGAATTAAGATCAAATTGATCATTCCACTAGTTGGCCAAAATCAGTTGCTGATCCTAATCATAGAAAGTGGCATACTCTTAGGGATCATCAAACTAGTGATTTTGAGCTCCAAAATGTTGTATGATGGAGTCACTAAAGTTACATTTTATTTATTCAATATAATCACACTATACACCAACTGGTACAAGATGTTTATTTGTAACTGCAAATTTTATGCCACCCTATCAACATCATCCAAAACTTTATCTAACACCTTGTGGAAAAGACAGTCTCTAAGTTCCATCTTCAACTCATGTTCTATTTTCAGTTCTCCACCTTCTTTTTAAAATGAAGGGAGGGTAATGCCTTGCAATTCGGCAAATATTTTTAAAACTTGTGCAATACACTCATGAAATTTATGGTGATTACTTAGCAACTGATCAACTTTTGAAAGTATGGGATCTAATTCACTCAACATATCCCTCCATATTTGAGCATCCTCACCACCAACAGATTTGATAAACACATAAATGTAATGGAGTAGTTTCTTCTTTTAGAACAAGCATCACATGGTAAGTTTTAATTGGATATCTACTACCTTTTGCCTCTGCATAACATGAAACAACTCCTGATATCCTATCCATGTGATTTATAAATAGGGTAAAATTTGTTCAACCCTACTCTTGACATAATCTTGGGCCCATGTGAACCTATTCATTATGAGATCCTTCTCCAAACACATTACCTCATATTGCAACTTTAACACCCATTTTTCAGCCTCTTTTCTTTTATTTCTTTCATATATGTGGCTAGTCTGAACCTTTGAAATTGTTTTCTCATCCTCCAAAAGAAAGCCTTTTCCTTTTTAAGCTCCTAATGCTTCTCTTAACTAAATCTTTTCTTAGGTGACCTATGCAATTGTTTCATTTAACTACCCCACATTGTCCTGAGTAAATAGGGCAATATTCATATTCAATTCAGCTACATCACTGGCAGGAATATCTTTAACCCTATAGACCATAAACTATAAAATTAATTCATTCATATCATTAATCAACTTTGGCCTTTTTCCTTCAAGATACATGCACCATGTGGAGAGAGTCTTATGAGAGGTCTAAACTTTGAACTAAAATAAAGTTTATCATATCCTTTATCTATGAGGCTGCATTCAAATTTATGATCTCTCCTCAGATTATCAAAAACAACATTGGAAGATAAGTCCATCCTAGGAATGATCAAGCATCCAACTTCTTTAAGAAATTGTGTCCCTTTTTTTAGTGTCATTTGGTCAAATTCTTCCTTGAGCTCTGCATAAAACTTCTTGCTACATCCATCCTACTACTCATTAGGAATTTATTTTAATCCCTTGTAAATTTCTTTTCCTTTCCACTTGTACATAAATAATATAAATTCCCGACATTTAATGAATTTATTATCAGATATAAAAGAATCTGAAGCTTTTCTTCTCACATCCTCTATGAAATAATTACTTATTTGAATTGAATCATCACTATTTTCATTAGATGGAATGTAAGGTTGCAACCTTACTTCTTTAGTTACTTCCATTTCCTCTTGAGACTTTCTTGTACCTTCACCTTCCTAAGATAAATCAGGACATGAAGATGGTGCTGGAGACACACTGGCCAAAGGAGAAACTTCAACTAGTCCTCCTATTGTAAAAGTTGATGGACTTGGAGATGGGGGTGGAGGAATAGATCAGCTAGCAAGGAGAACATGGGAATTTTGAATAATCTTTTCCATCCTTACTACCTTGTCATACTCATCTGGGAAAATTCCTTCATAAGAAGGGCCTTCCAACATTTTTCTTCTTTCAATCTTTTGTACTTTGAAGTACATTGATCTTCTTGCCTACACTTCTTCATAAGAATCACATTTCCTCATTAATTTTCTTTTAGTTGAAACTCATGCTGAACTTTCCCTAATGTCATTGCCCTCTTAGCAGAAGTGTAATACCCTCTTGAGTCAAATTCCATACTTGTTAATCCTAGTGGCAAATTAAAATATATAAGCAACTTTATTTGAGTTGATTTCAAAATCACTAATTACTAGGCACATAGGCGAAAAGGATCCCTTTTGGATGGCCCTAAAAGGAGCTGAAGCTTCGTATATTTGCTACACAATATCTAAAGTAGCCAATATTTTGGAAACTATGAATGGTAAAATATGTTACATTCCCTTGAATCCATATACCCTAATGTATGTATATTCCTCATCTAGGCACTAGTCAGCCCAATTATGGTCAATATTCACTTTGATTTCTTGTTCCTTCCCCTTTTGTCTTAGGAAATTCATCACTTGCTTTGTTAACCGGGGAACCTATACACCACATGCAACATATACCTTTCTGATAAAATATTGTTCAAACACAAGAGCTTGAGAATGTTGATATCCACTATCCCAAATAGCAATCCATAACTAGAGTGGCATCTTAATACCTTTCTAAATAGTGCTTATATTAAGAAAAGGACTCCATACACCATACTTTTTTCCCTAAAATAATATCATGTGCATCATCAATGAATACCATTTGAAAGTAAGTTTTGAACTACCCTGTTGAATTTTCGCTAGTGACTAATCTAGCCAGTCCCAATCTCCATGAATTGCACTAAAAAATTGCACTCTAACTTCATATAAAAGCATTTGAAAATATGGTTCCCTCTGACTTTAAAATAACTCTCCCTATAATTAGACTGCTTATCAAGAAACCTCAAAACATGAACCCCTATCTTTGGTCTATAAGACGACTCGGGCAATTGAGATATTAGATCATTGTGAAAGCTTTTATCTTTCTTATGTCTATTGGATTTGGGTTCTGTAGACTTTGAGGTTTTCAAAGGGGTAGACATTTTCTAAATTGACTCAAAATTACCCCGGACCCTAACAATACTTCAAATAGAGCTACACTTGATTCTTTTATCAAGCTCTTCAAAGAAAATTAAAGAGATGAGTAACATAACTTACTAGATTTTGTTTGTGTTTTCTGATCTATATGGCTGCTAGACACCTTCACAACCTAGTTTCTTGGAAATGCACCTGATCATTTCAGTAATTCATAATTAGAATTTTTCGAAACTCAAAGTAACAAGCCCCTTTCTTATAAATAAAATTCGTGTGAAAAATGATGGTGCAAACGGGCTTTACACAGGTTTGAAAATGCACCATTGATCTCATATAATCAACGAGAAGCAATGAAATTCAAATAACCATACCCAGGGGAGCTATAAGTCACATCACCTATCTTTATACTTTATTTCATTCCCTTGGCACTCTTCAAGATCACAAAAGATACTTTGGCAAGGCCCGAGAGGACACGCTAGATTCCACATGGCTGCCAAGATCCTCTTATTTCTCCTCTCAAGACTCATTGAAGTAGAGAAAACACATTCACTGAGTGCCAAGTATCCTTTTTCTATAGCCACAACATCTTTCTTGGATACTCATTGATCATAAATCACAACACACATTGAGTTCCGAGCAACCTTCACTTGGCTAATTCAACTCAAGACTCGACCAAGTTGAGAAAATATTTCCACCAAGTTTCAAGTTAAAATTTTAAGCATCTACAATCTACCACATCAAACAACAAATCGATGCCAACACAATCTCTCTATCGATCAGGGCCCACATTAGGATAATCAAGGCACATGACCAATTACAAACCTTTTAAGTTACATGCGGAGAGGCAAAACCCAATTGACCTAGGACATGGGAAGACCATAACTAATGCAACACAGGACAAAATAATTTCCTATTAAAACCATGACCAGTGGGGGCTAGTTTCAAAAAGGAAACAACTTAAACAAACAATTGAAAAACAACGGGAAAAAATTAATCTAACCCAAATGAAAAGAATCTTACCAAAAAAGTGTTGGAATCCAACACTAAGAGGGGGGGGGGCTGAATCACTGTTCTACAAGAATGGAGAAATTTATCCTTATAAATACAACTCAACAATCGGTAAACATAAAAGAATATAATAATAAGAAATAGTGCAACCACAAAGATGAACACCATAACACCATAGATTTATATGTGGAAAACCTCAAAGAAGAAAACCCACAATGGGAGTGGAGACCCACGATATCTATCCACTGATCAGATCAATAAATATTACAATAAGGGGCCTACACATGCATGAAGGCCAACAGCCTAGAAGGCACTACTCATCACAAAAGGAGCCTCACTGACTACAAAAAACAATGGACTACAATCAGGAATGAACATTGAACTGCAAGTATAGCATCTCCTATGCCCGAGTAGAGTTTTGGTTAAGCTCAATACCAGAGGCCTAAAACCTCTACCATAAACCCAACTCAATCACCTATGATCAACCAAATCCTCTACACAAATGATTATTGCATTATTCTCTCCTTGCCTATACATATGATCTATAATGAGATCTTACATCACTTTTATACCAACCCAAGACCTAACCAATTAGGTCGGCCACCCAAATGATAATTCAATAGATACATTATGTAATCCAAAAATAAAATCATAAAACATATTGGCCTAAGGCCAAACAAACATCATCCAATCAATAAAACATCCCAAAAGCGCATTAGAAGGATCCACTAAGACGTTTCATGAAACCGATCCATAACCTAGATAGTACCGGACCTAAATTAGATCCACACATGCCAAAGAAATGACACCAATCAGTTGAGGCACGAACACACTCACCATCATCATCCTAAATCCCTTCTAGAAGCTGCACGAACACCACTTATGCATTATATCAAAGATCTTCAATAAAGCTCTTCTGGTGAAACCCTTACCAGACCTACAAAGCAGGCTTACTAGAACATAAGATAGCATCCGATCATCAAGTCAATACCAACTGACTGAAACATACTTCAAAAGCATATGAGCCATTCATACAAACTTATTCCATCATTCAGATCATACCGGTGACAATCAATTGATAATCTTCCCAATCCAATCCTTCTACCAGAAGCCAGTAAACAACCATAATAGCTAGTGTTGACATCAATGCAACACATAGTCAATTCCTTCATATTTCCAAGAATCTCCCCCTTTGGCATTGACGACAACACTAGATGTGAAAAACATTGAAGTGCCAAGAAATACCAAACAAGTCTCCCCCTATGGAAGACATCCAACAATCTCCCACAAAATGATATAGCAATGAAGCTTTGAACCAAATATATTTGTACCAATTAACCATCCATAGACCTGAACCAAACTCCCCCAATGGGATACAACCAATCTAAAATTTTGTTTCTCCTTTTTGTGCCAACAATCTCCCCCTTAGACTGATAACTCATTAAGCTCTATTTTTCACATATATATGTCTCCCCCTTTGACATCAATGCCAGAAATCTGACATAAACACCAAAGTAAAAACATAGAGTTTGTAAACCACACAACTGACTACTCCCCTTGAGTAGTAGCACCAACTCATCAATCCAGAATGAATATAACCTCTATAAATTCATATCGGATTGATGCCAATCATCATCACTCAAGTCTCTGCCGGAGGGGCAAAAACTTCCAACCTACCTCTAAAGTACTCAAATTATTCCTCAAAGCAACTAACTTCATTTCCTTCTCCATCAAAAAATTATACTTGATAGAAATGTGCTTAGTCTTAGAGTGAAATGCCGGATTGTTTGATATGTCAATAGCTGTAGAGTTATCATAGTGAATAGCTACTAGTTCATTTCAATCTACCCTTATATCCTTCAACATTTGCTTCATCCATATAACTTGAGTGCAATTAGTTGCTGCTGCAACATATTCAGCTTCATCTGTAAAAAAAGAAATGCATGATTGCTTCTTGTTGATCCACGAAACCAACTTTTTCCCAAGAAAGAATGCTACACTGGATTTTCTCTTTTGGTCATCAAAATCACCTTCCCAATCTACATCTTTATATGCACATAAAGTATAGTCATCATCTTTAGGGTACCATAAACCATATTTAGTTATTCCTTGCAAATATCAAAATATCCTTTTTATTGCGCTTTCATGATTTTCTCTTCAATTACTTTGAAATCTTGATACAATACTGACTGCATTCATTATATCCGGTCTAGTCTGAGTAATCTGCAAACCTAGAAAAAATCTTATTTCTCCAATCACAAACATTTCAAATTCATTCTTCATATTATTAGAGAATTCCATGCATAATTTTTCTTCACCTCCAAAAATGATATAATCAACAAATACTTCAATAATCAGAATATCATCATTAGTGATCTTATAATATAGGTTACTATTAGCATTACCTTTTATAAAATCAATCTTCAAAAGATACTTATCCAACTTTGCATACCAATCTCTAAGAGCCTGTTTTAATCCATATAGGGCTTTCCTTAATCTGTAAACCATATTTTTATCATCTATCAATAAAAATCCACCAGGTTGCTCAATAAAGACTTCCTCTTCAATTTCTCCATTGAGAAATGCACACTTAACATCCATTTGATAGAGCTTGTAGTTCTTATAAGCAAGAAATAGTCTAACAACTTCAATTCTAGCTACCGGTGCAAAAGTTTCACCATAATCAATTCCTTCTTTCTGAGAATATCCTTTGTAGAGCAATCTAGCCTTGTTTCTTACAACTTGTCCATCCTCATTCGGTTTTTTTCTATAAACCCATTTAGTTCCAATGACATTCTTATTTTTTAGGTTGGGGAACCAAAGTCCAAGTATTGTTCTTTTCTATCTAATCTAATTCATCTTCCATAGCTTTCATCCAACATTCATCTTTACAAGCTTCAATTACTGATGCTGGATCAACTTGAAAAATTAAACATACCTTATCAGTTGCTAACCATCTTCTTGTCCAATTGTCTGATCTTCTGAATGATCCAACATTACATACCTAGGAGTCTTCTAACTTTCTATTTCTCTACTCTGATCTTTAGTTACTGTTGAACTTTTTGATACTATCATGGTAACTGGTTCAACATTATGTTCTGCTATAGGTGCTACCGGTTCAGTTATGATCATCTCCACTTCCAGTTCTCATTTATAAGTTTTGATTAACAATCTTCACAATTCTCTGCAGTCTTTTGTTATAACATCTGTATTCTTTTCTTTTATTAGAATAACCAATAAATATCCCGTCATCACATCTAGGATCAAACTTCCAATTCACTATCAAGGATTCTAAAATACTTAACTATAGATGTATGACCAAATCATTACTCATAAAGTGACTTACCGGTAAACCAAATCAGATCCAAGATCCAACAAATCTTCATCATTTAACCTTCAAACCAACTTCTCCAAAGATCTGAAATAGGCTTTCAGACCACTACCAGGGGCAATGCAAGATCTTTCATCATTTTTCTTCCCCTTAAGGTGAATGCCTTAGTTATCGGATGAGTTTCCTACCGGTGTAGGAACATTTTGCTTTGCCGGTTGAGTAACCAGGGTGTATCCTTCAGCCAAATGAACATCTGGGGCAACTAATTTTGCTAGTTGAGCCTCAGACTTCATAACCCACTTCTGTTGGCATTTCAGTAGGTAGAAAGATTGTTGATATTCATTAAGGATATTGAGAAGGTTGTTGAAGACTATTTGATATAACTGAAGAAGGAGGATAACTATCTTTATAGCATTATTTTGTCATTGATGTCAAGAAATTGATTTTCTGATTTAGTATGATGTTGCCATATCTTGAGGAGATTGATTTGACGAGAATTAAGATGTCGGTAAAAGACACAGAAAGAATGTGATGAATAAGAGGAATAAGTTATTCAATGGGCAACTATTACCGAGTTAGAAAATGATGAGATCATGATGTTTAGATTGTTTTGATATCCTACATATGTTGTTGATTGTAAGGTTAATACTATACTATATCACCGATCAAAGAACCTAGTCGGTAAACCCTAAGGTTATCGATATCAGTTAATGAAGGCGGAATGTCTACTGAGTAAAGTTTAGTATTTATTGAGTTGAAACCGAGTTATGACAGTGTGCATTGGATGGATAAAAGCATTATTTAATGAAGGACAATGATTAGCTAGAGATGTATAAATGATTGGTATGCCATGCATGAAGTTTGTTAAGGATCTATGGCAAAGGAAAATCGGCAAGAAGATCTACAGTGCAGATTGAATCGCAATAACCTTGTGCAAGATCCAAGAAAGGAATGCAAGTCCCTAGGCAAGGTAAAACATTTTCAGATCGAAAGGATACATTGAACCTAGTCAAATTTGAATATCTAATGGCTAAGATTGATCATGGGAAATGTGATCAAGGAGATTAAGCGGTTAGCAATTGTTTATAAATAAGGAATTGTTGATAAACAATGTAAGCAGGCAAGTGTAAGCACAAGGATGCTACATAGTGATTACCGAGCATAGAAGCTTGAAGACCTGTTTGAATAATAGAGTAGAGAGCCTAGCAGAGGGACAAGATAAGTCCTATGATAGGATTGTTTTGAGAAAATAGGAATCTGCTTTAGCATTTTAGATGTGAAGTTGTAGAAATATATTATTACTGTTATTTTGTAAGTGATAGGAAATCTCTTAACCGAGTGGACTTAACAGTCTTATTTGTAAACCCTCTAGCAAGGTAACATTCTAAATGAGTGTTTGAAATCCTTTCATCAAGGTCACTTCTAAAAAAGTGAAGATCCTAATAGATCTGAGGGAAATCCCTTAACCGAATCGCATCTAGCAATGTGTTTGTAATCTTTAATAGGATTTTCTTTTAACTGAGCATACTCTAGAAGAGTATATTTCTTAGTGGGTCCAAAATCCCACAGTGGTTTTTCCCTATTTGGGTTTCCACGTTAAATCTGGTGTTATATGTGTTATGATGATTATGTGTTTATGAGTTTGCATGTTTAGCAATTTTTGGTTATATTGCTAAAGTATAAGTTACTGAGGTTGAATCTGTTGATTTTATGGAAGATTAAGTTTGTATGATTCAACCCCTCCCTCTCATCTTGTTAGCTATTGGCATCTATACTTTACATTAAGTATCAGAACTTACAACTTCTTCTCATGCTCCTTCTGAATGTAATCAACCTTCTTCTTTCCTTTTTCATTAGATTTATCACTTCTTGTCGGTAGGTTCTTGACTCTCAAAAATTTAGCAATATGTCCTACTTTGTTGCATGCATACAAGTGATATTATTCTTCTAAATTTCCTTATTGTAACCTTGACCATTCCCTGACCTACATTGATTAGCCATATGTCCAAATTTTGCACATGCATGACTTTTCACATTTATTCTACAATCTTCTATCTTATGATCATACCTTTTATGATTTGAATATTGACTAGGAATTGCATTGTTATCCCAATTTTCTCTATTTCTAGAATGTCTTGCCATATGACCAAATTTATTGCAAAAAAAATATCTACCATTGAATTTATGTGCATTGGTTTTCCTTATAGGTGACCTCTAATTCCGATTGGCCTTCTGATCATTTCTGCATATTGGATGTTTGATATTCATTTTCAGTACTAGAACTCTAACCTTGTTTAAATCCAAGTCCTCTAGTGTCTTCCTTGGGTATTTGATCCTTCAATAGCTCATCAAGTTTAGCAGAACTAACCTTGAACTTATCTTTGTATTCATTTGTAGCATCCAAATCTCCTCTTAGGATTGCCACCATTCTTTCCAACTCTTTCTTATTGTTATGTGATTGAACTGATTCAGTTTTCAACATATCATTCTCATGTGCCAACCTAATGCATCCCTCAGATATGTATTTCAAAGATATAGCAATATATTCTTCATTCTTCTTCTAGTCTTCAATCTCCTTAAAGCATATCCTCATAGTTAGGGCTTACATTTCATTCTTCATCACACCATTCTCTTGACTCAGCTTTTGACATTGTTCCTTAAGGGAATCCTTCTCTTCATCATCCTTATTTTGCACAAGTTCCTTCCTTTTAGCTTGAGCATTAGATAGTTTTTCTTGTAGAGTGATAATGAATTCTTTTGCAGATCTAATTTCATCTTCCAGTTTTATGTTCTTAAATTTTTCGGCTTCAAAATCTTCAAGAGCAACTTCAAGTTGTTGCCTCAAACACATCTCCATGGATTTGGGTTTCAAGATCTTCCTCAAGCGGCTAGGCTTCTACCAAAAGAGGACCAGGCTCTAATACAAATTGTTGGAATCCAAGAACATTGAGAGGGGGAGGTGAATCAGTGTTCTTCTAGAATGGAGAAATTTAGCCTTATAAATACAACAACTCAACAACTGGTAAACATAAAAGAATATAATAATAAGAAACAATGTAACAACAAAGATGAACACCATAACATGCTAGATTTATACATTGAAAAAATCAAAGAGGAAATACCATGGTGGGATTGGAGACTCGCAATATCTATCCACTGATCAGATTAATAAATATTACAATAAGGGGCATGCACATGCAGGAAGGCCAATAGGCTAGAGTACACTGCTCATCACAAAGGTAGCATCACTAACTACAAAAAACAACAAACTACAATCTGAAATGAACATTAAACTGCAAGTATAACATCTCCTATGCCTGAGTACAGTTCCAATTAAGCTCAATACTAGAGGCCTAAAACCTCTTGCATAAACCCAACTCGATCACCTATGATCAATCAAATCCTCTACACAAATGATTATTTTATTATTCACTCCTTGCCTATACATATGATCTACAGTGAGATCTTACATCATTTTTATACCAAACCAGGATCTAACCAATTAGGTCAGCCAACCAAATGATAATTCAATAGATCCTTACATAATATAAAAATTAAATCATAAAATATGTCATCCTAAGGCAAAACAAACATCATCCAATCAATTAAACATCCCAGAAGTGCAACAGAAGGATCCACCAACACGTTTCATGAAACTGGTCCATAACCTATATAGCATCGGACCTAAATTAGATCCACACATGCCAAAGAAATGACACCAATCAGTCGAGGCATGAACACAATCACCATTGGCATCATGAATCCATTCTAAACGCCGCACCAGTACCACTTATGCATTATATCAAAGATATTTAATAAAGCTCTACCGGTGAAACCCTTACTGGACCTACAAAGAAGGCTTACTAAAACATAAGATAGCATCTGATCATCAAGTCAATACTAAATGAATGAAACATACTTCAAAAGCATATGAACCATTCATAAAAACTTATTCCATCATTCAGATTATACTGGTGATAATCAACAAATAATCTTCCCAATACAATCCTTTTACCAGAAGTTGGTAAACAACCATAACAACTAGTGTTGACATCAATGAAAAAACATGAATGCAACACAATCAATTCCTTCATATTTCCAACAAAAAGTCCTAACAAGATGAATAGAAGTGGTAAATTTGTACCAAGGCACTAGAAAAGGATACCCTTGAGCATCTTAGGCAAAAGTTCTGGGTCATTGCCTTTGCTTCTTCAATGTAGATGAATAGAAGTGGTGCATCTTTCCAAGGTAACTATCAAAGTTTATATTCTCATAGATTGATGTGGTCGTTACTCTTAGGGGGAGCAATGAGTTCTACAATTGAGAAGAGAAGTTATTATTTTCAAGCACCATTCATCCTTTATGTCAAAGGTAAAGAGAGTTACAATAAGTGTGGGAGAGAGATATATATTTGGAATGAGTCTATTGCTAATTGGTGGTGCAAGTGTTTCCATCAGTAGCAAAGGGGGAGATTATTGAAAACTTAAGTTGTGATGCTTTTTTTTGCCATTGATGTCAACCTGTTTGGTATTGTCATTAATGTCACTATGTGTAGTGTGGATGTTTTAGATGATCCAAAAGAGAGTGGTAATATGTTTTTGTGTGGTTTGGTGATGATTTTGAGTAAGTCTGAGGTGTTTTTAAAATGTTGGTTTAGTGGAAGTTCCAATATGTAGGAAAATATATTTATATGCAATAGCGAGTATTTAATGTTTTCTTTGGTTCTTGATGTTCATAGCCTATGGTTCTAGATATGATGTGTATCTTATGTGGATATTTCAAAATCATTTTTTTAGGTTCTTAGTTTCTCAAATGATGTATTTGGTTGTGGCGGTCTACTAATAGTAAGGTTGTCTATCAAGACTACTCTAAAGAATGTTTTGAATTGCTCCAATATGTTGAGTCAAGTGTTGCAACTTAGTGGACATCTTCATATGGTTCATACAATTTTCTAGTTTATTTTTCAGATGTTGGTTTGATTGGAAGTGAAGTTATGTTGTTTTATGTTCTATGATTTTAGTTATGTTGGTATCTAGCCAACTTAGGTGGTGTGTCGTATTTGGATCATGCTCTTTTGGTATAAATATTCTTTGGAGGTTGATTTAGGATGTTGATATGGGTCTCATAGTGGTGTATGTAGATTCGTATTGGATATTTTCAATTGGATGGTGTGTTTGGGTCAAATGGTTAATGTGTTTCATCATTGTTTTGTTGGCATATGTGCAGAGTACATTGACGTGATGATATTGTGTTGTCATTGATGTCAATATGTTGAAGAGAGAACCGGTAATATGCTAAAGAGTGAACCGATAAGTTGAAGAGTGAACCGGTTTATTGAAGCTAAGCAATTGGAAAAGTGAACCGGTATATGTGCAAAAGGTGAAGCGGCACGTTTGTCCAAGTGAACAGGTATATGGAATGTTTTCTATCAAGGTTTAATATGGTATGACTATCGGTTGGTAGTCCCCGTCTCAGGGTTTCCGATTGAAGTGTTTTGAGCTTGTGTGATTCAACCGATGGCAGTGTGTGATGAGTTATCATTGTAATGGAGATCAAATCATGTTGTCACGTCATCCTCGTGTGCATGAGGGATCTTGCATGAAGGGGATTGATCCTATCTACCTTGGGAATGTGTGAAGTCCCTGCAAATGGTGAAGAACGCATGATGGGTTATTGCCTCCAAGAAGGGGTGAAGAATGAACAATGGAGAATGCCTTGAGATCTATTCAAGACCATTGTATTCAAATGCAAAGTGTTCAATAATCAGGATTGAACTGACTAAATTACTCAACCTAAATCTTTAGGGTTTAGGGTTTATGCTACTAACCTATCTGTTTCCTATAAGGTCTATGATGTGTTTCATAGTGTTTTTGTTGGCAAATGTTGTGTGTGTATCTAAGTGCAGAGATACATGATTCTTGCCAAACCAAATAAGAGAATTGATACCTACAAAGTGTGTGTGCAGAAGAAAGGAACTAAAACGGATCTGCATTGGCATTGAGTGTTATTACCAGATCATTGTAATACCTGTTGATCTCTAATGACTTCAATAGTTGGAAAATCACTTAACAGGGTAGCTTTAACCATCTTGTTGTAAATCCTTTAACAGGGTGACTCAAAGCCATTGAGTTCATAAAATCCTCTAACAAGGTAACCTTTAACAGGGTTTAACCCTTAACCAAGTATTCTAGCTATCCCTTAACCGGGTGATCCCTAACAAGATTGGGTCCTAACAAAACCTGTTGTAATAGTCTTTTAACCGGAACAGGCTCCTAATAGAGCAAACTTCTAAAGAGTTCAAAAACAACTTGTGGGTATTCATCCCCATCGTGGTTTTTCCTAGTTGGGTTTCCACGTGAAAAATATGTGTGTCATGTGTGATGCCTCTGTCAGGTGATGTTTTGTTATTTCCTGTTTAGTGGTCAATCATGTTGTTCTAGTAAATTATTGTATCTCTGGTGATAGATTATTTGTTTATGCATAAGGATGAAGTGGAAATGAGGGAGTAGATTGTATGGAAAGCTAAGAGTTGGTGGTTTATGTCTTTCACAATCTCATTATGTTTAACTGGTAGTAATCTGGTTTAGACCGGTATTAGTGTTTGTCTGTCAAGTGCACTGTTTGTAGTCAAACCGGTTCGGGAGAAGATTTTGTGTATGTATTGATTCACCCCCCCCCGCTCAGTACCATTTTGGTACTCACTGTTCATCATTGAGTTATCAATTGGTATCAGAGCGTCCTCCAGGTCCTTTGTGTTGTAAGCTTAACTGTTGGAGGGAAAGATCCTATTGTAGTGATGAAGAGGGAAGGTCCAAAGTTAAATAGAGACAACTTTAAAATATGGAAGGATAGAATGAAGATATACATTAGAAGCATGGGTGCTTAACATTGGAGCTATGTTAAGAATGCTTATGTTATCCCTACCGGTACTCTCACCGATGACCAAAAGAGAGAGATTCAGGAGAATGGGAAAGTCATGGAATCCCTAATTAGTAGTTTATCTAACATTGAGTTTATTGATGTTCAGGACAAAGAGAATCCCAAAGAAGTATGGGATGCCCTTGAGAATATCTATGGCGGTGATGAGCATGCGAAACAAGCTAAGGAAGAAAGCCTTAGGGGAAAGTTTGAAGACATGCGGATGGTTGAAGGAGACACCATTCAACAATATGGAATAAGAAACAAAATTGTTGTTGGAGATATCAAGAGTGAAGGTGGTAAAATGGAAGATTCCACTGTTGTTAGCAAAGTTTTGAGATCCTTATTACTGGTCTATGCAATAAGGGTTGCAGCTATTCAGGAGTTGAGGTCTGTAGACGAGACAAAGGTATCCTTGGACTCCATCATTGCAAAGCTAACAACTTATGAGCTAAATAATTATGATGGCAGTATTTAAAAGACTGAATCAGCCTTCAGAGCATCTCCTACACCATCCAGAAAAGGCAAAGAAGCTAGTACTAGTGGTGAACCAAGATAGAACAAAGAAATGGATGATGAGGAGATCTTGATGGAATTTGAAGCTCTTCTTGCCAAGGGACTTCCTAAGGGAACCGGTAAATACAATGGTAAGCTCCCTTTGAAACGTTTTTCTTGTAATCGGATAGGACACATTGCTGTAAACTGTCCTAATGGTGATAGCAAGGACAAACCAAAAAAGTTCAAGAAGTTCAAAGGAGGAAACTAGAGAAACTATTTTGTAGTAGTTGATGAAGGTTTCACTGATGAGGAATCAGAATATGAAGAAAATGAAGATATTGTGTTTGTAGTAGTCAACAAAGATGTGTTAGACAAGAAGGCTCTTGTCTCCCGCTTTGATAATTCCAATGAGTGGATTATTGAAAGTGGTTGTTCTCACCATATGACTGGTGACCGGAGTAAGATTCTATCTCTGGGAGAGTATGATGGTGGTGTGGTTCATTTTGGTAATGATGCACCATGTTTTGTAAAAGGCAGAGGGTCCATCTCTCTGAATGGAAGAATGTTTCATAAAAGGCACAACCTTTTGAGTGTTTCTCAAGTGAATGATAATGGACTCACTCTGGAATTCAAAAATGGAGTGTGTAAAATCAAAGGAAAGAGTGGTGAACTGATGGCTATCGATATGCAGACCAAAGGTAACCTATTTCAGCTAAATGCTAATGTCAGTACATTTCTTATGGCTAAGTTTGAGGATAGAAAGATATGGCATAGGAGACTCTGCCATGTAAACTTTGACAATATTGTGAAGGCCAGTAAGATCAAGGCAGTTTGAGGATTTCCTATGCTGAGAAAACTAGAAAATCCTTTGTGCAGAGAGTGTCAACTGGGGAAAATGTCTTCCTCAACCTTCAAAGGTAAACCTTTCACTGCAGACAATTTACTTGATCTTGTGCATACTGATTTGTGTGGTCCTATGAAAACTAGGAGTGTGCAGGGAGATAGGTATTTTATGATTCTTACTAATGATTGCTCAAGAATGATGTGGGTCACATTCTTGAAGGACAAATCGGAAGCTTTTGGAAAGTTCAAAGCCTTTAGAGCACTTGTAGAAAAAGAAAGCGGTAAGAGGATTAAGTGCTTAAGAACCGATCAAGGAGGAGAATTCACTTCTGGTGAATTCAACAAATACTGTGAAGAGAATGGCATCAAGAGGCAATTGTTTGCCCCTCGGACTCCATAGCAGAATGGCCTAGTAGAAAGAAACAACCAGACTATGGTTGAAGCAACTAGAACTATGTTGATCCAAGGAAAGCTTGCTCACACCTTTTGGAGAGAAGCGGTGAGCAATGCAGTCTACACAATGAACCGGGTACTCATCAAGAAAGGAAAGGATAAGACTCCTTATGAGTACTGGACTGGTAAGACACTAGTAGTAAGCTACTTTAGAGTGTTTGGTAGAAAATGTTATATCAAGAGGAGTGAACATCAGAGAAAATTCGATACAAAATGTGATGAGGTAATATTCTTAGGATATTCCACTAAGAGTAAAGCTCTCAAATGTTTCAACAAAAGGACTCAGAGAATTGTTGAAAGCATCAATGTCAGGGTTGTTGAAAAATCTAAGAAACCCAAGGAAACTGGCAGAGAGCATGTAGGAGATGAACCGGTAGTAACCTTCTAGGAACCAGTTGCAAATCAGCCCAGTACTAGTAATTATGCTCCTACACTGGTGGATGTTGATGTTGATGAAAATGAGGATGAAGAAGGAAAGCAAGAGGAATCTGTTAAGAATATACCTAGGTATGTAAAACTCAATCATGATCCTAAGAAGATCATAGCAGACAAAGATGCATGAATCCTTACAAGAAGAAAGGTCAGAGAAAACTCATGTATGATCTCTGAATTTGAGCCTAAATCATTCAAAGAGGCACATAAAGATGAAGACTGGATCAAGGCAATGGAAGAGGAACTTGATCAGATAGAAAAGAATGGTACATGGTCTTTGGTACCCAGACTAGAGCATAAAAATATCATTGGAACCAAATGGGTCTTGAGAAATAAACCGAATGAGGATGGCATAGTTGTAAGGAACAAAGCCAGACTAGTATGTAATGGATATGCCCAAGAAGAAGGAGAAGACTATGGAGAAACCTTTTCTCTAGTAGAAAGATTAGAAGGAGTTCGTATGCTTCTTGCATATGCAACTTTTAAAGGATTCAAGGTATACCAAATGGATGTAAAATCTATATTTCTAAATGGAATACTTGAAGAGGAGGTGTATATAGAGAAACTAGATGGGTTTTCCCTATCAAAAGATAGTGACATGGTGTGTAGGCTACATAAAGCCTTGTATGGACCGAAGCAGGCACCTAGAGCATGGTATGAACGCTTGCACTCCCATCTTGTGAAGATTGGATTTGAAAGAACAAGTGAAGATAGCAATATCTACTTGAAATCAGAATGAGATCGGATTCTGATCTATGAAGTATTTGTTGATGACATAATCTTTGGTGGAGATGACAAGATGAATCATGACTTTGCATATGAGATGAAGAAGGAATTTGAGATGTCACTCATGGGGGAGATTAAGTTCTTCATTGGACTGTAGATTCAACAAATGAAAGATAGAATCTTTATTACTCAGTCCAAGTATGTCAAAGAGGTGTTGAAGACCTTTGGCATGGAAGACAACAAACTGGTTGGTACACCAATGGTGACCGGTTGTAAACTATCAAAAGAGGATGACTCAGCATTGGTAAATGAGAAGGAATACCGATCAATGATTGGTAAGTTGCATTATGTAGTGCATAGTAGACTAGACATTACACATGCAGTGGGTATTACCGCTTGGTTTCAGAAAATCCCAAGAGAATCCCACTTGGTAGCAGTCAAGCAGATTCTTAGATATCTGAAGGGAACTATTGAGTATGGATTATGGTATCCATACAATGATGATTTCAACCTGAAAGTGTTCACAGATGCTGATTGGGCTGGTAATGTGGATGACCGAAAGAGCACAACCAGTGGTGCATTCTTTCTCAGTGGTAGAGTGGTCTCATGGATGAGTAAAAAGTAGAGTTGTATCTCTCAGTCCACAGCAAAAGCAGAGTATGTTGCAGCTTTTATGAACTGCACCTAGACTATTTGGATGAAGCATGTATTTAATGGCATCAAAGTTCCTGTATCTGAACCGGTAAGTATATTTTGTGACAATACAAGTGCAATTAACTTTTCCAAGAATCCGGTTTTACATGCTAGAACCAAGCACTTTGAACTCAAGTATCATTTCTTGAGGGAAAAGGTTCAGAAAAAAGAGGTGGTATTGGAACATGTTTCCAGTAAGGAGCAGTTAGCAGACATATTCACTAAGCCTCTACTGAAGGCTACTTTTACCTATCTGAGAGGTGAATTAGGGGTGTTTCCCCTTCAAGAGGTAAACTAAAGGTTTGTGCTCCACATCAGTCGGATCTTACTTTGCTATATCTTTTCAGGATTGATGTGTTGAAGGATGCTACTCCTCAGGGGGAGCAGCATAGTGGAACAGGCAGGCTCATGCCTCCACTTTGGCATTGTTGTCAAAGCGGGAGAAGATATCTATAGTATTAAGGAGAAGATGTGATGTAGAAAGAGAGGTATCTTTGTATATTGCCATCAATGCCAAAGGGGGAGATTGTTGGCATATGTGCAAAGTATGTTGACATGATGATATTGTGTTGTCATTGATGTCAATATGTTGAAGAGAGAATCGGTAATATGCTGAAGAGTGAACCGGTAAGTTGAAGTTAAGCAACTGGCAAAGTGAACTGGTATGATATTGTGAACCGACATATGTGCAAAAGGTGAAGGGACACATATGTCCAAGTGAACTAGTATATGGAATTTTTTCTATCAAGGTTTAATATGGTATGACTATCGGTTGGTAGTCCCACCCTTAGGGTTTCTAGTTGAAGTGTTTCGAGCCTGTGTGATTCAACCGATGGCAGTGTGTGATGAGTTAGCATTATAATAGAGATCAGATAATGTTGCCACATCAATGTCAGGTGCGTGAAGGGGATTGATCCTATCTACCTCGAGAATGTGCGAAGTCCCTACAAACAGTGAAGAACGTGTCATGGGTTATCGCTTCCAAGAAGCGGTGAAGAACGAATGATGGAGAATGTCTTGAGATCTATTCAAGACTATTGTATTCAAATGCAAAGTGTTCAATGATCAGGATTGAACTAACTGAATTACTCAACCTAAATTTTTAGGGTTTAGGGTTTATGCTACCGACCTATCTGTTTCCTATGAGGCCGATGATGTGTTTCTTGTTGTTTTTGTTGGCAAATGTTGTGTGTATCTAAGTACAAAGATACATGATTATTGCCAGACCAAATAAGAGAATTGATACCTGCAAAGTGTGTGTGCAAAAGAAAGGAACTAAAACGGATCTACATTGGTATTGAGTGCTATTACCAAATCATTGTAATACCCGTTGATCTCTAATCACTTCAACAGTTGGAAAATCCCTTAACAGGGTAGCTTTAACAATCTTGCTGTAAATCCTTTAACAGGGTGACTCAAAGACATTGAGTTCATAAAATCCTCTAACAAGGTAACCTTTAATAGGGTTTAACCCTTAACCGGGTATTCTAGCCATCCCTTAATCGTGTGATCCCTAATTGGATTAGTTCCTAACAGAACCTGTTGTAACAGTCTTTAATCAGACCAGGCTCCTAATAGAGTGGACTTCTAAAGAGTTCAAAAATAGCTTGTGTGTATTCATCCCCACCGTGGTTTTTCCCAGTTGGGTTTCCATGTGAAAAATATGTGTGTTATGTGTGATGCCTCTGTCAGGTGATGTTTTGTTATGTCCTGTTTAGTGGTGAATCATGTTGTTCTATTAAATTATTGTATCTCTGATGATAGATTATCTATTTATGCATAAGGATGAAGTGGAAATGAGGGAGTAGATTGTATGGAAAGCTAAGTGTTGGAGGTTTATGTCTTTCACAATCTCATTATGTTTAATCGGTAGTAATCTGGTTTAGACTGGTATTAGTGTTTGTCTGTCAAGTGCACTGTTTGTAGTCAAACCGGTTCGGGAGAAGATTTTGTGTCTGTAATGATTCACGCACCCGTCCCTCTCAGTACCAATTTGGTACTCACTGTTCATCAATGAGTTATCATGTTCTACACATTATAGTTGATGACTATGGTGGATGATATATCATGTGTGATTCATTAGAACTAGCTTAGGAAGATTTTTTGTGATGTTTTTGGGTCTCCTTTTTCTCTTGGATTGGACCATGTTTTGTAGTTTTTGTTCGAGTGGTTGACTTTTGTATTTCATGAATATTTTGTTTATGGTTGACCTAGTCTAAGGTTTCAATGTATAACCTTGTATAAATGAATGCATGGATGTTTAAATTGACATATGGAATGTGCATGGATTGTTGTGAATTGGATGTAAATGATTTACAAGTAGAAGTGTGAATTTTACTTTGTGATGAGATTTGTGGATCATATCTTTAGTGTGACAGTATGTTGAGGCAGTGAGTAAAGTTAGTTATGTTTCCCATGATATTTTTTCCTTTACATGAAGGTTAAAGGATAGTATCATGATCAAGAGATATTTTTCATTACAATTCATTATTCCCTGTACCTATCAAAAGATAGTGGGTCCTTTGGTAGCCTATGAAACTCTTTGTACGTTGCCTTGAGATTGTGTGTCTTAGTATTGCAATTCCTTTGTATCTTTCCCTAAGGTTGCGTGCCTTCATTTTGCAAGTCCTATAAGGTGTTTAGAGATCCTTGGCCTTGAGCCTAGAACATTATAATCAATTATTCTTACTGTGAGTGTGATTCTCGTTGTGTTTTTTCCCTTCTTGGGTTTTCCATGTAAATATGATGTTCTTTTGTGTGTTGTGCTTTGTGCTTTCATGCTTCATATTTTTAGTGATAAGTTAATTGTGGTTTGAATTTTAAAGGATAATAAGTAAAGTATTCTAAGGTTTAGACTAATTCATGCCCCCTCTCAATCATGTGGTGTGTTCAATATAAATGTCGTGTATTACAATCTTGTAGCCCTGATCACATCATGATTTGTCTCTAATAGATTAGGTTGCATTCCTTGAGTATGAGGATGCCTCTTACTAAACATCATAATAGATAGACCCACTTGAAATTAAAAAAACATTTTATCAACTAATCAAACATTTTGTCAATATAATGATCAACCAATCAAACAGTAAAACTCGGTCAACTACCTAATTCTATCAATTGCGCAATAATAAATATCACTTGTGCATTTCTATCAATTATGTAACTTTATCTATCAAAAGAGTAGCTTCTAAAAATATGCATAAAATCCCCTGTGATATGCATAATTTTATCAATTGTTCAACCTTAGCACACATTTGTGGTAGTAAAACATTTCATTTACATAATTTTACTAGCCTTTTCATTTGTTCAGCATCGCCTTGCATATGCACAACAATACACAAATGCATAGAAATATGCTTCAAATGTGTAGGTTATGACCAAATGTACATATTATACCTTCAAAAGCATAGAATAGTTATCATTCTACACATTTTCTAAATCTACTTTTCTACTCTATTTGACACCCTAGCAACCTAAGGGATAAACACATACCAACTTGTCATAGTGCTGGCATGAGAGACTGCATTGATGATCAAATATTGTCATTGATGGCACCTAGTATTTGGTGAGTCAACTATCCAATCCACAGTTCATGATTCCTTCATTTCGGAAGATTGATTGAGGTATAGTGAGGTCTAGTAAGAAGAATAGTGTAACTGACAGAGTGTGCAGTTTGGTGGTTAGCATATTATTTTGGTTAAGTATTTTGCCTTATGGATCTGGGAGATGTGTTTTGGATATGCAATTCACCTTATTCCATGATTGTGATCTCTGGTGTTAAGTTTTGTGTTAGAAGGTTCGGTAGAATACTTTTCCAGTATAACAATGTTTTGGTGTAGTAATGTGCAACGATTTGTTGTGTGGATCATGCAGAGTAATTTTGATGATTGTTTGCATGTTCGAAGTAGAAGATCTGACATATGGGAAGCATGTGGATATCTTGTTTTGGTTCAGATAGTTGGTTTTGGATCGGATTGAGCTGACTTGGACTACACATTTCATGTTGTGTGCTATGTAGTATCTACTCCAACATGGAAATTGATTTAATTTGACAGTGCATGTATATTAGTTTTATTGATATGATCATTTTGGATGTTGTTCATATTAGAGGAATCATGTATGAGTTATTGTGAGGAGTCTTACCTGCATAGTTGAGAGATCTGTACTCCGGTATGTGATAGAGCAGAGTAGAGCAATAGAACAATGGTAGAAGGTTGTTTGTGCATAATCAAAACTACATTTTGGCATTTGTAGATGTTATCCACAAGTTCATTCAATCAGTTATCATTTGTAATCTCTTGTAGGACAACAATTCATTCAGGTTGTAGACCTTTTCTTTGTATTTGAGTAGTGAGCTCTAGGCAGTGTGCTTGAATGCATGTCCATTCCCCTCTATAATATTATTATACTCCTAATCACAATATTATAATATTTTGCAGCTCAATCCTACCGTGGTTTTTTTGTTGACAAGGTTTCCTCATAAAAATATTGGTGTTATAGTGTTGATGATCTTGGCATTGTGTTTCTTTACTTCATTTGTATAATGTGGTCATATGATCCGGTTATTGAAGTCAATTTCTCTTAACACTGATTCACCCCCCCCCCCTCTTAATGTTCCCTTGATTCCAATACATAGTCCTTCAGCCAACTAAATCACTACATGCACTTAAATGTATGATCTATTGTGGAAATTCTTGATATATTTTCTCCTTTTTTTCCATCTTATCTGCTTCTGGCTAAACTCTGAAGGTAAAGGTTACAAATGAGGAGAAATGAGCATAACAAACAACATTTCCTTGTCTAGGCCTGAAGTTCATCTGATTTATTCTTGATCTACATTGGTTAGAAACATGCCAAAACATACCACATGCATAACATCTAACATTTATTCTATTTGGAAAGTTATTCATCATACTTCTACATTCATTTGACTTGTGACCATACTTATTGTATTTAAAACATTGATTGGTAAAACATGGACCATTATTGATCATCCTATTTTTCCATTGACTAGCCATATGACCAAATTTATTGCAAACAAAATAGTTACCATTGAAATTATGAGCATTAGGTTTCCTTACCAGAGGCTTTCTTGAATTATTCTTTTGCTAGGTTGATTAGGAGCTTTCACCTTTCTCAAATCCAAGACCTCTTGTGTCATTAGCATTCTTTTATCTTTCAAGCATTTCATCAAGTTTGGCTGAGTTGATCCAAAAAATTTCCTTGTACTCATTTTCAATATCAAAGATCATATTTAATAAGAATGATCTTCCTTTCAAGATCTTTTGCATGTTGTCTGGAGTCTTGCAGGTCAATCTTTAGTTGTCCATTCTCATTATCAAGTCTGCAACACTCTTTAGATTTTTCATTCAAGGACTGAGCAATTCCTTCCTCATTCTTCTTCCTTTCCTCAATCTCCTTTGTCAATCTCATCACAATGGCTTCCATCTCATTCTTTTGGACTGCATTAGCTCTAGCTAGCTTCTCACATTCTTTTGTCTTTTCTTTCAAGGCTTCTTCATCAATGATTTGACTTTCTTTCCCCTTCAACTTATCAATAAGTTCTTTTGTCTTTTCCCTTGACTTGTTCAATTTATCTTTCAATGATTCAATTAAGTTCTCAACATCCCTAAGGATTTCTTTCACTTGGCATACCTCATCTTGTGAATGATTAAAATCTTCAAGTGCAACAATAAGTTAATGTTTTAGACTACCAGAATCTATTAACTTGTCTTCCTAGATCTCCCTCAAGTTGTTAGACTCCTTCCAAGGAACTAGGCTCTGATACCAATTTTTGGAATCAAGAAACACTAAGAGGATGGTGAATCAATGTTCTGCAATTTTTAACATTCTTAATCTAATTTTGCAACCACTCAATGCAACTGAACAAAATAAATATGCAAAAACATAAAGAAAAGAACCACAACACCATAACACCAAGATTTTTACATGGAAACCCGATTAAGGGAAAAACCAAGGTGGGAACCTACCCACAATGAGATAATAACCTATCAAAAGTAAGTTAAACATTACAATGGGGAATGCACATGCATTTAGGTACACTACCTAGAGCTCACTGCTCAAATTACAATAAGGGATACAACCTAGAAGGCTAACATAGCATCTACAAATGCCTAGAAATAGTTTATGTTAATGTCATATATCAAATTGCATATTTTGCAACACACATTGCTCTAATATGTTGTTCAGCTACAATCCAAAGTACCAATCTTCTACTTGTGCATGAAATACTGCGCACAATAAATTACCAACACTCACCACATATCCACACATAAAAAATGATAATATAAATTGCTCTTATATATCCGCAACATCAAATTAGATCTCCTACATGTCAACCCAAAAATACATAGTACATAAATGAAACGTGTAATACCAAGTCGTCTCAATCTAAACTCCAATGCACATGCAAACCAAAAAAATGTTGGCTAAGACATAGTTTGGACCCTAATCACCACCACGAACAAGAAACACCTCCAAGAAATACCCCTCAAACATCTACACATTGTTGGCAGTGGGCCAGTGTCCCTCATGGGAATTTGTGACATGGTTTAACAACCTCCTATGGATTCTATAAGTCTAGTGGTTGTATCAGGCATTGATAGGTCGATCTTTTGGTGCAACAAAAACCCTATCTTGTAACAAGTGGTATCATATATTGGTCATAGGTTTGAATCATGTAGGCCATAGTGAGTGACGCTGGGAGGGGGATTGTTGGTAGTGGGCCAGCATCCCTCATGGGGATTCATGACATGGTTTAACAACCTCTTGTGGATTCTATAAGTCTAGTGGTTGTATCGAGAATCGATAGGTCAATCTTTTAGTGCAACGACAACCTTAGCTTGTAACACACATGCCACAATAATCATGAATGCCACATAACACGAAGAACACCATTGGACCAAGAAAAACATCATTAACACGCACAATGATCAACATAGACCACCAACACAAATAGAACATGATCTAGAAACATCCACAAGCATCATAAATTACAGCAATAACTACAACATTAACACTTATTAGAGTCTCCATCATCATTATACCAAGCCTCAAGAATACTAACTCAACTAACTGAAACACTGCAAGATTCACTTGAGGACTTCCAAATCATGAACCATTTGAATTGAGGACACACCAGAACATCCCAAACACTTTACCAAATTCACAAACAAAGATATTGCAATTCCAGAGCAATGCAGAGAAAACTACAGAACACTAAACAACACTAAACAATGAAAAATCAATCGCAATATAGAATCAAATAACTTGGTCAAATCATCATGCAAGCCATTGAAACTTTTGTTGAATTGACTATAGATACTTATCTCAAAACCCTTTAATCCATAATAACTCATCTAAAATACACTAGTTGAACCAACTTACTTAATCTAACTACAACACTGAAACACATAGAGGAATATGTTGACATCAATGACAAAACATTGTTCCAACAAACTTCTCAACAATATCCAATAATCTCCCCCTTTGGGATTGATGGCAACTTATGATGTGAAAAATAATCAATGCAAAGAAAAAAATTAACTAACAACAATCTACCATATCTCTCAACAATCTCCCCCTAAGATCAACAATATGACAGTTTTTCACATGACTCTCTCCCCCTTTGACATCAATGCAAAAAGACACATATGCAAACCATGATTATGTCCCCCTTAGATCATGGATACAAATCAACAATATCCAACATAGCTTTCTTTCTCTTTTGACAAACTCTGAACATCTGAACCACAACACTTACTATTCTTCCTTTGAAAAAGATATATTAGAAATCACATAGAATGACTATTGTAGACACCTAAAAATGGTCAACGCTTGCGGAGTCATACTTTAACATTTGCGCATTGCCTCATTTTAGGTTTTTGCATCGCATTAACATTTCTCCTATGTCACGCACTTGGTTTTTATCATTTGCAAGCATCGAGTCCTTCTTCTGCATTCTTCAATTGTCTCGCTTTTGAATTAGGTCTTGTTGATAACCAATTTTCAGTCATGATTCGTCATCAATCCTTGTCCTCTTGTCAATCTCATCAATTTTGCGATCGATTCGTCATCGATCCTTGTCCTCTTCAATCATGTCAATTGGCGCATATCAATTTGGTCTCTTTATCAATATTGGTCAATTTGTCAATCAATCTCAATTGTTTATCAATCAAATCAATTCAAAATCATGGTCGAATCGACATCAAATCAATTTTATATCAAGACCTAATTGTTGTCCTTGCATTTCTAATTTAACCTTGTTTGTCATTTTCTCTCCATTTTCCCTCTAGGTTAAATAATTTATTTATTTATCCTAAGTCTTCTTGTCACAATTAAATGTTTATTTAATTGGCTAATTAATTCCTCCTATTTTTGTAAATTAATTAATGAATGAGAAATTATTAATTAATTTACCTAATTTTTCATCAATTTTCTAATTTCCAAGTCATTATTTCCAACTTAATTTCCTAAATTCCTAAATGTCTATTTCTATTTCAAAATCTTGTCATAAATCCTTGCATAGAAATTTGTCATAAATTGTCATAAATTGTCATAAAATCCTTGCAATTTGTCATACACATGTCATAATTTTGCTATTCTTGATTTGAATTTCCATTCGAATCATTATCATGCTAATTTGATCTTTTTCTCCAATTTCTCTATAAATTGGATGAATTTCTTCAATCAAAAGCCCTAATCAGATTATCGAATTTCTAGTTAATCACGCTTTGAGTATTCTTGAGCACTATCTTATTTACTTGCTTTCATATCATGATCATGCACTAGTAGGTGAGATCCACAACAAAACTATTTGGAGAAGAAAGAAGGACAATGGAGCCGCATGAAGGAGCATTCAAATCATACCTTTGGTTTGCTTAATTTCTAGTTTTGAA